>NC_080557.1:32830000-33193333 GCF_030253575.1 Rhododendron vialii | reverse complement strand
CTGTCCATACAAATGGAGTGTTCTTCTTTAGAAGACGAAACATCGGCTTGCAAGTCAAAGTTAACTTGGCGATGAATCTGCTGATGAACTGAACCTTTTCCAAAAAGCTCCGCACTCCCTTTTCAGATTCTGGTGGCCTCATCTCAGGCACAACCTTTATCTTTGATGGATCGATTTCAATCCCATGAGAGGTAATCAAAAAACCAAGCATTTTACCAGCTGTGACACTGAACGTTCATTTCTGCGGATTGAGATGCATGCGATACTTTCGGAGTTGCTTGAAGAACTTTCGAAGAACAAGGATATGCCCCTCACAAGTTTTTGACTTAGCAATCATGTCATCTACATAGACCTCAACTTCTTTGTGCATCATGTCGTGCAAAATGGTCATAGCAGCGCACTGATAAGTAGGACCGGCATTCTTCAAACCAAACGGCATGAGCAAATAGCAATAAGTCCCCCATTCAGTGATGAACGTCATTTTCTCACGGTCTTCTGGTGCCATGAGAATCTGATTATAACCTGAGAAGCCATCCATGAACAAGAGCATGACATGTCTCGCCGTATTGTCAACGAGCACATCAATTTGTGGCAGGGGAAAATCATCTTTAGGGCTTGCCCTGTTCAAGTCCCTGAAATCAACACACACCAGGATTGTCCATTCTTCTTAGGAACCGGAACAATGTTGGCGACCCAGGTAGGGTATTGAGAAACCATAAGAAAATCGGCGTCGATCTGCTTAGTGACCTCATCCTTGATCTTCTGCACCCAATCCGGCCTCATCCGCCTTAATTTCTGTTTTACGGGTTTAGCATCTGGCTATAGAGGAATTCGATGCTCCACTATCTCTAGGTCAATGCCGGGCATGTCTTGATGAGACCATGCAAAAATATCACCAAACTCCGTGAGCAGTTCTTTGAAATCCTAATAAACCTCTGGGGACAAAGTGGAGCCCACTTGAACCATTCGGGGATCACTCTCATCTTTCAAGTTTAAAAAAATTACTTCTTCTTTTAATGGCTGAGCATGCCTTTGATCTTCCCTTTTGATAAAGGTACAGACTTTCTTGGGAATATCCCCATCCAAATCTATCCCTTCATCGTCAGGGTCGACACAGTTTATGTGTAAGTCATCAAAGTAGTCAGAAGTAGGTTCTTTCATTCCAAAACCCCCTTCAGGGCTACCAAGTACAACAGAGTCAAACTTAAAATAAAAGCTATGACATGGAGGGCCAAGAGGCACAAACTCCGACTCAGAGCTAGACTCAGAAGACTCCGTGTCAGACTCAGACTCAGACACATCATCAATGCAAGTTAAGTGCGGTTTGAAAATGCAATTTTTAAGGCTACCTTTGGCTTCTGTAATAAGAGAGGTGGGATCCTCGAGGGCATCAGGCCCGAGCATGAGCACTTCGGCTTCTTCAGCTTCCTCGGCCAAACCCACTTGGGAGAACTCGTGAAACAGCTGCTCCAAGATTCCCTGATTGAAAGATCCCAACCAGTCAGTCCTGACCTTCGGCTGGCTGAGCTTCTTCTTGAATTCCATCCCTGCTGGCTCCTCATCGTTATCCGACCAGGTGTCGTTAGCGAAAATCTCAAAAATCGGTAGCAGCTCCCCGGTCTCTAAATCGATAAAGGGCTCAGCCTGCCCTATGTAAACAGTGTTTCCCTTCTCGCAGACGAAGTAGCTGTCAGGATCACCATAGAGGGTTCGAGGTTTTCCCGTACATTTCCTTCTTTTGGCATCATTGGCTGAGGCAATGTACCCCAAACCAAAGCAGCCCTCGCAGGAAGGAAAGGTAGGAAATTTCGGGATCCCTTGTTGGTGAATCCCTAAGCCCAGCCCAGGTAGATAGGATATCCTCCTCATAATATCCAAAGCAATAAAGCTTATGAAAAAGTCCCTAACGTTGATGGCCAAAACAGAGCCAGATGTGTCGAAAGAGAAACCTCTGAGATCCACGTCTTATTCATCTTGCACAATTCCCAGAACCGGAGTACCATCCTCTTTCAGCGGGCAAATGCCTGAGTCCCCGTAAATTGTTAACGTGCTAGTAGGAAGTCCCAGCATGACTTTTTGGTGGAGAGTAGATGGCACAACCATGATGTCAGATCTATGGAGCCACGGCCTACCAAGCAGGAGGTTGAAAGTGGCAGGGATGTCGACAACATGGAATTCAACATCCATTTCAAAGCCCTCAGCATCGAGCTTGAGCATCAGCGTACCCTCGACTACATGACGAGTGCTGTCGTATGCCTTAGTCAATCCTAGACGGTAAGCCACCCTTAAAGGCCAGACATTGATTGCTGAATCGTTGTCAATGAGAACAGCCGGAACCCAGAGCCCTCGGCATTTGACAGGGATGTGCAAGGGGCGATTGTGGTCAACCCCTTCAACTAGCAGGTCCTTATCAGTGAAAATCACGGTGTGCTTGGAAGTAGGTGGGAGGATAAGAGATATCATTGCTTCAGGAGTGATATCAGTTTGAACCTCAAGATGGGAGAGAGTATGGCAAAGTTTCTGACGATGCTCGCGAGAAGAACAGATCAATCCCCAAATTGATACAGCGGCGGGAATCCGCTCAAGTTGTTTCTGAATCATGTCCGCATCCGGTGTGTCAGTAGGTACCTCAAGTGGTGCAGACCTTGGGAAGGTAGAGGGCTCGTTCCTTTGGTTAGAAGGGTTGGACGAACTTCCAGCCTGCAGATTAGTAGGCTGAAAAATCCGTCCACTCCTCGTAACATTGTGAACGCTTCCCAAAGAGGGCACGACCTGAGAGTCTTGATCAATATCCCAGAGGTCAGCAGGGACCTCACCCAGTTTGTGCTTCCCTTTGTCAGTTGTTGGTGCTACCGTAGGAACTTCCAAGTCTAAACCCAAATCTTCAGCCAAGTCTTTTATCAGCAGCGAGTCCCAGAAGTCCAAATCCTTGACTGCCACGACCTCTGCAACAGGTTCTGGATCGGGAATGAAGGGAACATCCCAAAGCCCGTCAGCGGCCAAGGAGCGATTGACAGTCCAAACTTCTACCCCAACTTGAACATTGACTATATCATTGACGTGGAAGTCCTTGACCATGATTCTGCAGTCTTCCCTAGTCGGAAGAGGAACCATAGGGCGTGGAAGTCCCTCATCAACGATGTAGAAAGTAGGGTCATGCTCGACATTAGATACCGAGTTGACAAGCCTGTCGATGGTAGAGGGGAAAAAACATTCCCCTAAGACGCGAGGTTCTTCTTGAACGAAATCATCCTCGATAAAGTGAGTCATGTGATCTGGCAAAGTGTAGCCTTGAAGAGGATTAGTGTCAAAATCCAATGGAAATTGCCAAGTGGGTTCGGGATCCCAATAGTATTCCTTTTCGAGAAGCAAAGGTTTGAGTTATTGGAATAGCATTTACAAGGAGACACCGTCCAAAGGATCGAGCATCGTCTGGTTGTGTCCGACCTGCCATTCTTCATTCCAGGCCTGGTCATGCTCAGGGAGCAGGAGATACTCGAGGTGTAATGGGAAACCTTCTAGCTCAAGTTGGTTCCACTCTTGGATTAAAGAAGCGGCATAATCATCACCGTCGGCTATAGACCAACCCACAGCCTGCATGCTGAGTTCAGGCTCTTGCTTAAAGAATGCTGGTAATGTAGCCTTGAATTGGCTTTCAAAATTCCGAGAAGAACTAGGATCTGTTATGACCGGGATAGGATCACGACGAGTCGAGGTAGGACCAAGTCGTATAGGCTGAATAGGGTCATCATGGAGATCACCAATTATTTTGTTGAAGAGATTGAGGCCTGTTTATAAGAGTTGCAGAGTTGGATTAGGATGAGAAGGTTCTCCGATGAACATGAGTTCTACTTTTGATTCCAATGGAATAGTTACGATCGGTTTGGGCTGATTCATTGGGATTATATGGTCGGTAGGGTTGAATATGTTGGAGCAAGGGTTGATTTGAGTGGAGCTGAAGGATATGTGGTTGATATGTGGAGCAGCATTGTGCTTTGGCATGGAATTGGAAAGAATGTTTGGTTTTTGAGATGGCGAAGGTGGAGCCTGAAGGGTCCCTTCATCTATAAGATCCTGAATCGTATGACGAAGGCGAAAGCAGGAATCTGTAAGATGGCCAGCCCCTTGGTGATAGGCGCAGTAGAGATTGGCTTTGAAATTGGGTGAAGGATTTATGGGTAGAGGAGTTGGATCAAGGGGCTTCAGATGACCTGACTTGATCAACTTTTCCATAACAGAAGATAATGGTGCCTCAAATGCGGAGAAGCTGCGTGGTTGATTGCGCGGCCGATTGTTCTATGGAGTTTGCACTTGATTGACGTCGGCAATGTGATTGGTAGTATTGAAGGAGGAGGCCTTGGTGCCACTGGTTGCTGTGTTGGAGAAAGTCCCACCTCCAAACAGTGCATTGGTGTTTCCTGAGTATGCCCGAGGTTTTGACTTCGGAGGGTTAGAGGATTCTCCTCTTGATAGAATACCACTTTGCAGCACATCCTCGATGGCCAAGCCAGAGTCGAAGAAGGTTTCAAAGTTTGCCGACGCTTGAAAAAGAACCAAATGTTTAGCATAGTCTGGCTGAAGATTGCGGGAAATGATGCAAAGTTGATCCCTCTCACTGGGACGCTCAGTCATTAGAGCGGATTTAGCCCTCCACCTCTTGACAAAGTCCGCGAAGGACTCCTTGGCTTCCATTTTGGTGGATTCAAGTTCCCGTGTTGTCATTTTCAGCAGGGAGTTATAACTGTATTGTGAAATAAATGCAGCAGCAATATCTTCCCAAGTCTTCCTCTTGGCAATGTCTAGTGACAATAACCAATGAAAAGCCAGACCAAAGAGAGTCTGAGGGAATAGTTGCAACATGGCTTCGGGCTCAATTGACAAGAGCTTCATAGCAGCGTGATAACTATAGAGATGAGTCTTAGGGCCACTACTGCCATCAAACTTGGCCAGGTCTGGCATTTTGAACTTGTCAGGAAGCTTGGCATTGGGATACAAACAGAGACGGTCCAAGTCGATTCCCCCAGCACTGATCTTTTCAGATTTAGAGATAGACTCCTTCAGCTTGGTGATCTTGGCCATAAGAGCAGCCAAATCAGGATTTTGAGCAGGCCTAATGACAGCAGGGTTCAGGATTGTGGCTATTGGGCGAGCTTCTCTCGGATTGGGTTGAACTATGAGTCGCCTTGCATGATTTGGGTCCTCGACAAAGATAGGTTCTGCATGAACATCCTCATCAACCTCGCCTCCCGCTTCTGCTATTGGCGGAAGATGAGTGTTAAAGAGGTCATTCAAATGAGTAACATTGGCATCTGTCTGAGCAGCCCTCTATTGCATGGTGGCGATGCTATTCTGAAGGCTTGTGAACATTGCTTCCACAGTGAGTGGTTGGGGTTGATCTGCCATGACTGACATTTTCAGAGGAACTTGATGAAGATGAAGTAGTTGGCGATGTCAGGAGTTTAACTTACTGAATAACTGAAGACGAACCTGACTCAAGAGTAGCCAACAGAGAACGCGGAGAGTCTTCCGTTGTGACTTACTAGGACTATAACCTGACAAGCCTTTGAATCGGATTCTGATGCAGACATTCCCAAGTGGGTTTGCCTTTCTGCTTCGATACTCTCTGTGGTGGTGCAATGATTCAAAACTTTGCTTGCAGTAAAGTAAGAAAAGGCATAATAGGGGTCCTGCAATAACTTTAATCTAAAATAAAAGACGAAAGCAAAAGCGCAATCACCGTCGTCAATGTCGTCCTAGACTCTAGAACTAAAAGACAAGTCTGTCTCAAGATATTCGGACACTGCCAGAATCCTCAGAAATCTTTTCAAGGGTGTATCCATTGAATAGATTGACAAAGACGAAGAGATGTCAAAATGGTCTAAGCCTTTGACTATTCCGTTCTCGAAGTTTCAACTTTGAACGCAGAACAACTCGGTGTTGATGACGTGATACCGGAACCAGGGCGGCGTAGGCGACACAGTGCCATAGCCTAAACAGTGTACGTGTTGCTCACGATAACCAAGGTGGTATAAGCATCACCGCATTCTCTCCGTTGTTCCTTGTTTTCTGTTTGAAACCTCGATCGGGCATTAGACAAGGACTTAGAAAGTCTTGATTTCTCAAAGTCTTGTTGATCTAAGGACTTTGAAAAATTGATAACATGCACCATCGAGATGCATGACTCTTCATCGGGCCTAGGCAACATCCTAATAAGCATAAGATAGACACGAAAGAGGGACAACCTAGAAGCTTCCCTAAACATGCTCCTACGCAAAATGTTATGTATGTACAGAGCATGCGATAGGGAAAGCAGTAACACGTAGACAGTTTATGGGGGTTAGATGCGAGTAGATCTTACCCTCTAGGTACCTGTCCTAGTTTGAAGGGTGCTAGTGCTTTGTATATGCAAAGGCTGGTTTTGGCTTGTAACAGGTTCCTCGGACTAGAGCCAAGATATACCTCCCGCTGCCCGCGTAATCGCAGAGCAACAGTCAAACGGTAGAATGACTCATCATCGTCGAAGGTTGGTGGTCATTCGGAGTCCTCGGGCTCCGGTAAACCGTGCCGGATTGCCAAAATGATCCAACGAGGCTTATCCCACATCGATGCAAATGAAGAATGTTGAAAATTGATTTAAAAAGAAGAATCACAAAATCGCAAAATGCCTTTTCAAATTTGGCTCACTTTATTTAGTCCATTTTAAAAGGAAACTACACAAGTGATCAATTGAAAAAGTGCCAAATTGGATTGGCCGAACACGAGGTCCTGTTAAATCACCATTCCGACCTTCGGCAGCGCAAAACTCACTGTTTTGATAGAATTTTAAAGGATTGTTCATAAGTGTATTAAACTTTTAAGCATAGATTAATATTGGTTCAATTTTCCCCAGTAAAGTCGCCACTGTGGGCAGCATGCCCTTTGGAAATTTTTGAATTTCCAAACGCGAGAGCTCGGAATCGAGGGAGCGCGAGGACGGATGGCAAGCGCTCGCAAATACAGTCGCCACTTAGGTTTTTTTGAAGGTCCGACACCCAAGGAACCGTATTTCGACGCACCTGCCGCGCTATTTGATTTGAAAAAGTTAAGGAACCAGTCCGTCATAACCATATTTGGGTTCGGGAGCCAGGTTACAAGAGGGGAAGAGTTTTATGGCACCCCTCTCGCCCAATCCGGAGATCGGTCTCTACTTAGGCATTTTGTGAAAATATTTGCGATTCTTCTTTTATTTAACCAATTTTTAGCCAATTAGGGTAGGGGAACAGTTAATCGGGGATTTAAAACTGTAACAATTTGCAAAGTGAGATTAAAAATAACATGGATGAATGACACAGTTTGAATAATGAGTGGGATAAAACTCAAAACTGTGACCAGATGTCAAAACAGTGCACTGGTATGAATTTGATACGAGTAGTGGCCAACTTGCATGCATGGATCTGCCAGCATGTAAGTACACCATCGCGCGACAGACCCATACCACGCGCGAGCTTTGATATCTCGCCAGCAAATTGAATCTTATCCCCTTCTTGGCTCTGGAATGACCAGTGCACACCCAGGGACAAACCAAGCAGTTTATATGCACTGAAAGTAAATGATTATTACAATCAGAGTGAATGGAATTGAGATACAATCCTTAAACAGTGGGGGTATTAAAACAAAGGCCATGGACCAAGTTGCCCCATGCAAGGGCGACTTCTGGAAACAGGCTGACCATCGCGCGATGGAATTAGTTCATCGCACGAGTGTCCTGACTGGACTTCCAGGAATTGCTTTGCACACCTGGGCTCTGAGACATATTTAGAAGCAACCCAGAGGCATTCCAAAGTAAACAAGTAAACAATCTAAGCTAACCTACAAATTTTAACATGCAAGGCAGTGGATTAATTCTAATCATGCTTCAAGGTGATTTATTACACTATGAAAAACAGAAAAATAACTAGCATCCTATCCCCACGAGGAGCATTGCGTGATGACTAGAACAGTCGCGCGTAGGAGTGCCAGCGGACAGCTCTTGTAACCCTGCTGACTTTAGAACCATGACTGGTATTGATTACCAGCCTTGATCCTGCCAGCCCCCCTCAGGGACCAAAATAGTAAACAGGCAGTAAAGTTATACCTTTGCTTGAGTAACATAGAAGTGGATTGAACAAGGTGGTAGAGCTTGGAGAATGAGTGTATAGAGATGGCTTGAATGAGGGAATGTCAAGTGTATCTGGGTTTGTGTGCCTTTTTTTTGCTTGATTTCTTGTAAACCTTTGGAAGAAGAACAACGGGGGGTATTTATAGGAGATGGGAAAGTGCTTGGTGGGTCAAGAACTTGGCCTAGCAACCAGCCAACAAGGCTGGTCAGCCTTCCTTGGTGGAGAAAGAGGCCAACAAGGTGATGGGAGTGGTTGTGAGGGTGGTGCTAGCCATGCACCTGCAAAATGCTGTTCAATCGACAAAAACGGGGTTCTACAGATCAATAGTCCCCTGATCATCATAAAATCCAGTTGGAAAAAGGTGAAAGTGACAGGTGTTGACCATCGCGCGACACAGTGACTCCATCGCGCGATGGTTGAACCAGCCCCCGCGATGGTCAACAGTCAAGGCTTTGACTTTGACCAACACCTGGCAAGCAAAGCAACGCACGGGAGATTCAATTAATCGTGTGACGGTCAAAACCTGAGGTCAGGGTTTTGACTTAGGGTTTTGGGTTTAGGATAGGTTCCACTTCTTCCAAGCTCAAACCATTTCACTCTCAAGACTGTTTTTGATCTGATTCATCATTGGGGAAACCAGAAACCGAAAAACAAAGTAAAACAATTGGAAAACTAGATTGGGGTGTCTACAAAACTGAAACTCGATATCTTCACTTCCTTTGACTGGGCAATAGGCCAGGAATTCAGCAACAGCTCTCCCCTTTACAGATTTCCCAGTAACATATATTAATTCGAATTCTGCTAGCATTAGTAACCATTGTGCCATCCTCTCGGTGAGAGTTGGCTTCTCAAACAAGTACTTGAGAGGGTCCATTTGAGAAATCAGCCTTACTGGGTAGTTTAGCATATAATGTCTCAACCTTTTAAAAGCCCAGACGAGTGCCCAGCATGTTTTCTCCAGTGGAGTATAACGCTCTTCACATCCCACCATTTTTTTGCTCAGATAGTAGACATCCCTTTCAACCCCATGGTCTCCTTCCTGTGCCAACATACACCCCATGGAGGACGGAGTGACTGATACGTATAGGATCAAAGGTTTTCCCGACACAGGGGGTGTCAATACTGGCGGACTCCGTAGATAAGCTCGGATTGCTTCAAAAGCTATTTGGCACTGATTGTCCCATTTGAACGGCACACCCTTCTTGAGCAAACGGAAGATTGGTTCATAAGTCAAAGTTAGCTTGGCAATGAATCGACTGATGAACTGTACCTTGCCGAGAAAACTCCTCACATCCTTCTCGGACCGTGGTGGTTCCATTTCTAGAATAGCCTTGATTTTTGACGGGTCAACTTCAATACCACGGGTGGTAATCATGAATCCGAGCATTTTTCTAGCTGTGACCCCGAACGTGCATTTGGCTGGATTAAGGCGCATCCTATATTTCCTGATCCTTTTGAAGAACTTCTTGAGCGCAGGCAGGTGCCCTTCTCATTCCTTGGCTTTAACAATCATGTCATCAACATAGACTTCCACTTCTTTGTGGATCATGTCATGCAACAAGGTCGTGGCGGCCCACTGGTAAGTAGATCCTGCATTCTTTAATCCGAAAGGCATTACCCGATAGCAAAAGGTTTCCTATTCAGTGACAAACGTGGTTTTCTCCCGATCTTCTGGGGCCATTAGGATCTGGTTGTATCCTGAAAAGCCATCCATGAAGGAAAGTAAAGTATGCCTAGTGGTGTTGTCGACCAGCACATCGATGTGAGGCAAGGGGAAGTCATCTTTTAGACTTGCTTTGTTGAGATCCCTGAAATCAACATAGACCCTAATCTTGCCATCCTTTTTAGGGATGGGAACAATATTTGTGACCCATTGTGGGTATTTGGTTGCCATTAGAAACCCTGCATCGATTTGTTTAGTGACTTCTTCCTTTATCTTAAGCACCCAATCAGGTCTCATGCATCTTAGTTTCTGTTTTATGGGTTTTGCATCAGGATAAAGGGGGATCCGGTGTTCCACGATTTCAGGATTGATTCCGGGCATATCAACATGTGACCATGCGAAAACATCCTCGAATTCTTTTAGCAAACTTATGACAGCTTGACGCTCTTCCGCAAACAGCACGAAACCGACCTGAATCATTTAGGGATTCTCTTTATTTCTCAAATTTATTATGACAACTTCTTCTTTCACAGGCTGAGCATGCCTTTCTTCTTCCCTTTCGACTAGGGATCGGATCTCTTTAGGAATGTCCCCATCGAAATCGATCTCTTCGTCATCAGGGTCGACACAATTTATTTCAAAATCAGGGAAGTAGGCAGAATCAGATTAATTTATTCCATCATTAACAGAGGCCTCAGAGGCACCATACATACGGGTAGACTCAAATTCAAATACAGACCATGAGGAGTGGGGCCAAGACGCACCAACTCTGACTCAACAGACTTAGAAGACTCAGATGACTGGGACTCGAGCTCAGAGTTAGACCCTCGACATGCTGCACTTGGTAGAAAGATCCAATTCTTGTAATCTTCAATGGCATCCATGATGAGCGAAGTCGGGTCTTCGAGGACCTCATATCCTATCATTAGCACTTTAGCTTTTTGGACCGTACTCATTGGTTCATCCCCCCTAACCAAGTTCTCTAGGCTTCCCATGTTAAAGACTTCAATCCAATTGGTTGGTCTTGCTGGCTTCTTTGGGGCCTTAAATTCTTCCTCACTTTCTAGCCAGACATCGTTGGCAAATATTTCAAACCCCGGTAATAGAGTGTTGGTCTCTTTATCCCAAAACGGTTCTGGCTCCCCCCGGTAGACCTGTCTTGCTTTCTCTTTGACAAAATAGTCTTCCAGTCTGTCTCCCTTGTTTGTCTTACTGCCATTTAAGGGTGAATAATCGAGTTCGATAGTGCGCATGAGGGTTCCACGGGCTTCGAACTTCGCAGGCCCTTAAAGTTTCTTTCCCAATCCCAACCTTTGGCATGTAAGACATTTTCTTCATTATCTTAATGGCGACATTGCTGATGACAAAGTCATTATCGATTCTAACCGAAAAGACAGAATTAGAGGTATCTAACGAGAAGCCGCCCAGAGCGATATCTTCCTCCCCATGCCGGATTTCCAAGAGTGGGGCATTGTCTTCAGTAGGCGCACGGATCCCAGAGTCTCTGTGAATAGTGAGCATTCTTGTCTTAAGTCCTAGACAGATTTTTTGATGAAGGGTAGAGGGTACAGCCATGATATCGGATCAATGCAGCCAGGGTCTGCCTAGCAACAAGTTGAAAGAAGCAGGGATGCTCACTACGTGGAATTCCACCTCCGTTTGGTATGATCCAAAGGTCATAGCAAGCATGAGGGTTCCAACCACATCCCGGCGGGTGTTGTCATATGCTCGTACTTTGACCTCTGATGGAGAGAAGTCCTTATTTTTGTACCCCAAGCAGTAAGCAACACGGAGCGGGCAAACATTGATCTGTCCCCTCGGCAGGCAGATCTCGATCGGTAAAGGTTATGGCATGCTTGATGGGTATGGTTTCAATGAGTGCCATAAGCTCATCTGGGGTTATACCAGAGGGAACTTTCAAGTGGGAGAGGGCTTGGATGAGTCCTTCTCGATGTCGAGTGGAATGAACGAGTACATCCCAAACAGACATTCTAGCTTGAGTCTATTCGAGCTGTTGCTTGACCATTCCTTCAGAGTTTTTCTCAGGACGGGAAGGTTCTTTGGCTAGTAGGACGAAAGGTTGGAAAGTGTTTTTGGTTGGGGTAACAAAAGGGTTTGAAGGCTCTTTGGCTAGTGGAGCTGCGGGATTAGAGGATTCACCAACTTGGAGGTTGGTATACACGGCCACTCCTGGTCAAGTGATCGATCTGACGGTACTTCGATTCTTCACTCCATAAGTCAATAGGGGCCTTGCGCTTTGTTCCAATGGAGGTATCCTAAAGGTTGGATGCTAGATCAGCGATAACTAGATCTTCCCAAAGGTCCTCTGGTTTCCATTGTTCAGCTTCCATTACTGTTTTATTTATGGTCCATTCTTCATTTCCCACTTTTATATTGATAACTTCGGAGTTGGCCCATGGTTTAGCTCTTAGTTCGTCTTCCCATAAATTCATCAAAGCAACATTGACGTCCTCCGGGAAAGTGACCGAAGGTTCTGACTCTGCTTTTTCCGCAATGTAATCCATGGGGTTGAATTCACTGCTGGCTACCTCTTCTTCAGGCTCCGGAGGTTTGTAGGGGTGGTTTGGGTGAGTTGGGACAAGCTCCGGCCATCCATAGGCTGGTAATTCGGGTTGGTATTCTTCAGCGAACATTGCAGGTAGGGAGAATGTATCCAACGGGTCATTCCAAGCGAAAAGTTGATACTCGCTCAGGGTTGGATCCCATTCCCACTCAAAAACCCCCTGAGGGATCTGATAGTTCATTCTACCCTTCGAACATTAGAACCCATCGAGAGGGTCAGCATGAATGTTCTGCCAGTCAACCTCCCATCCATGTTCAAATGGTGGTTTTGCATTCCCTTGAAAGTTGGCTGTTTCGAACTCTTCCCAATCTGAAATGAGGTCTCCCCACATATTATCCCATTCTTCTAGGAAGCAGAGAGCAGTTTCTTTTGAAATTTTCATAATCGGCTTGGGTTCAGTATAAGGGGTGATGAAAAGGGTTGGATCAAAATCCTGGATGGTTTGGCCCGGGGTTAAGGTGATTTGGTTAATACGAAATGAGGTATTATGTTGTGGTAAAGGATTTGAGACGGTATTTGGCTTATCTGGAGGTGGGGTTTCAATCACGTTATTGTCGATGAGGTTTTGGATCTCATGACGAAGGCGTATGCAATTGTCGGTGGTGTGGCCAGGCATCTGGTGGAATTCACAATAGACACTCTGGTTTTGGTTTGGTGGAATGGTTTGTGGGGGCGGAAGAGGTTTTAATACCCCGGCTTCTGCCAGTTTCTTAAGCAGAGTAGACATGGGGTTACTGAATTGGGTGAAAGCTCGGTTCTTGGTTTTTGGCTTTTCAGAAATTTGGCTAACTTCTGCGGGTTTAGTGGATGAGGTCCCAGCTTGATTTGTATTCCCGAAAAGAATGTTACTGTTGCCAGAATACGCTCTTTTGGACTTCAATCCTGCTTCCTTCTTTTCCAAAGTACCATCCCGTAAGGCTTTTTCCACGGCCAATCCAGAGTCATAGAAAGTCTCAAAATTTGGCGCGGCCTGGGAAAGAACCATGTACGGGGCAAAGGAACTTGGCAGGTTCTTCATTATAATTCGTATTTGCTCCTTAAGATCCGGCTTGTTTTGCATTTGGGCGGCCTTGGCTCTCCAGTGTTTCACAAAATCAGCAAAGCTTTCTTTTTCTCCCATCTTAGTACTTTCTAGCTCCCTCGTGGTCATTTTCAGATCGACATTGAAATCATATTGGGCTACAAAGGCTGTCCCAATGTCTTCCCAAGTCCTTTTCTTTGATGGCGGGAAAGGAACCATTGCAAGGCTGGACCGGATAAGGATTCATGGAATAACTGTGCCATAGCCTCCTTTTCGATTCCTCGCATGGAAAGTGAGCCAGCATACCCTTGGAGGTGCACCCTTGGGTCACCAGTGCCGTCAAACTTCGCAAAGTCCACACCTTTAAATTTCTCCGGCAACTTTGCATTAGGGAATAAGCATAACTTGCTCATGTCGACTTCACCTTTCCCAAGTCGCCTGGTTTCTTGAACGGATTCCTCTAACTTATTAATCTTGGCAACGAGAGAGGCCATCTTAGGATCCATTGCTGGCGTTTCTTCTTTGGGCTGTTCGAACTGTGGAGGAGGCTTAGCCTGGAGCTTATCACTAACTTCTTGCATGGCCTCCATCACCATGATTCGATCATTTTTCATGGACAAGGTGGAAGCCTTAAGTTGTGCATCGACGTTGGCAATGGATTGTTTAAACTGAGCATCCAAGGCGGCCACGTTTTGCCTAAGTTCCTCTACCTTATCTCCTTGGTTGGCCATCGGTAAAGGGGTTTTCGAGTGGTATTAACGGTTCCTGTGGCATTTCTATTGACAGTTGTTTTTCCTATACTACCGGGACCTCAAACAACTGTGTGCCTTCCAAGGTGTCGATATGAACCAGTCTTTGGGAAGGACGAAACCAATTGAGTACAGCCCTTTCTTGCAGACAACCAATGTTTCTGAACTGGCAACAAAGTAAGAGGAGAAACTCAAGGCTCATCACGGATACTTAGCCTACCCTTCCTCATGCCTCTTAGAGACTAGTCCTAATACCTACCGTGATCCAGATCTCACTTAAGGTGTTTGTATAGAAGATTTTCGACAATCTGGGTAGGTGCTGTCAGGCAGGTTAAATTTTGAATGGTTCGGAATCAGAGCCAATCTCCTTACCTTGACCGTCCGAGACAGAGCAATATGATTGCCGGAATCCAAATACGTACACACCTAAGGTTAGTCCTCGATCAAGGAAGCCATTCGAGCATGGCAAACACCAGAGGTTTCTCAAACTCCAAGGAATTAAAGTCTCCTAGACTGACCGAATCCTAAGGGAGCCCTACCCTCTAGCCTACAAAAATGCAATGATGCATGAATGATATGTATGTACAGAAAGAGAAAACACATAAACATGATATATCACATAAGTCCTAGCCATGGGTTCCTGTCCTAGCTGGGGATCGTTCTACGGTTATGTACAAGTGCAAAAAGCCGATTTGGGTCTGGAAAAGGGTTCCTTGGACTAGAGCCAAAATGTACTCCCCATGTCAAGTGTATTGCAAGACAATGGTTGAACAGCACGATGGCTCATCATCGTCGAGGGTTGCAAGGCATTCCGAGAGAGCTTGTCACTGGTAAACCGGGCAAGATTTCTGAAACACACAGGCGAGGCTTATGCGGTGCGGAGTGTATAGGATAACAAAGAGCTTTATTTTCCAAAAGACATTAAAAATTCCCTTTTGAAAATGTTTTTCAAGCTTGGCTCACTTTATTAATCAATACTTTGGAGAGAACTACACAAGCGAACAATAGTAAAAGTCCCAGTTCGGATTGGTCGGATGTAAAATCCTGTTATGTCACCATTCCTTTCTTTAGCAGCATGGAGCGTACTGTTTTGACAAACTTTTGAAAGACTGTTCATTTATGTATTAATTTCCAAATTTTTGATTAATGCAAAAATCCCCAGCAGAGTCGCCACTGTGGGCTCCCCGAACGGCGCACACCCGAGAGAGTCGCCACTCGAATTTTTGAGATGGATGATCCGAGAAACCGATAACTTGTTTTGAAAAAGGCTTTTGGTCTAGCGAAAACGTTGAGACTTTGGGTCTGGGAGCCACATTACGAATAGGGAAGGTTTTGTCGAAAAGCACCCCACTCGCCCGGTGAAACCGGTTTCTACTAAACATTTTAAAAAAGGAAACTCTTCATGAATCTTTAGTAAACAAGTAAGAGGGTAAGGGACATGGGAAAATATATCACATTGACGTGCGTGTGGTGCTGTCTGTATAGAGATGATAAAGATGATGCAGTGCATAAAAGAAAAGCGAAGCTTCTAAATAAACTGCCTGAGTCACTGTGATCCCCTTCACGGCATACTGTAATGTCGCGCACGGCTTTACAGTACGCCGTGCAGGGTTTCTGTTCTGTTATGAGATCGTCATCAGCCCTCAGAGTATAACTTTCACCACTTTTGACAGGCATCTGAAGATATGCTTAGTCATTGGATCACTTTAGAACAGTACCATTTCATCAAGCCATGGATATAAAACAACTTTTAGTACATTTAATCGCTTGAAATGATCAAGAAAGCTTTGTTTATAAATGAAACATGGCTCGTAGATATGGCCTTATTCTGAGAACGCTGACAACAAGTTTCTTCTTAACAGAAATAGGCCTTATGAAAGATGACTTGGATGCAGACAGTTTGAACAAGAAAAATAGTAGCTGACAAAATGTCATCCGTTTGAACACACTACGCCGTGCGCCGCATTGAAACGCCGCACGGTGTGGTGCCTTCAGGTCAGTAGCTACTTTGTTTTCTAAAAAAAAAATGATTTTTAAATCAAAGCTTTACCAAAGGAGGGTTAAGTCTGACAGCAGAAGAAGTTCCCTCAGGGTCATAACTGAGCCAACCCAAGGAAACTTGATTTTTACCTGTGATCTTGTGCTTGGACAAGGACGGATGATGTCAAATGAATGCTGGTGAGGTCGGTTGAAAGAAGAGGGGTATGGATGTGTGTAATAAATGGGTACATTGAGTGGTTGGGATCTCAAAATGAGTAAAAGGACTCTCTTTTAATGATGAAGAGAAAAATGGGGACTTTGAGAAAGGAAAAGCTCAGAGAATATTTTTAGAGCAAACCTTCTCAAGACTTGGAAGTGAGGAGTGGGTATGAAAGCATGATGAGAGAGAAAGCGAGTTCAAGGCCCCTTTCCCTTGAGTGGAGGGGTGTATTTATAGGCAAGAGCCAAGGATTTTGAATTCAAATGGCGGAGGTATTTTCTGGGTGGGTTAGAAGTGCCTTTTCAACTTAGCCAACTTGTAGCTGTGGCTCAAGTGGGCGTGGCCGACAGCTAGCTGAGCCAGTCAGAACTTTATCTAAAATGCCGTGCGGTTTACCTCATGACCTCGTGCGGCATAATGAATTATATTATGCCGTGCAGTGTAGAATTGTTCCGCGCGGTATTTTAGGTCCAGTCCAGGGCTTTTGGGCTTTTGGTTTGGGCTGAAGGGGTCCTTTATCCAAGCTCGCAAAGGTATCATTTCCTTTATTTTATCATCGGGATGTTTAAAGGCTCTCTAAGGTCTGGATTGTGGTGTCTACATTATCTTTCAAGTTTCCCCCACATAAGGTCTATTTATAGTGTACAACACTAAGTACTTTGGAGTGTTTTATGGCAATGGCACTATGATAAATCTAAATGGTCATTGTTGTGGATAATAATCCTTCATGAGTAGGTTTTACAGATACATCAGTGATGTTATCAGTACATAATTTGCAGCAATAATCCATATACTGGTTGTTGATTTTTTTTGGTAGTACATGTTGGTTGTTAATCCAGCTTGCATATACAATTTGTGTTCTTTCTTTTCAAGTTGAAGCTAGAAAATCAATCATTTGAGTTGAGTGAGTTGGTGATATGTGTATCTCTAACTTGGCCTGGCATCTCATTTAGGTGTGCTTATTGTTGGCTCATTCACCTCCTCTTGGCTTCATTATGGCTTAGGTGTGTTTGACAATGGATTATTAGGTTGCACTAATGACAATTATGCTTTAGTTTCGTATTTGTTAGGTTGCACTGGTTGTTGAATTTTTTTTTTTTTGAAGTACATGTTGGTTGTTAATCCAGCTAGCATATACAATCTGTGTTTTTTCTTTTCAAGCTGAAGCTAGAAAATCAATCATTTGAGTTGAGTGAGTTTGTGATATGTGTATCTCTGACTTGGTCTAGCATCTGGTGTAGGTGTGCTTGTTCTTGGCTCCCTTCACCTCCTCTTGGCTTCATTATGGCTTAGGTGTGTTTGACAATGGATTAATAGGTTGCACTAATGTCAATTATGTGTCAAGGAAACAATGCAAAGAGTGTAGGCAACCAAAGGAGGTAGCAGCACTGCCAGCTATTACAATACATGGAGTTTCTCTTCGAACTGATCCACATTCTCTATGCGTTGTATTGGGTTCCATTCTTATGTGTTTGTTTACGTCTTAGTTTTGCATTTTCTACAGAATTAAGTTTTTGAAAAATTTACTCACAGGTGTGAATTAGTGTTGGCATCTAAAAAATGTTTCGGTTCGTCATGGTACTGAGGTTAAATGTTATGTTATTGTAACAACTCCAATTTTTAGTAAATAAAAATCTCGTTGTTTATTCAAATTTCTTAATTTCTCTTGGATGGCTCTATGATTTTTCTGTTAATTTCTTATAATCCATCATACTTAGATTATATCTCTTGGCTAGTATAGTTAGCTTCTAATTAATGAGTTGGAGAAACCTAACTACCAAACCATTTAGTTACCTTTTAACCATTACCTATTGGACGATAAATGTTAGGGAATTCTTTATCCATTGGACAATAGAAAATCTAGATTTTCTACCAAAAGTATTTAATAGATTTTGTTAAAGTACTCATATATAGTTATATATGGTTATATATACATGCCTAAAGGACATATGGTATTATTCTAGTGTATATAGTACCTCACTCTTTTATCCATTGGTCAATAACCGCTAGGAAAATTATTACCCATTGGATAATAGTATTAGTCTTGCCAACAAGTACAAGGGTTATTTAATTAAATCATTTCCTAGATTTCCCATGGGATGATATGCTTATGTATATATATGTATGTACTACATAATATATTACCCTAAGATATCCTAGGTACATAATCTAATATTTTAATGGAGCATGTGCCTAATAGGACTATTTTAATAGGGAATTTAGATCTTATAATTTTTTATTGGATATTGAAAATCTACCTAGATTACATGGGTACATATATATATATATATATATATATATATATATATATCATATTATATAAAAGCCTAGATTTCTTAAAGTATATAATTTATTAGTTTAATGGAACATGTGCCAAATTGGATTATTTTAATAAGAGATCTTGATTTGGAAATCTAGTACTTGTGTACTTTTATATACTTAGTCATATTTATATACATACTCATATATGTTGTACAAGAGAGAGAGAGAGAGAGAGAGAGAGAAAGGAGGGCCGAGAGAGAGAGGAGGAGAGAGAGAGAGAAAGGGAGGGAGAAAGAGAGAGGAAAAGAAAGAAAGATGGGATTGTACTCACCATGATCTTCTTACATCCTTTCAATCTTGGGTTGTATATCTCTTCAAGCCATATATAACTTCCATTGTCCTTATTTGTACAATTACAAATATAAAACCATGTACAAACCTCCTTTCCTCCACCAATCTTTCTATAATCCAATCCAATCCAAAGTACCAAATCTAGCCTTGCATGCCTAAGAACTAGGTAGGAGTTGTACAAGCAACCCATAACCTAACCTATCAAGCTTTCAATCAAGCTTGACAAAAGGAAAAAAAAGTGAGATATATATATATAGAGAGAGAGAAGCTTGGCCTATAAATAGAAAGCCATTCCAGGCTTAAACTTACACCTTCACTCCTTTGATCTCATTTCTCTCTAGAAACCATTTTCGTTTTCTAGACAGCCTACTGCCCTTCACAAATCCTCATTTTTCTCCTGCTTAAAGTAGTTCTTAGAACCAACTCCCTTCAAAAAAGTTGTAGAGCACTTCAATACCTCCAAGTTAGACCCAAGAACCACCTTAAACGGTCAAGAAATGACAAAGATATTGACATCCGAAGTTTAGTAAAAATCTCGGATTTCCAGTTCCAGACAGCATATTGTCTCTTCCTAAATCATCATTTTTCTCCTACTTAAGGTAGTTTCTAGGATCAACTTCCTTCACAAAAGTTGTAGAGCACTTCTAGAGCTTCAATTTCGACCCAAGAACGATCATATTCGGCCAAATATTGACCAAGTTACTGCCATCCAAAGTTTGGTCTAAATTTTCAAGTTTCACCGCCCGTAGAATTTTCCAACTAGCTTATTCGGCCCCCGACTAGTTTCGGATCAAGGTAGATTAATCGCTAGTCATTCTCCCTAGTATAACTTTAGTTGTTTTTGCTTATGATATGACAAGTTAAAGTATTAGAAATAATTAGCAAGTTCGTTTTACTAAAATCTTGAAATGAAATTACGATCTTGTAGAATCATCTTATTCCCTAAACCCAAGTATAGTGTAGAACCGTATGTTAGAAAATAGAATATCTTACTCTTTAGTTCAAAGTATAAGTTGAAGCATTTTTAAGTATATATGGTTATCTATCGTTATTTATGTTCCGAATGCATGATGGAAAACCAATTCGTTTTTGATGGTATGAACGTGTTGAATAAGGAACTTTTACCTCAATAAACATATGTTGTTTTGAATTTTCCACAAAAGAGGAAAGAATGAATTTTTGAAAGATGAAAACTTCTCGCTTGTTTGGAAGTATTCGTATTTTGATCTTTAGGATGGTTATGAGCATACATACATGAATTGCTTGCATTACTTGTGGTATAATATTGAGTTGGATGACCTTGTTAGTTTAAAGATTTCAATGAATGATGTCGTATGTAAAAAGTCCTACCGCGGAGTCGATGCATGAAAACGAGACACGAAAATCGAGAAAGTAGAAACATGACTCCTAGGGTGTGGTTAATGAAAGACATGTTTTGAAAAGGTGAAATGTTTTGGAAACTGTAACAACCCTGATTTTTTTTTTTTGTAAGTAAAAATTTCGTTAAAAATTTGAATTTTATTTTAATACTTGGATTCGCTTCCAAAAAATTCCTTTTGTAATTCTAATAATCCGTCATAATTAGATTTTAGTGTTTTTTAAATTATATTTCTTGGCTAGAGATTCTACTTGGCAAATGTAGTTCGATTCTAACCATTTTGTTAGAAGAACCTAACTACCAATTCATCTAGTTACTTTCTCCTAACTCTAGATGAGCCTTTTGAACCTCCTTGAACCTTCCAAAACCCTAGTGGAACCCTTTGGACCTTTAACTTTTACCCATTGGACGATAAAAGTTAGGGAAACTTTTATCCATTGGACAATAGATCTTTCATCCAAGATCTTTTGATAGAGGATATAGTTATATATAGGTATATAAACACATGCCTAAAGGACATATGGTATTATTCTAGTGTATATAGTACCTCACCCTTTTATCCATTGGTCAATAACCGCTAGAGAAATTATTATCCATTGGATAATAGAATTAGCAAGTACTAGGGTTTTATTTAATAATCATTTCCTAGATTTCTCATGTGATGATATATTTATATTAATATATGTGTGTGTACTTTATAATATATACCCTAGATTTCCCTAAGATTTCATAAGTACAAAATCTAGTATTTTAATGGAACATGTGCCTAATTGGATTAGTTTAATAGGGAATTTTAATCTTATAATCTTTTATTAGATACTTGGGATCTTTATAGATTGCATGGTACTTTATATATATATATACTTATATTATTATAAAGTACCATGTGCATATTAGAATTTTTTATTAGAAAATCTTGGCTTTGAAATCCCTTAGTACTTTAAGTACATTATATATATATATATATGTGTGTGTGTGTGTGTGTGTGTGTGTGTGTGTTCTTAGAAGAGTATATATATATGTACTAGAGAGAGAGAGAGAGAGAGAGAGAGAGATTTGGTGTGTACCTTGCCTTGATTTCTTTCATTGTACTTTGACTTGCTTGCAATCTATGGTTATATATTCTTCCAAGCAAAATCTATCCTTCATTGTCCTTTTATGTTCTTTTAAACACCAAATCTTGTACAACCCCTCCTTTCCTCCATCAAATCTTCCATAATCCTATTCAAAGTACCAAAATCTAGCCTTGCATGCCTAGAACTAGGTAGGAGTTGTACAAGCAAGCCATCAAGCTTTCAATCAAGCTTGACAAGTGAAAGAAAAATCAAAGACATAGAGAGAGAGAGAGAGGATTCGGATGAGAGAGGGGAGGGATGAGCCTTGGCCTATAAATAGCAAGCCATTCCAAGTCATTTCTCACACCTTCACTCCTTGCTCCAACTTCTCTCTAGAATTTCTAAGCCTTCCAAGTTCCAAAGTTCTAGTTTCTTGAGTTTTCTTGAAGTTCTTGAGAGCTACCACTAAACCACCCCTAGATCTTTAAAGTAGTCTAGTTTAGTTAGCAAAATTGTTTCTAGGGAGAGAAAATCCAACTCTCTTCCTTTCGAAGCACTTCGGGGCCGTTACGCCGCCGATTCGCAAAACCATCAACCGATTCTCAAACCCGACCAACTACCAAGAAGTAAGGTAGAGTCCCTCATTCATTAAACCCAAGTATAGTGTAGAACCATATGTTGAGAAATAGGATGTCCCTACTTTTTAGTTCAAAGTATAACTTGAAGTATTTTTAAGTAGATAAGGTTATCTATCGTTTATTATGCTTAGAATGCGTGATGGTTAACAAACTCGTTTTGCTAATGGTGGTATGAACATGTTGAATAATTGACTTTTACTTCAATAAACATATGTTTTTTAGAACTTGCCAAAAAGGAAGAAAGAACGGCTTTCGAAAGATAAAGACTAATTGTTGATAGGAGTATTCATATTTTGATCTTAAAGATGGTTGCGAGCATGATTACTAATATAGAATTGGATGATCTTGCTAGTTGAGTTTCAAGATCTCAATGAATGATTTATGTATATGTGAAAAGTCCTACCGCGGAGTCTATACATGAAAATGAGACATAGAAATCAAGAAAGTTAGAAACATGACACCTAGGGTGTGGTTAAAGAAAAGGTGTGTTTTGACTTGAATAAAATATTTTTGAAAACTACATAATGGCCGGACGTAGTAGCCATTGTGTGGGTGTGTTTTTCGAAAACCCAATGGGAACCCGGAGCGGCGGAACCATTGTGGGATACTCGAGAACCCGGAGCGGCAGAACCGAGAGTTTTGAATTGTGGATTGGTTATCCGTGGAGAGGAGCCAATACCAAATTCAATGATTTTGTGTGTGTTCCAATGGGAATCCGGATCAACGGAACCATTGTGAGGTTGTGTGCGTTCCCATGGGAGCCCGGAGCAGCGGAACCATGGTGAGGAATTGTAGAGACCCGTGTTTAATTTCAATAATTTTAATGTTAGAATAAAATTAGAATATTGAGGTAAAGAGAAAGTGTGATTTGAATATGTGATTTGGGTTGAATGTGATAGAATCTGGAAGTTTGGGGTGAAATTGTAATTGATGTGTGTGGTGGTATAAATAGGTGAGAGTGAGTGGTAGAGAATCATTCTCCCACTCACATCTCTCTCTCTCTCTCTCGGTCTTCTCTCCCTCCCGCCCGATTCTCTCTATCTCTCTCACTCTCTCTCTCTCTCGAAATCAAGCCTATAAACTTGAGACCCATGAAAATTAACCTTCATTCCTCCTTCCACGCGCGATCTTGAGCTCGTATTTCGTGGGTTTGAGCTCGGAGAGGAGTATTCGGATGATTCAAAGTTTTCGGAGCTAGGGCTTGCTTGGTTGGGCTTGGATTTCGTTCTTCGACTTCGAGGTAGGGATTTCTCTCATCTATTATATGTTTATGTGTTGATTTGGTGTTTGAATCGCACCTTAGATCATTGGTTTTGTTGTTGGAATTGTTCTGGTGAAATCTGAAAATCGTGCACTGAAAACCCAAGTCCTACCGGTAGGAGTTTTGGCCCTACCGGTAGAAACGCTGTCCAGTAGAGTCATTTTCGTGAAATTGTGGTCTCCTACCGGTAGGAAAATGTGTCCTACCGGTAGGAAATGAAAAATTCAGCATTTTGGCAAAACTTCGAAAGGGCATAACTTTTTCATCCGAACTCTGTTTTGGGTAAATTTTATACCGAAATTCATGTGCCGGAAGTCTACTTTCCAATGGTGGTGGTCTCATCTCCTAATTCTTCACCGATAAGATTTGGTAGCCAAAATAAGATGGATATGTTTGTATACGTTGGATATTCCTTTTTCCTTAGAAACGTTGAGCGAGCCACGGACGTCCTTAAGTACGCCTGAGTACATAATTGAATGATTAGATGAGGTTAGTGGTATGCTTAAGTCTTTATAGTAGTCGTTGGATTCCGTATGAGCCTATTGATATCGAAACGAGGGTTTAGAGAATATATGGAACATAGGTGAGCGAAGGTTGTGTGTGTTGACATGCTATGTGAAAAGCGAACATGTGGAACACCCCTTTGAGTTAAACAACGCTAGGCATGGATATATGAGACATTTTCTTATATTTGATATGTGGTACATCTCTTGTGTAATTGGTACGGTTTTATGAATTGCAAGGTGAAGATCTATGAATCGTTGTTAGGGAATATCCCTTGATATGTAAGTGCTTGTATGGTGATGAGAAACTAATTACGTAATGATAGCTAGTTGACTGAGATAAAATTATCCCTACTACTTCTTTGTGAATAAGTCTTTGTTGTGAATTCATTATATGTGATTGAGATGAATGGCTGAGTTGTGAGGTGTATTGGAGGAATTGTGGTAGAGTGATCTATACTATATGATCGATGTGATTCAGTTCTTTTAGTGAGGAAGGTATTTACAGGGAGTAGCGAGACTCCATAAACAGCCCAGAAAGAGTACTTGCTTGTGATGTGTGACGTGTGATGTGGGATTGCAACGGTGATGTATATGAGTAAACGAAAGGGTTTGTTTGATGAATATACGAAAGAAATGATTGGTTGTCGAAACAACACCATAGAGTCATCTATCAACAGGTCCTTTTCTTTAAACATGGGACGTTATGACTAAAGTGAAGTCAATGAGCGGATAGAGTATTCGGAATAGGGTGTGGTGGTTAGCCTAGAGTCTTGGTGTGTAGTCATGGTACTTCATCTATGTCGTCGACAGTGGGAAAATTACTAGTCGTGTTTTGTTTCTCCTTTGAGATACCGTATGTTGCCTCTGTTATTCATTCTACCTGTCATCCCATTTGCATATAATAGTTGTGTAGATTTCTCTACTGGGCTAGTGTAGCTCAACCTATCATTTTCAGGTGTGAACCCGGAGCAGTAGCATGGAGCGAAGTGCATGCATTCAAGTGCATATTTTCGAAAGAAGTGGCAAAAGAGACTCAAGGACTTTTGATAAAACATGTTTTGGGAATGTAATAGCACCTTAACTCTATTTCTTTTTATGATCTAATATATTCAAACTCTTGGAGTTGGATCTGTAATTTAATGATTAGGATTTGGTGAACTCTTTTGGGGTATTATGTAAGATAATGTGAGGGGTTTTATTTATGAAAAGCTATCTTTATTTATGTTGAAAATCGAGGGCGTGACAACTTGGTATCAGAGCATAAGTTTAGAATACCTTGAGACCGTGGGGAGACTTTGAGTCTCATGGGTTCAAAAAAAAAAATTATTGCATTGTGACATGACTTGTGTGCTACTGAGTGATTGACATGCATCCAACTAGGTGGCATTGCATTTATGTTACCGTATAGTGGCGTAGAGTTGTTAGAAGAGATTGGTGGAGTTGGAGATTCGTAGTGTATCTTTTGTTGATGATCTTTTTATTGTTTCTTTGTAGTGAGATGCCTCCGAGACCTGAGAATAGACGGGGTAGGACTGGGAATCCGAGAATGGAGGCAGGACAGAATCAGCTTGCTAGGGATATTGTAGCGGCACTTGCGGCGGCTAATCTTTTGCAACCACCCCCTAGGGATAACGTGAACAGTCGGGCCATAGTAGCCATGCGAGAGTTTAGTCGTAGAAATCCACCTCAGTTCGATGGAGAAAGTAGCGACCCCCTTGTGGCTGATCATTGGCTTGCACAAATTCGTAAGATCTTCAACGCACTAAAGATTACGGAGGACGACCTACGGGTGAGCATAGTAGCTTGTCAACTTACCGGTGAGGCGAATGAGTGGTGGGAATCTGTTTTAGGAGTAAGGAGAGACGTTAGGAGGGCGGCTGGAGTTGCAAATCAGGAAATTGAGCCGGTTGAGGAAAGTTTGACTTGGGCTGAATTTGAGACACTTTTTGAAAACCAATATTTTCCAGAGTCGTATCGTGAACAGCTTAGAAACCAATTCGAAAGGTTAGATCAAGGTGACATGACCGTTTCAGAATACGCCACTAGGTTCCAAACCTTGTCCCGTTTTGCGCCAGAGTTAGTTGCAACCGATGGTAGGAAATGTAGGCGTTTTGAGAAAGGGTTATGTCTGTCTATCAAGAAGTTTGTGGTAGGTCAACGAATTGAAAGGTTTTCTGACATTATCGAGTGTGCTAGAAGTATTGAGTATACGGAGGAAATACCAGAGGAGCCGAAAGTGCAGGAGTCAAGAAAACAACCCGTTGGTAAGAGTGTATCTATAGAAACGTCTGGAAGCCAAGGGAGGAAGAGACAAAGAGAACAGTTTCTGTCCACCTCAGGACAGCATAATTTAGAACCACCTACTCTTTCTAAAACGTCAGGAGTATCGTCTCGGTCAACGATTGTGTGTTATTGGTGCCGCCAGTCGGGCCATCGTGCAGTAGACTGTCCTCAGGAGAAGGAATATCATGGTCAGAGACCACCTCGGGTTTGCTACCGGTGTCGTCATCCGGGGCACTTAGCGGTAGATTGTCCACAATCGACAAGTAGAGGGAGCGTACAAAGACCCACGGGGTCGGGTCATGCGTCTCATACCGCGTTGCAAGGTAACGTGAATTTATGTGTTATGTTGAGATTACTTATGCATATACAAAGTGCTTATTTGCCAAATGATTGTTATTATGAAGTGCATGGTCTATTCTAGTGTTGGATAGCATTGCGGAGTTGTCTTTATGAACTTGTCTGATAAAATCTAAGTGTTGTGACAACTAGACTAGTGGGATGAAAATATTCAAGATTTATAAAATGAATAGAAATCGTGTAAGGTCTTGTGGGATTGAAATGAACTAAATTACTATTGGGCTTCTTAGAGCCACGAGTTATGAAGTATTGGACACTGTGTGAGCCCGTGGTTGTGTAGGGTACTGTGTGAACTCGTGGTGAGATAGGGCACTGTGTGAGCCTGTGGTATCTGGGCACTGTGTGAACCCGTAGGGTATAGGGCACTGTGTGAGCCCGTGGTTGTATTGGGTACTGTGTGAACCCGTGATGGTATTGGGCACTGTGTGAGCCTGTTGTTGTATAGGGCACTGTGTGAGCCCGTAGTATGCTGGGTACTGTGTGAGCCCGTACTATATTGGGCACTGTGTGAGCCCGTGGTTGTATTGGGTACTGTGTGAACCCGTGATGGTATTGGGCACTGTGTGAGCCTGTTGTTGTATAGGGCACTGTGTGAGCCCGTAGTATGCTGGGTACTGTGTGAGCCCGTACTATATTGGGCACTGTGTGAACCCGTTGTTGTATTGGGCACTGTGTGAGCTCGTGGTTGCGTTGGGTACTGTGTGAGCCCGCTGGGTACTGTGTGAACCCGTTGACGTGTAGATGTATTCGGTACTGTGTAATTGCAATAAATTGTGCGGAAAGTCTATGATTGGTTGACTTATTACTGTATTTGGTGTATAAAATGTGTTGCTATTTAGTTTCAACGTACATGTTAGAACTAGTGTGCAATGTTTCGTTCTTAGGATGTGGTGCTGGATAGATAATGATATAATGTGAGGGTACTTGCTACATGCTAGATAGATAATTTATTGAAGGTGTTTGTATGGACGATTTAACCTCTTAGTTAGATGTAATGCTACATGCTAATTGGAATCTCTTGTCTCGACTACTAAATTTGTTGCAGCTTATGAATTGATGATAGTTTTGCATGTCTTTCAATTTTTGTATTATGGTTTCGTTGAGACAACTGCTAGTTTGGTTAATCCTTCGTGAAGTTGTTGAATAAGCAAGACTACCCTGGACGTCGTAGACATATGCCGAACATGAATTGAGTTCTTTACTTGGGGCACCGTGTAAGTATAGTGAAATGTGTAGAGTGGTGGATCTTGGTCTAGAAAGCGGTTACATTTACGGATGTACTTATTTTGAACTCAAAAATTTTCTAAAAGGGATAATGCTTTGTGAAAATTGAATCTTTGCATAGTTCATTTTCAGCAATGATAACGATACAGACTTGGAGTCGGCTATATCATAATTCATTTTTATGTTGTCAAAATTGTCATTATTTTCAAATGACCAAGTGAGGTGTTCGTAATTGATTGTTGATAATATCTTTCCAAAATGAACATTCCTTTTCAAATTCTATAGAATTTTGCCACACGTGGGCATGTTTCAATGGCTTTATAACTACTCGAACTAGTTGGAAAATTCATGAACTTGTTCAGTTTAGATTTCATCATGTCGAACACTTTAACTTTTGTTCGGCGTTTGTCTTTTGAGAGAGTTTGTTTTGAGCTAGCATTGGAATCTATTAGAGCTCTACTTGTGTGAGTCTTGGTAATTTGAGTACGTCGAAAAGTAAAGAAATGAGGCGAAAAAGAAATGTATGAAAGTTGATTTCCCTATAAGCGTACATGAAGAATCTAGTAAATCTTGGGATGAATGAATTAATCTTAGAATTTGTTGATTATGTATTGCTTGACAAGGTTGTTGAATTATGACGTTATGAAATTCTCCTTTGTGTTTGGACACGGCCCATGGAACCGAAATTGGTTAGTCAGAAGTAATGAGAATGGATATGGTTTGTGAGATTGGAATTAGTTGGTAACATGATTATGATTTGTACGAATACGATAACTTCGTGATTTACCGTGCATGAGCATCATAACTTGGCGATTGTTTGGTAAGAAGCTAAGCTAGTTAGTTGTGGCATTATAGAGTTTTCTTGCGTTTTGGACCCGGAATTGGCAGATACAAAGCGTTGTGTGGTGGGCACGGCCCTTGGGACTAGAAATTCATTGGTGGTATTCCTTTGCTCATTCTATGCAAATTTCGGGACGAAATTTCTTTAAGGGGGGTAGAATGTAGAGACCCGTGTTTAATTTCAATAATTTTAATGTTAGAATAAAATTAGAATATTGAGGTAAAGAGAAAGTGTGATTTGAATATGTGATTTGGGTTGAATGTGATAGAATCTGGAAGTTTGGGGTGAAATTGTAATTGATGTGTGTGGTGGTATAAATAGGTGAGAGTGAGTGGTAGAGAATCATTCTCCCACTCACATCTCTCTCTCTCTCTCTCGGTCTTCTCTCCCTCCCGCCCGATTCTCTCTATCTCTCTCACTCTCTCTCTCTCTCGAAATCAAGCCTATAAACTTGAGACCCATGAAAATTAACCTTCATTCCTCCTTCCACGCGCGATCTTGAGCTCGTATTTCGTGGGTTTGAGCTCGGAGAGGAGTATTCGGATGATTCAAAGTTTTCGGAGCTAGGGCTTGCTTGGTTGGGCTTGGATTTCGTTCTTCGACTTCGAGGTAGGGATTTCTCTCATCTATTATATGTTTATGTGTTGATTTGGTGTTTGAATCGCACCTTAGATCATTGGTTTTGTTGTTGGAATTGTTCTGGTGAAATCTGAAAATCGTGCACTGAAAACCCAAGTCCTACCGGTAGGAGTTTTGGCCCTACCGGTAGAAACGCTGTCCAGTAGAGTCATTTTCGTGAAATTGTGGTCTCCTACCGGTAGGAAAATGTGTCCTACCGGTAGGAAATGAAAAATTCAGCATTTTGGCAAAACTTCGAAAGGGCATAACTTTTTCATCCGAACTCTGTTTTGGGTAAATTTTATACCGAAATTCATGTGCCGGAAGTCTACTTTCCAATGGTGGTGGTCTCATCTCCTAATTCTTCACCGATAAGATTTGGTAGCCAAAATAAGATGGATATGTTTGTATACGTTGGATATTCCTTTTTCCTTAGAAACGTTGAGCGAGCCACGGACGTCCTTAAGTACGCCTGAGTACATAATTGAATGATTAGATGAGGTTAGTGGTATGCTTAAGTCTTTATAGTAGTCGTTGGATTCCGTATGAGCCTATTGATATCGAAACGAGGGTTTAGAGAATATATGGAACATAGGTGAGCGAAGGTTGTGTGTGTTGACATGCTATGTGAAAAGCGAACATGTGGAACACCCCTTTGAGTTAAACAACGCTAGGCATGGATATATGAGACATTTTCTTATATTTGATATGTGGTACATCTCTTGTGTAATTGGTACGGTTTTATGAATTGCAAGGTGAAGATCTATGAATCGTTGTTAGGGAATATCCCTTGATATGTAAGTGCTTGTATGGTGATGAGAAACTAATTACGTAATGATAGCTAGTTGACTGAGATAAAATTATCCCTACTACTTCTTTGTGAATAAGTCTTTGTTGTGAATTCATTATATGTGATTGAGATGAATGGCTGAGTTGTGAGGTGTATTGGAGGAATTGTGGTAGAGTGATCTATACTATATGATCGATGTGATTCAGTTCTTTTAGTGAGGAAGGTATTTACAGGGAGTAGCGAGACTCCATAAACAGCCCAGAAAGAGTACTTGCTTGTGATGTGTGACGTGTGATGTGGGATTGCAACGGTGATGTATATGAGTAAACGAAAGGGTTTGTTTGATGAATATACGAAAGAAATGATTGGTTGTCGAAACAACACCATAGAGTCATCTATCAACAGGTCCTTTTCTTTAAACATGGGACGTTATGACTAAAGTGAAGTCAATGAGCGGATAGAGTATTCGGAATAGGGTGTGGTGGTTAGCCTAGAGTCTTGGTGTGTAGTCATGGTACTTCATCTATGTCGTCGACAGTGGGAAAATTACTAGTCGTGTTTTGTTTCTCCTTTGAGATACCGTATGTTGCCTCTGTTATTCATTCTACCTGTCATCCCATTTGCATATAATAGTTGTGTAGATTTCTCTACTGGGCTAGTGTAGCTCAACCTATCATTTTCAGGTGTGAACCCGGAGCAGTAGCATGGAGCGAAGTGCATGCATTCAAGTGCATATTTTCGAAAGAAGTGGCAAAAGAGACTCAAGGACTTTTGATAAAACATGTTTTGGGAATGTAATAGCACCTTAACTCTATTTCTTTTTATGATCTAATATATTCAAACTCTTGGAGTTGGATCTGTAATTTAATGATTAGGATTTGGTGAACTCTTTTGGGGTATTATGTAAGATAATGTGAGGGGTTTTATTTATGAAAAGCTATCTTTATTTATGTTGAAAATCGAGGGCGTGACAACTTGGTATCAGAGCATAAGTTTAGAATACCTTGAGACCGTGGGGAGACTTTGAGTCTCATGGGTTCAAAAAAAAAAATTATTGCATTGTGACATGACTTGTGTGCTACTGAGTGATTGACATGCATCCAACTAGGTGGCATTGCATTTATGTTACCGTATAGTGGCGTAGAGTTGTTAGAAGAGATTGGTGGAGTTGGAGATTCGTAGTGTATCTTTTGTTGATGATCTTTTTATTGTTTCTTTGTAGTGAGATGCCTCCGAGACCTGAGAATAGACGGGGTAGGACTGGGAATCCGAGAATGGAGGCAGGACAGAATCAGCTTGCTAGGGATATTGTAGCGGCACTTGCGGCGGCTAATCTTTTGCAACCACCCCCTAGGGATAACGTGAACAGTCGGGCCATAGTAGCCATGCGAGAGTTTAGTCGTAGAAATCCACCTCAGTTCGATGGAGAAAGTAGCGACCCCCTTGTGGCTGATCATTGGCTTGCACAAATTCGTAAGATCTTCAACGCACTAAAGATTACGGAGGACGACCTACGGGTGAGCATAGTAGCTTGTCAACTTACCGGTGAGGCGAATGAGTGGTGGGAATCTGTTTTAGGAGTAAGGAGAGACGTTAGGAGGGCGGCTGGAGTTGCAAATCAGGAAATTGAGCCGGTTGAGGAAAGTTTGACTTGGGCTGAATTTGAGACACTTTTTGAAAACCAATATTTTCCAGAGTCGTATCGTGAACAGCTTAGAAACCAATTCGAAAGGTTAGATCAAGGTGACATGACCGTTTCAGAATACGCCACTAGGTTCCAAACCTTGTCCCGTTTTGCGCCAGAGTTAGTTGCAACCGATGGTAGGAAATGTAGGCGTTTTGAGAAAGGGTTATGTCTGTCTATCAAGAAGTTTGTGGTAGGTCAACGAATTGAAAGGTTTTCTGACATTATCGAGTGTGCTAGAAGTATTGAGTATACGGAGGAAATACCAGAGGAGCCGAAAGTGCAGGAGTCAAGAAAACAACCCGTTGGTAAGAGTGTATCTATAGAAACGTCTGGAAGCCAAGGGAGGAAGAGACAAAGAGAACAGTTTCTGTCCACCTCAGGACAGCATAATTTAGAACCACCTACTCTTTCTAAAACGTCAGGAGTATCGTCTCGGTCAACGATTGTGTGTTATTGGTGCCGCCAGTCGGGCCATCGTGCAGTAGACTGTCCTCAGGAGAAGGAATATCATGGTCAGAGACCACCTCGGGTTTGCTACCGGTGTCGTCATCCGGGGCACTTAGCGGTAGATTGTCCACAATCGACAAGTAGAGGGAGCGTACAAAGACCCACGGGGTCGGGTCATGCGTCTCATACCGCGTTGCAAGGTAACGTGAATTTATGTGTTATGTTGAGATTACTTATGCATATACAAAGTGCTTATTTGCCAAATGATTGTTATTATGAAGTGCATGGTCTATTCTAGTGTTGGATAGCATTGCGGAGTTGTCTTTATGAACTTGTCTGATAAAATCTAAGTGTTGTGACAACTAGACTAGTGGGATGAAAATATTCAAGATTTATAAAATGAATAGAAATCGTGTAAGGTCTTGTGGGATTGAAATGAACTAAATTACTATTGGGCTTCTTAGAGCCACGAGTTATGAAGTATTGGACACTGTGTGAGCCCGTGGTTGTGTAGGGTACTGTGTGAACTCGTGGTGAGATAGGGCACTGTGTGAGCCTGTGGTATCTGGGCACTGTGTGAACCCGTAGGGTATAGGGCACTGTGTGAGCCCGTGGTTGTATTGGGTACTGTGTGAACCCGTGATGGTATTGGGCACTGTGTGAGCCTGTTGTTGTATAGGGCACTGTGTGAGCCCGTAGTATGCTGGGTACTGTGTGAGCCCGTACTATATTGGGCACTGTGTGAGCCCGTGGTTGTATTGGGTACTGTGTGAACCCGTGATGGTATTGGGCACTGTGTGAGCCTGTTGTTGTATAGGGCACTGTGTGAGCCCGTAGTATGCTGGGTACTGTGTGAGCCCGTACTATATTGGGCACTGTGTGAACCCGTTGTTGTATTGGGCACTGTGTGAGCTCGTGGTTGCGTTGGGTACTGTGTGAGCCCGCTGGGTACTGTGTGAACCCGTTGACGTGTAGATGTATTCGGTACTGTGTAATTGCAATAAATTGTGCGGAAAGTCTATGATTGGTTGACTTATTACTGTATTTGGTGTATAAAATGTGTTGCTATTTAGTTTCAACGTACATGTTAGAACTAGTGTGCAATGTTTCGTTCTTAGGATGTGGTGCTGGATAGATAATGATATAATGTGAGGGTACTTGCTACATGCTAGATAGATAATTTATTGAAGGTGTTTGTATGGACGATTTAACCTCTTAGTTAGATGTAATGCTACATGCTAATTGGAATCTCTTGTCTCGACTACTAAATTTGTTGCAGCTTATGAATTGATGATAGTTTTGCATGTCTTTCAATTTTTGTATTATGGTTTCGTTGAGACAACTGCTAGTTTGGTTAATCCTTCGTGAAGTTGTTGAATAAGCAAGACTACCCTGGACGTCGTAGACATATGCCGAACATGAATTGAGTTCTTTACTTGGGGCACCGTGTAAGTATAGTGAAATGTGTAGAGTGGTGGATCTTGGTCTAGAAAGCGGTTACATTTACGGATGTACTTATTTTGAACTCAAAAATTTTCTAAAAGGGATAATGCTTTGTGAAAATTGAATCTTTGCATAGTTCATTTTCAGCAATGATAACGATACAGACTTGGAGTCGGCTATATCATAATTCATTTTTATGTTGTCAAAATTGTCATTATTTTCAAATGACCAAGTGAGGTGTTCGTAATTGATTGTTGATAATATCTTTCCAAAATGAACATTCCTTTTCAAATTCTATAGAATTTTGCCACACGTGGGCATGTTTCAATGGCTTTATAACTACTCGAACTAGTTGGAAAATTCATGAACTTGTTCAGTTTAGATTTCATCATGTCGAACACTTTAACTTTTGTTCGGCGTTTGTCTTTTGAGAGAGTTTGTTTTGAGCTAGCATTGGAATCTATTAGAGCTCTACTTGTGTGAGTCTTGGTAATTTGAGTACGTCGAAAAGTAAAGAAATGAGGCGAAAAAGAAATGTATGAAAGTTGATTTCCCTATAAGCGTACATGAAGAATCTAGTAAATCTTGGGATGAATGAATTAATCTTAGAATTTGTTGATTATGTATTGCTTGACAAGGTTGTTGAATTATGACGTTATGAAATTCTCCTTTGTGTTTGGACACGGCCCATGGAACCGAAATTGGTTAGTCAGAAGTAATGAGAATGGATATGGTTTGTGAGATTGGAATTAGTTGGTAACATGATTATGATTTGTACGAATACGATAACTTCGTGATTTACCGTGCATGAGCATCATAACTTGGCGATTGTTTGGTAAGAAGCTAAGCTAGTTAGTTGTGGCATTATAGAGTTTTCTTGCGTTTTGGACCCGGAATTGGCAGATACAAAGCGTTGTGTGGTGGGCACGGCCCTTGGGACTAGAAATTCATTGGTGGTATTCCTTTGCTCATTCTATGCAAATTTCGGGACGAAATTTCTTTAAGGGGGGTAGAATGTAGAGACCCGTGTTTAATTTCAATAATTTTAATGTTAGAATAAAATTAGAATATTGAGGTAAAGAGAAAGTGTGATTTGAATATGTGATTTGGGTTGAATGTGATAGAATCTGGAAGTTTGGGGTGAAATTGTAATTGATGTGTGTGGTGGTATAAATAGGTGAGAGTGAGTGGTAGAGAATCATTCTCCCACTCACATCTCTCTCTCTCTCTCTCGGTCTTCTCTCCCTCCCGCCCGATTCTCTCTATCTCTCTCACTCTCTCTCTCTCTCGAAATCAAGCCTATAAACTTGAGACCCATGAAAATTAACCTTCATTCCTCCTTCCACGCGCGATCTTGAGCTCGTATTTCGTGGGTTTGAGCTCGGAGAGGAGTATTCGGATGATTCAAAGTTTTCGGAGCTAGGGCTTGCTTGGTTGGGCTTGGATTTCGTTCTTCGACTTCGAGGTAGGGATTTCTCTCATCTATTATATGTTTATGTGTTGATTTGGTGTTTGAATCGCACCTTAGATCATTGGTTTTGTTGTTGGAATTGTTCTGGTGAAATCTGAAAATCGTGCACTGAAAACCCAAGTCCTACCGGTAGGAGTTTTGGCCCTACCGGTAGAAACGCTGTCCAGTAGAGTCATTTTCGTGAAATTGTGGTCTCCTACCGGTAGGAAAATGTGTCCTACCGGTAGGAAATGAAAAATTCAGCATTTTGGCAAAACTTCGAAAGGGCATAACTTTTTCATCCGAACTCTGTTTTGGGTAAATTTTATACCGAAATTCATGTGCCGGAAGTCTACTTTCCAATGGTGGTGGTCTCATCTCCTAATTCTTCACCGATAAGATTTGGTAGCCAAAATAAGATGGATATGTTTGTATACGTTGGATATTCCTTTTTCCTTAGAAACGTTGAGCGAGCCACGGACGTCCTTAAGTACGCCTGAGTACATAATTGAATGATTAGATGAGGTTAGTGGTATGCTTAAGTCTTTATAGTAGTCGTTGGATTCCGTATGAGCCTATTGATATCGAAACGAGGGTTTAGAGAATATATGGAACATAGGTGAGCGAAGGTTGTGTGTGTTGACATGCTATGTGAAAAGCGAACATGTGGAACACCCCTTTGAGTTAAACAACGCTAGGCATGGATATATGAGACATTTTCTTATATTTGATATGTGGTACATCTCTTGTGTAATTGGTACGGTTTTATGAATTGCAAGGTGAAGATCTATGAATCGTTGTTAGGGAATATCCCTTGATATGTAAGTGCTTGTATGGTGATGAGAAACTAATTACGTAATGATAGCTAGTTGACTGAGATAAAATTATCCCTACTACTTCTTTGTGAATAAGTCTTTGTTGTGAATTCATTATATGTGATTGAGATGAATGGCTGAGTTGTGAGGTGTATTGGAGGAATTGTGGTAGAGTGATCTATACTATATGATCGATGTGATTCAGTTCTTTTAGTGAGGAAGGTATTTACAGGGAGTAGCGAGACTCCATAAACAGCCCAGAAAGAGTACTTGCTTGTGATGTGTGACGTGTGATGTGGGATTGCAACGGTGATGTATATGAGTAAACGAAAGGGTTTGTTTGATGAATATACGAAAGAAATGATTGGTTGTCGAAACAACACCATAGAGTCATCTATCAACAGGTCCTTTTCTTTAAACATGGGACGTTATGACTAAAGTGAAGTCAATGAGCGGATAGAGTATTCGGAATAGGGTGTGGTGGTTAGCCTAGAGTCTTGGTGTGTAGTCATGGTACTTCATCTATGTCGTCGACAGTGGGAAAATTACTAGTCGTGTTTTGTTTCTCCTTTGAGATACCGTATGTTGCCTCTGTTATTCATTCTACCTGTCATCCCATTTGCATATAATAGTTGTGTAGATTTCTCTACTGGGCTAGTGTAGCTCAACCTATCATTTTCAGGTGTGAACCCGGAGCAGTAGCATGGAGCGAAGTGCATGCATTCAAGTGCATATTTTCGAAAGAAGTGGCAAAAGAGACTCAAGGACTTTTGATAAAACATGTTTTGGGAATGTAATAGCACCTTAACTCTATTTCTTTTTATGATCTAATATATTCAAACTCTTGGAGTTGGATCTGTAATTTAATGATTAGGATTTGGTGAACTCTTTTGGGGTATTATGTAAGATAATGTGAGGGGTTTTATTTATGAAAAGCTATCTTTATTTATGTTGAAAATCGAGGGCGTGACAGGAATGGCTTGGTTATCCGCGGAGAGGAGCCAATGCAATTGTGTGCCAATGGGAACCCGGGACGGCGGAACCATTGTGAGGATACTCGGGAGACCGGAACGGCGGAACCGAGGTTGGGTGTGTTAAAAACGATTTTGAAAAAGTGATATGGTTATGGAAATGTTGATAAAATGTTGATACGGTCTACGAGGAGTCGCGTAGGAGAAACCCAGAGAATCTTGGACGCCAACGCTAGTTGAATAATGACTGTGGTTGTGTTGTCGTCTGTCAAATATGTTTGATCTATGTGAAAATCTTTGATTTTATGGTTTAATGCTTGTAAGTTAAGGGTTAGTGGGTATGGGTTACTCTATTGAGCTTTTGTAGCTCACGTTGTTACCTTTTGGTGACCCTGATATATTATATTGGTGGCGACGCCGGTATAATGTGTCAGACCTCATAGATGAATAGGGTGAGCTGTATACATTGGAGGCATTCGGAGCTGAGGAGCTTGTTAGGATGGAAAAACGGGCGGAGCAGTAGCTAGGAACCCTAGTTCCCTCCCTTGTGGATTAAAAGTACTCTTGTAAGACTTTGTGATGTAATAATGAGCCAGACTCACTTGTTTTTGTAATAAAAAATCTTATTAACGTACCCAGAATTTTGGGGCGTTACAGAAACCGCAATGTGACCGGACGTGGTAGCCCATTGTGTGGTGTGTGTTTTGTGTGCCAATGGGAACCCGGGAAGGCGGAACCATTGTAAGGATACTCAGGAGACCGGAACTGCGGAACCGAGGTTGGGTGTGTGGATTGGTTATCCACGGAGAGAAGCCAATGCAATGTGTGCCAATGGGAACTCGGGACAGCGAAACTATTGTGAGGATACTCGGGAGACTAGAACGGCGGAACCGAGGTTAGGTGTGTTAAAAACAATTTCGAAAATGTGATATGGTTATGAAATGTGGAAACTGTTGATACGGTCTACGAGGAGTCGCGTAGGAGAAACTCAGAAAATCATGGACACCAACGTTAGTTTGGATAATGAATGTGGATGTGTTATTGTTTGTCAAATATGTTTGAACTACGTGGAAATCGTTGATTTTATGGTTTAACATTTGTAAGTTAAGGGTTAGAAGGTATGGGTTATTCTATTGAGCGTTGTAGCTCATGGTGTTACCTTTTGGTGACCCTGACATATTATATTGGTGGCGACGCCGGTGTAATGTGTGAGACCTCATAGATGAACAAGGAGAGCTGTATACATTGGAGGCCTTCGAAGCCGAGGAGCTTGTTAGGATGGAAGAGCAGGCGGAGCAGTAGTTAGGAACCCTAGTTCCCTCCTTTGTTGGTTAAAAGTACTCTTGTAAGATTTTGTGATGCAATAATGAGCCAGACTCACTTTGTTTTTTGTAATAAAATGTCTTATTAACGTACCCAGAATTTGAGGGCGTTACAGTTATCCTGAGTGCTTCTGCTTCAGTTTCGTATTTGTTAGCTGTTACATACAGTATTAGATTTCTGCCATAAAAAATTAAAATACAGTATTAGATTTTTTGTTTTTGTTTACAGAGGTTGCCCTGTTGTCTTCGTCGATACTTTGATGCAAATGGTTCTAGCACTTGGGTTCTCCTGAGACATGGATTGAAAGCTTGGGGAGTAGAGATTGTTAATCATGAATTTCGTGAAGTTTGGGATTCTTTCCGTGTAGCGCATGACTTGCAAGTGGACTATAAGCTTATTCTGGCATGTGAGCATAAGTGGATCTTTCATATTATTATGTTTGATAGAGATGGTCGGGAACTTGTGTTTGCTTGGTCTGGTCCAAATGCGCACTGCCAAGATTTGCATCCTCCTTTGGGTGAGTACACTAATATTTTGAATGAATACTCTGCCCTAAAATATTTTCTTTTTTTTGGCTTTGTTTAAGTGTTCCTACTATAGTGAAATTGCATTTATACCCATGTGCCATTCCTTTTTTTGTTATAGGTAATTTAGCACTGCTTATTTTGTAGAGACCTGTAATTTATTTAATTACTGAAAATGATTAATTAATGTCAAAATGAGAAAGAATGGTTTATTGGTGGTTGATTAGATTGAGGATTGAGGTCGTGAAATAGAAACTAGAGGGGGTGAATGTATGATTTACATATAAGTTAATATATATAGTATGTGTGAGAGTGTAGGAGATAATTATATCTCCATATCTCACTCTCTCTCATCTGTCCCCCTTCCTCTCTCATCCGGCTATCTCTCTCTCTCCTCTCCTCTCACTCAAAACTCCACCTCATCTCCCAAAATCTTCAAGAATCAACCTCCCTCAAGCCTTCCATTCGCGTTCTTGAGCTTGGAGATCCGTGAGTCGAGCTTGAATCGAAGTTTCGGAGTTCGAGAGGCTAAGGCTTGTTCAAAAACGTTTGAATCTCGGCCATTGTAGTGAGGTAGGGACTTCTTTACCTCTTTTATATGTTTATATGTTGATTTGGTGTAAAATCGTGCCTTTGATTGTTGGATTTTGGTTGTTGTACGTGCCTTGAAAATCTGCTGGAATCGCCACCCGAAGCCTTATCGATACAAATTATGTGCGTATCGATACAGTAAGCTTATCTTTTTGGACAGTTAATATTGTATCGATATGGTTTTTGTGCGTATCGATACCAAAGCCTTATCTCCAGTTTTGCTCCTGTTGTCCCTCCGTTGATTGTTTTGACCCCCGATCACTTCTAAAAAGTTTGTAACATTCTAAACAGATTTGAACTTGTAATTATGTTGATTTGGGCCGTGGTGCTAAAGTTGTAGAATTTTTAACTTTTGGGAACTCTTTTGGTATTATTTATGTTATACGAGGATCTTTTATCAAATTGGATTATTTATTTATGTTGAAATTTGAGGGCGTGACATATTTCCCTTCAGCTTTGTGGCTCAGCATTCCATTTGCCTCGTCACCAACTCCGCAATGTATGCGATGGCTTTATTTTAGGTGTATTCCTGGTTTTGCAGTAGCTACTCAATTAAGAATACATATTAGCTTAGGTTGACTCACATTCTTTTTCTTGTAGGAATTTGAAACTCGGCTTGAACAAGCCTTTGAGGTTCTTGGACTTGAGCAAATGATGATTAGGATGGCTAATCGTAGTTGGACTATACCAATTGAGAATCTGTACCTCAATGTTGAAGCGTTCAATCAGTTTGTGGATGCTTCTAGTTTGCAGTTTCTTGATTACCTCATGGTTCCCGTGTTGCCCACTGTCATATTCCGGGTGGTTGTCTTTCATGGACGTAATGATAGTGAAAGGATTTATGACTGGTTTTAGTCCAGTTCTGTACTTGGTTTGGTAGCTCCTGCTACGGTGTGCGTTGCTGGATGTGTTCTGTGAAGCCTAAGACTTATCTATAGCTTGTTTATATTTTCTTATATAGTTGTGGTTACGCTTACGATTGCTTATGAACTTGTGCTTAAGACTGCCTATGAACTTAATGTACATATGCAGTTAATGTTGACTGGTGGCTGTGTATCTATGCACACAGTGCTTAACCTGGTAACTTATGATATGTAGTATGTATGTAGTATGCTTTACGTTTTCCAAACCCAAAAATGGAAAAGACAAGTGGGTTATGCTTTTGGGAATGATGATGAATGGGTTACTTTAAACAGATCTACGCATGGTTTTTGCCTTATCATAGTATGTTACGTCTTGTCGCTTCTGTTTTGTGTTCTGTTTTGTAGGACACCTGGCGTCATTTGGCTATCTTGCGGGACTCGCGATGAATTTTGGCTTTTGATTTGTGCTGCCTCCTTTGTTACGCTAGAGGGTGTTGGTAGCTTCCTGTCACGCCCTCGATTTTCAACATAAATAGATAAATCTTTCAAAGAAAATTCTCGTGTTTAACTAACATAATACCCAAAAGAGTCCATAATTCCCATAAGTACCACTTACAAGCAGACGTACTTTCCAAAAGCTTTTTGATGTTTCTTCTCAGCTTATTGTCCTAATGCTCAAGGAAAAATATGGAAGAAGTAGAAAATTGAAGGGATAGTTATTTTCATAAAACTTAATGTACAACAGGTTGTTGGAATTATTGTAGTAAAAAATAATTGATCTGAGTATCAATTTCTTTTTTTTGGTTCTTCCACTAATCTTTTGCTTCTCAAATCTGTTTTGATAGGCATGAATTTCCATGATTTCTTCATCTTCATAGCGCACTTCTCGTTTGCCAACTTGGTCTTACTTTACCTTCTTGCAGGGGATAATAAAAATTTCATTGGGCTTTCATCACAAAGAGCACACCAAATATTTTTCAACCTTGAATCTGCACGGGATACTACATTAAAGATGAATTCTACAGGTTTGGCACAAAAATGGTGGTATCTCTCTATTGATTTCAACATAAACCTAGCGTACTCTGCATTCCTTGAACTAGGCATGGTTTTAGGTAGAACATCTACATGAGCCATGCAATATAAGAAGTTTTAGTGCATGATTTGGTGAAATTTGACTTTGTTGACCCTTCTGCATCTCATATCTCTGCTCCTGAAGACATTGCAAGTTTGATAGATTATGCCTTCACAAAGCTCGGTACCCCTAGCTCTGGAAAACTTCAGGCCGTACCGATTGAGGAAGGCCAAGGTTTCGATTTTTCAACCAATTAGCCACATTCAAGGTGACAGGATTTGAACCTATGGCCCTCTATACCCCAAACAATTTTCACATTAGTGGATTGGATGGTCTTTGAAGCTCAGCTACACCACAAGAAAAGTTTCCAACTATGAAATTCGAGCTTTCTACAGGGACTTCAGCACTTAGACCTTGTTCGGTTGTGGGATTTAGATTTTGGATTCTAATCATTATCCTATTTCTCTTTCCACTCATTACCCTTATCTTCAATCATTACTCTAATTTTTCTCTCTATTTCTTCCAATCATTACCCGTATTTCCCATCATTTCTCTATTTCTCTCTACACTCATTACCTATAAATCCAAATCAAAAATCCCAAAACAAACAGGCCCTTAGTGATTCCCAAAATTTGAGAAGGTGATTATGGAGAAAGGTAATTTTCCTAGCACTATCGCCCTTTAAGTTTGGAAATAAATCTTTTGGTTTGAGCGGTTTGCTTCAAAAAACTCATAACTTTGTGAATTTCAAATTGCAAAACAACGTAGATTCCAAAGATGTGTAAATTCGGTTATGAATTAGTGTAAATTAAAACACTTTTGGTTAACAACTTGCTATTAATATGTTGCTTAACGGGCACGAAAATCTCGTGCTGGCACGAGGGCTACCACCTAGTGATCATTAAACTTCAAAATGTCTCTCATTGAGCTAGATTTCATTATACAGCACTGCTTTCAGGTATGTGAAACTCAGAGTTCACTCTTGAAGGGAGATGCAATTGCCAAAGCATTCAGTTTAATTACAGGTCTGTTTTGGAGGCTTTGATATACTTAACTTGCAGTGGTTTCAGTGTTTCTCAATTTAAATCTAGAACATCTGACCTCAACTTTCATGTATTTACTTGAAAAACATGAAGACTCCTGCCAAATGGTAATTTTTTCCACAGACTAAACTTTGTGAATATTGAATTATGGACAGGCATGCGGTCAAAGCCCCGAGCTCCTCCCACTGCTTGGGAACTTACGGTTTCATACCTTGGTGTGTAATTAGAATTGACTTGTTGCACTTGCAAAGGGTAATTCTTTTCCAATCCTCAGACGTCAAAGTGCCAGAATATCAATTAGTGAATGCTTCTCTAATTAATCTCTGATCTCATTGGTCCTAATAAATTCCACATTCCCCATCTCCTATGTCAACTACTCAAAGTTTTGGCTGGAGAAAACACGGAATTCTATCTCCTCCACCAAATGAAGCTTTTCACGATTCATCGCCTATGCACACTTAACCAACTAATGGTACTTTAACGATTCTAACGGAATTCTTTTTTAGGTTACACTCACTTTAGTTGTAGAAGATAGAAGGAAATATTAAATCCATCATTCTTGCACTAGAACATTGCAGTCCAACCACTTCAGATACCAAGGATCCTACTCATAGGGTCTGATTTGGTGCTTGAGCATACAGAGAGAATGGATTGGAAGAGATACTTAACTCAAAGGGCATTGTTGAAGGTCAACAAATTTTGAAAAGTTGCATTCGTACGTGGTGCATATATTCCATCAAAGTTGGATATTATATAATAATTTCCATTAACCTTTCAACTTAGTTGGATAGCATACAGTAAAACCACTCTCTCAGCTTAGTTGATGGGTGACATTGACACAAACATATATGGTGCTTTTTTCTCTCTTGATTGTTCTATTTCAATTTCTTTCCATGACTAATAGTAAGAACCATCGAAAGGGGAAAAAGAAATTTTGAGTTGTACTCGGACGCCAGCAACATTTTATTTTTTCAACTTTCTCTTCTTTTCTTTTTTCAATTGCTTTTGCTGGCATGAATTATAATTTGAAAGCTTCTCTTGGGGTGGATGTTCGCAATTGAAGGCATAGTTAGGGACTTTCACTTTCCTTTTCTTTTCCATTTTTATGTTGATTTTTTTTCCTTTTGCCTTACTTTGGTTTGCATGACTGGTAACTAGGTTTTTGGATGATGCACTTTCTCATGAAATTTTTTTGGTCTTGAAGTATTCAGAAGTTCTTTGTTCCTGCATTTTCTAGATGGATGAGCTTTTCCATGACTTCGAAATTTATCATCCGTAATTACTGCATTTTGCCAATTTTGGTCATATTTTCTTCTTAAAAGCATGACGCTATATTCTCTATTGAGCAAACATAGCTGACTTCTCAATTTTTAATGTCTTGGTAGGAGGTGATGTGGTTCGATTTGGTCCTCGGAGTTGCTTGAGAGATTTTTCAAGGTTGTGGTTCCTGAGAGCTAGTATGGCTTTATGTGCTGTTTTGTTTTACATTTTAGGAATTTCCAGATGGGTTTGTATTCCCTTTGAATCTATGAAGTGGCAAAAGTTTAAACTAAGAAGCCCAAGATATGTTTATGCCAAAAAAAAAAAAGACATGTTTATTTCCTTTTATTAGTATATTAAAAGTAAATAAAAAGGGAATAAAGAATAATTAGAAATAATAGAAAGGTTACATCTAGGACCGAACCAATGATTTGAACGACACGCCCCAAGTTTTTTTTATCAAGCACAGAATCCCTAGGACCATTGAAGAAAGGGGTTCATTACGAATAAGCTAGGATAACCTAACAAAGTTGAGTAACAGCTAATTTGTTGTATGTTTTGATTCAGAGTTAATTAAGTAAACAAATACTCCATACTAATAAGTTAGGATAACCGCCATGTGTAAGCGTGTGAAACGGTTGTGAGACGGACTGAAGGGCAAGGTGGGTGCAAGCTGGCCGGGACACACTGCATTACCAAAAAGAGAGAGGTTAGGATAACCAAACATGGTACGTAGCTGTAGAGACTGTTTAATTGCAGTACCACTATTTTGAGAAGATTTTTAGTGCCGAGTAGCTACCACGTGGTGCTCGAGCAACACATCTGGGCCGTTCAAAAGTGTATTGGACTACGCAGATTGAAACACTCTCACCCCAGCACTCTCTTTCCAAATTCGAGCCGTCCAAAACCAAAATGGACGGCACAGATGCACTGAGCGGGTGTCCAAAACACTTTTGAACGGCCTGAATATGTTGCTCGGGCACCATTTCAGCCGGGTGACGTGGTACCCACCCGGCACCCAAAAATTTCTCCACTATTTTCGTTTTAAGGTTTGAGTAAATTTTTCGATTAACTAGTGTGGGCTCTCCGACCAGAATTTCGAGAGTCACCACTCAGATTTTTGAGATGGATGATCCGAGAAATAGATAGTTTGTTTTAGAAAAATAATAAGGCTTTTGGTCTAGTGAAAACCTTAAAAATCTTGGGTTCGGGAGCCAGATTACGAGAGTGAAAGATTTTGTTTAAAAAACACCCCTCGCCCGATAAAAATTGGTTTCTACCAAGCATTTTAAATGGAAGATTTAATATCATTTGATATATAGACTTAACTTTTTGAAACAAACAAGTATGGGAAAGGGAGATGGGGTTTAATATGACACATAAATGTGCTTGGTGTGCTCACTATATAGCATGAAATGGATGAATAATATATAAAAATAAAATAACAGTACAACTGCGAATTGCTAATGTTAAATAAAATGCCGTGAGGTGAAACAAATACGCTGCACGGTCTACCTAATTAAGTAAACATTGTGATTCTTCTTCTTTTTAATCGATTTCTAGCATTTCTCATTTGCATCGATGTGGGATAGCCCCGTTGGAGTGTTTTGGCAATCCGGCACGGTTTATTAGAGCTCGGGGACCCCGAACCCCAACAACCTTCGACGATGATAAGTCATTCTACCGTTTGACTATTGCTCTGCGATTACACGGGCATCAGGACGTATATCTTGGCTTTAGTCCGAGGAACCTGTTACAAACCAAAACCGGCCTTTGCTTATACAAAGCACTAGCACTCTTCAAACTAGAACAGGTACCTACAGGGTAAGATTTACTTGCATCTAACCCCCATATACTGCCTATTGGTTACCGCTTTCCCTAGTGCATGCACTGTACATACATACCGTTTTGCATAGGAGCATGTTTAGGGCGGCTTCTAGGTTGTTTTACTTTCGAGTCTGTCTTATGCTCATTAGGACGCTGCTAGACTCAATGAAGAGTCATGCATCTCGATGGTGCATGTTATCAACTTTCAAAGTCCTTAGATCAACGGGACTTTGAGAAATCAAACCTTTTTAAGTCCTTGACTCATGCCCAATTGGGGATTCAACCGAAAATAAGGAACCACAAAGTATTGATGCTGTGACACTGATATCACTCAGGTTACAAGTTCGAAGTCCCTTACAGTTGCCCCGGCTAAAGCTCGAAGTCGCTGACGCCACCCCGGTTGAGGTGCCACGCCATTAATACCGAGTTGTTCCAAGTTCAAAGTTGAAACTTCGAGAATGAATAGTCAAAGGCTTAGATTATTTTGACATCTCTTAGTGTTAGTTGATTCAAACAAGGATACACCCTCGAAAAGAATTTCGAGGATTCTGGCAGCGTTCGGACATCATGAGACAGACTCGTCTTTAATTGTAGAATCTAGGAGGACACTAACGACGATGACGTGTACATTGCATTCTTATTGCAAATAACTACTGCAGGAACGTCACTGAGCTTTCAATTACTTTACTGTCTAGTTTGAAGCCATTACACCGAACATGAGAGTATCAAAAGGAAGAGCCAAACCTACTTGGGAACGTCTTTAGAATCCGGTTCAAAGATTTATCAGGCTAGATTCCTTATCAGTCGCAACGGAGGCTTCTTCAGGTTCACTGTTGGCCACTCTACAGGTAGGTTCACCATCGATATTGCAAAAAGCCACGCCGCTGGCTTCCCCATTTTCAGCTTCTTCATCAAGCTCCACTGAAAAACCTGCGATGACTGATCAGCCGCTCAGTCTTGAAACCGTGCTCACGAACCTTCAAAACAGCCTCATTGCTATGCAGCAAAGGGCTAACCAGACTGATGCTTCCATCTCCCACTTGAATGATCTGATCACTACTCGACTTCCGCCAGCTCCCGAAGAGGAAAGTGTGGACTCTGACGATAAGGACATCCATGTGGAGCCTGTCTTGGTTCCGGATTCAAACTGCGAAGGGCGCCTCATTGTGCAATGCTTACCTAGATAGGCTTGTGTGCCTGTTCCAAACCCGAATCTTCTGGGTGGTGGACCTATTCAGAACCCTGAAATGATAGCTCTAATAGCCAAGACGGCCAAACCCGAATCTTCTTGGGCAATCAGTCATTAGAGCGACTTTGGCTCTCCATCTCTTAACAAAATCCGTGAAGGACTCTTTTGCTTCCATTTTGGTGGATTCTAACTCCCGAGTGGTCATCTTGATATAAGAGTTGTAATTGTACTGTGCAACAAAGGCAACCCCAATGTCTTCCCAAGTCTTTCTTTTGGAGATGTCGAGCGACAGAAACCATTGAAAGGCAGGCCCAGAGAGAGTCTATGGGAACAATTGAGACATAGCCTCACTTTCCACACCCAGTAGCTTCATTGTAGCATGATAGCCAAAGAGATGAGTCTTAGGATTACCGCTCCCGTCGAACTTAACTAAGTCGGGCATCTTGAGTTTGTCGGGAAGCCTAGCATTAGGGTATAGGCAGAGATGGTCTAGGTCAATTCCTCCTACACCGATCTTTTCAGATTTTGAGATATCTTCTTCCAGCTTAGCCATCTTGGCCATAAGAGCGGCCATGTTAGGGTTTTGAACAGGCCAAATAGCAATAAGGTTCGGATTTAGAGCAGGCACACGAGCCTCTCTAGGAATGGGCTAAACATTGAGATGCCCTGCATGATTTGGATCCTCGACAAAGACAAGTTATACATGAACATCCTCATCATCCTCGCCTTCCTTTTCAAGCACTGGCACTGGTGGAAGATGAGTGTTGATGAGATCATTCAGACGGGTGATGTTAGCATTAGTCTGAGTTGCCCTCTGCTGCATAGCAGTGATATTATTCTGGAGGTTCATGAGCATGGTTTCCAGAGCGAGCGGTTGTGGCTGATCTGCCATGACACGTTTTTCTGATGAGCCTGAAGAAGAAGTTGAAGATGGGGAAGCAAGCGGCGTGGCTTTTTGCAAAATCGATGGCGAACCCGACTGTAGGAAGGCCAACAATGAACTGGGAGAAGCCTCCATTGCGACTGATAGGGAATCTAGCCTGACAAGTTTTTTAACTAGATTCTGAAGATGTTCCCAAGTAGGTTTGGCTCTTCCTTTCGGTACTCTCTTGTTCGGTGCAATGGTTCCAAACTAGATTGTAAAGTAATTAAAAGCTCAATGACGTTCCTGCAGCAAGGAGTTAATTGCAAAAAGAAATGCAATGTACATGTCATCATCGTCGGTGTTCTTCTAGACTCTATAACTAAAAATGAATCTGTCTCATGACGTTCAAACGCTGCCAAAATCCTCGGAATTCTTTTCAGGGTGTATCCTTTGAATAGATCGACTAACACTAAGAGATGTCAAAATAGTCTAAGCCTTTGACTATTCCGTTTTCGCAGTTTCAACTTTGGAGTCAGAACAACTCGGTGTAGATGACGTGATACCGGAACCGAAGCGGAGTAGGCGACACAGCGCCATAGCCTAAACGGTGTACGTGTTGCGCACGATAACCAAGGTCGTATAAGCATCATGACATTCTCTCTGTTGTTCCTTATTTTTTGTTTGAAACCTCGATTGGGTATTTAGATAAGGACTTAGAAAGTCTTGATTTTCCAAAGTCTTGTTGATCTAAGGACTTTGAAAATTGACAACATGCACAATCAAGATGCATGACTCTTCATCGGGCTATGGCTGCGTCCTAATAAACATAAGACAAACTCAAAAGAAAGACAACCTAGAAGCCGCCCTAAACATGCTCCTATTCAAAACGGTATGTATGTACAGTGCATGCGATAGGAAAAAGCAGTAACACGTAGACAGTATATGGGGGTTAGATGCAAATAGATCTTACCCAATAGGTACCTATCTTAGTTTAGAGAGTTCTAATGCTTTGTATATGTAAAGGCTAGTTTTGGCTTGAGGGGGTTCCTCGGACTAAAGCCAAGATATACCTTCCGCTGCCCACGTAATCGTAGAGCAACAGTCAAACGGTATAATGACTTATCATCGTCGAAGGCTGTTGGGCATTCGGGGTCCCCGGGCTCCGGTAAACTGTGCCGGCTTGCCAAAACGCTCTAACGCGGCTATCCAACATCGATGCAAATGAGAATGCTAAAAAGTTGATTAATGGAATAGAATCACAAATTTGCAAAATGCTTTTTCAAATTTGACTCACTTTATTTAGTCCATCTTTAGAGGAAACTACACAAGTGATCAATCGAAAAAGTCCCAGATCGGATTGGCAGAACACAAGGTCCTGTAAAATCACCATTCCAACCTTCGGCAGCGTGAAGCTCACCGTTTTGACAAACTTTTAAAAGATTGTTCATAAGTGTATTAAACTCTAAGTATATATTAATATTGGTTCAATTGTTCCCCAGCAGAGTCACCACTGTGGGCAGAATGCCCTGAAAAAGGCAGAACGATGAGCGCACTTTTGGTAGACGAGCGCTCAATTTAGAGTCGCCACTCGGGTTTGAAGGTCCGACACCCAAGGAACCGAACTTGAAACGCTTGCTGCGCTGTTTGATTTGAAAAAGTGAAGAAACCAATCCGTCATAACCATATCTGGGTTCAGGAGCCAGGTTACGAGTGGGAAAGGATTTTAAGGCACCCCTCTTGCCCAATCCGGAGATCAATTTCTACTTAGGCATTTGCGAAAACATTTGTGATTCTGTTTGATTAATCAATTCTTTAGCCAATTAGGGGCGGGGAACAGTTTAATGGGGATTAAAGCTGTAACACGATTTGCAGGATGTGAATGATAGCATGAGTGTAAAAGCAGTTAGTATAGGATGAAAACAGACTGTTGTGGGAGTTTAAATAGATTGGAAGGGTATTGTTTTGGAGTGACGTGCGCAGGTGGAAACCAACATGCACTGATCAAGTCACTGCATGCTGATCACACATGTGCGCGCTACTACACTGCCTGCGCGCACCAGTAAGCCTAAGCCCACAGCTCTTATTTTCAAACCCTCTAGGCTCTGGAAGGACCAGTGCACACCCAAGACAAACCAAGCAGTTCATATGCAATTATAATGAATAGTTTAAAGGCTGAAAAGCCCTATAAATTAACAAAACACCCCATAAACAGTGTGAGGACAAAACAACAGAAATACAAATTGAACTAAAACTAGCAATTCTAACTAAAGAAAGTACTAAATTGGTTGTTAACATCCTTACAGTGATCTATACAAAGTAAAAGACATAAAACAAAATTCATTACATGCCAATTCATTACGGGCTCTATCTTTCCCGGATCAATAGACACCCCATCCTTCGATACAACGTGACCCAAAAATTTGACTTCGGACAACCAAAATTCACATTTGCTAAGTTTGGCATACAAACGATGTTCTCTCAAGAGTTCAAAAATGATAGATAGGTGAGTTTGGTGTTCCTCCTCCAAAGGTGAGTAAATAAGGATATCGTCCACAAAAACAACTACAAAATGATCGAGATAAGCACGAAAGATGCGGTTCATCAAATCCATGAAAGTTGTCGGCGCATTTGTTAATCCAAAGGGCATAACAACGAACTCGTAGTGGACATACGGGGTACAAAAAACGGTCTTAGGAATGTCTTCCCTCCGAACCCTCAACTGGTGGTAACCGGACCTTAAGTCGATCTTAGAGAAATAAGTTGCGCCTCGAAGTTGATCAAACAAGTCGTCGATTCTAGGCATTGGATACTTGTTCTTAGTGGTGATGCAGTTTAACTTACGATAATCAATACATAGACGAAGCGACCCATCTTTCTTCTGGGCGAACAAGGCCGGTGCTCCCCACGGTGACGTACTCGGACGAATAAACCCCAAATCCTCTAATTCTTGCAACTGAACCTTCAATTCCGTCAATTTGGCAGGTGCGAAACGATAAGGAGGTATGGAGATAGGAGCAGTACCAGGAAGTAAGTCGATAGTGAATTCAATCTCTCTCTCGGGTGGTAAACGAGGTAACTCCTTTGGAAACACGTCCGAAAAATCACAAACAACAAAAGGTAGCTCCCCACGCGCGGACACATCCTCATCTAACGCCAAACTCGCTAATATATAAGGCATACATTGACTCACGCTCCTGAGACTCACACAGATATGGTTCTATCTGTTCCCGACGCTCCCCGAAGAACTCAAAACAAGAACCCCCAGGCGGACAAATACGGACCCCGACGCTCGAAGCAATCTATAGTAGCATGGAACATCGATAGCCAATCCATTCCAAGAATAAGGTCAAACCCTGACATATTCAGCACAATAAAATCAAAAGTAAAACGACGATCTTGAATAATAAGCTCACAATCCAGGCAAATGCGATTTAATGGCGACCTACCTCCTATAGGTGTGTCAACAAACAATGGAGGACTAATACTCTTGATTTCCAATTCCAAAGCACAAGCAAAAGATGCAGCAATAAAAGAATGCGATGCTTCAGAATCGAATAATACTCTAGCAAAGGAGTTAAACAAGAGAAATGTACCCCTCACAACCGATGTTTCCGGGGCCTGAGAAGTGATACGAGGTGGTGGAGGCGGAAAAGCAGAAGTGATAGCAAAAGCCCTCCCTTGAGTAGTCTGACCCTGAGCATGTCCACCCCGATGACCGGAACCCTAAGTAGGCGTAGACGAACTAGCTCCCCTCTCAACCTGAGATCCCTGAACCGAAGTGGTCTAACGAAAATGAGGCTGTTGTTGCCTCTGATTACCCCGAAAAGATTGCCGATTAGAACTCTGTCCACCCCTTGATTGTTGCATCGAACCAAACTCGCTACGTGCCCCATCCCCACGCGGGCAATTCCTAGCAAAATGATCGATTTTCCCACAAGTGAAGCATGTTCCCAAAAGCCGAATACACTGGGCGCGAATGTGCCCCGCTTGACCACACTCATGGCATACGATTGAGGGTCTATTGGAAACTCCCCGAGTCCCAAACGAAGGAGAAGGTGGAGGCCTAAAATTTGACGGACCCTGCGAAGTCGACATTTGACCCCTTTGTCTCTTCCTTCCATGACTACTGAAACTCCCCGATGAAGAACTCATACCCCCCACTGGTTGTCTCGGTTCCCAAACCTTAGTATTTTTTGGTTCTCCAAGTTTCAAGTTTGGTTGCTAGCTCCAAGTCTATTTCTTTCTCTTTTCTTGGTTTTCTTGCTTGCTCTTCTTTCATCCATTGAAAGAGTAAACAAGAAACCCCTTCCATACACCTCTTATAGTCAAACATCCATCACCCTCCATCATCCAACCCTCAAGTTCAAAGCTCAAACATCTCTCAAACCTCAAAACCAAAGGTATACACCTTTGTACTACTTTCTGTTCTAATCCCTCAGGGGGGGCTAGCAGGGTCAAAACTGGTAATCAATACCAGTCCTGGCCCTAAAGCTAGCAAGATTTCAAAAAAAAATGTTTCTGATAAGAATCGGCGTGCGCCGGTCATAAGCACGTGTACGCCGATCCGTGGCAGTACGTACAATTTTTAACTTGATCTGTCTAGAACTGGCGTACTCTAGTTCGGAGCCCTTCGGAACTGGCATGCTTCAGTTGTGAACTAGGGTTTGGATTTTTGTTTTATGCTTTATTTCTTGTCTATTCATCATTGTGAGCATGCCTAATAACCAATTTACTGCTTTCCATAGTTAAAGTTGCTAGTTTTACTTTCTTAATATTATTTCTGCTGCTTTAGAATGTCTCTAGGGTCCTTCTAATCATGTTCCAGAGCCCAGAAGATGCAAAGCCAAACACTAGACAGAAAGGTATAACTGGCGTACCGTCATCAATGACTGGCGTGTGACAGTTAGATCTCATCTAGTGGCTAGCCCTTGTATGGCAGCTAGGTCTTGGCATCTGTTCATTTCCCCACACTGTTTATGGGGTGTTCTGTTCATTTTATGGCTCTAAAGCCATCTCTACTGCCTGTAACTATATTTATTCTGCTATATTGACTGCGTGGTTTGTCCTAGGTGTGCACTGGTCCTTTCCAGAGCCCAGAGGATTGAGAGTAAGAGCTGTGAACTTAGATCTACCACCAGCGCACGCCAGTGCTATGGTGGAGTACGCCGATTATCTCCGTATGCAGTGGCCTTGCCAATGCATACAGGTTGTCTCTTGCGCGTGTCATTCTAGGTCAATGTGTCCCAGTTTGTCTAAAATGCTCACAGGTGCTTGTTCTCAATTTATATTCATTGTTTTAATCAATTATCCATCACATTTTGTCATATAAATGGAACTTGTTATAATTTTAATCCCCTATAATTGTTCCCCCACTCTAATTGGCTGAAAAAATGATTAATGAGAGAAAAATGCAAACATTTTACCAAATGCCCTAGTAGAGACCAATCTCCGGATTGGGCGAGAGGGGTGCCATAAAACCCTTCCCATCTCGTAACCTAGCTTCCAAATCTCAGATATCAAACATGACGACGGTCCAGTCTACAAGCCTTTTTCAAATCAAACACGTAGCAAACGTTTCAAGTTCGATTCCTTGGGTATTTTACCACTAAAATTTGAGTGGCGATTCTGAATTGTAGCGTCGCTTTTCCAAAAAAGGGTGCACCAGATTTTATACACGAAAACAGAATTTTCGGGGCGTGTGCCCATAGTGGCGACTCCGCTGGGGACTCATTGCATTGATCAATATTTGGTAATTAATACATAAATGAACAATTTTTCGAAAGTCTGTCAAAACAATACACTTCGCGCTGCTGAAGAACGGAATGGTAATGTAACAGGATCTCATATTCGACCAATCCGAACTGGGGCTTTTCCTATTGTTCACTTGTGTAATTTTCTCCAAATGTTGATCAATAAAAGTGAGCCAAGCTTTAAAAGGCATTTTCAAAACATTGCGCTTCTCTCTCCTTCAATCATTCTTCAGCATTCTTTCATGTGCATCGATGTTGGCTTGCCCCATTGAGGTGTTTTGGGTAACCGGCACAATTTATTGGAGCCCGAGGTCCTCGAACGCCCAACAACCTTGGACGATGATGAGTCGTACTACCGTTCGACGGTTGCTTTGCTACATCCGTTGCAATGGAAGGTATATCGTGGCTCTAGTAAGAGGAACCCCCTTAAACCAAAAACGGCTTCTACATGTGTACAAACCACTAGAACCTTTCAACCTAGGACAGGAACCTGCAGGGTAGGATTATTTGCATCTAACCCCCATATACTGTCTATGTGTTACTGCTTTCCTTATCGCATGCCTGTTCATTCATTGATGCCGTTTTGCGTAGGAGCATGCTAGGGCGGCTTTTTAGGTTGTCTCTTGTTGAGTCTATCTTATGCCTATTAGACGTTGCCTTAGCCTGATGATGAGTCATGCATCTCGATGTTGCATGTTATCAATTTTCAAAATCCTTGGATCAACAAGATTTTGGGAAATCAACACTTTCTAAGTCCTTGTCTAAAGCCCGATCGAAATTTCAAACAGAAAACTAGGAACAACGAAGACAATGTTATGATACTTACACCATCCAGGCTAAAAGTGCTAATCACTTACACCGCTCAAGCTCTGGCACAGTGCTGCTTATGCCCCTTCGGTTAAAAGTATCACATCCTCTACACCAAGTTGTTCCGATTTCAAAAGTTGAAACTTCGAGAGCGGAATGGTCAAAGGCTTAGTCTATTTTGATATCTCTAAGCATGAGTCGATTCAAATAAGGATGCATTGTCAAAAAGAATATCCGAGGATTCTTGGCAACGTCCGAATGTCATAAGATGGACTCTCTTTAGTTATAAAGTCTAGGAGGACACCGACGATGTTGACATGCGCATTGCATTCCTTCAAATTCTTTTAAAAGCTTGTTGCAGGAACGCCACTAAGTTCTCATTTACTTTGCTATCCAAAGCTCTAAGCCATTTCATCGAAGGAAAGAACCAAACCAACATGGGAGATGCCAAGGTTATTTCATCGTCACTTCCAAAGCCATATCACCCTCCTCAATCATCAATCCAAAATGGCAGCACAAACAGAGCTGGCTGAGCTGAAGAGGGCTATACAAGAAATGAACCAGAAAATGGACAAACAAATGGTTATGGTTTCGGGGCTGGTTGACCTTTTTACCTCTGTCATGTCAAAGCCAAATCTGGGGCTAGTCAAAGAACCTCCTCAGACCTGCCACACTCCTGCGGTTGGAACCAAGTTGTGCTCGAGAGACATGTTCAAAGACCTGGCTGAGTTTCATGAAGCCAGGACTCACCTGAAGGAGGATGCTAGATCCTTGTTCAAAGCGAATGCAGAAAGGGAGAATATGCGCGACAAAGAAATCAATCCCAAAGGCAAAGGAGTGCGCCAAGTGGAAGGTGCAGTGTTGTGCAGCTACGAAGCAAGCAAAGGTTCCACCTTGAGCTCCCAATCCAATCGCCGGAACCCACCAAGGACCTTCTCCCGTTTCTCTACGCCTTTGTCCTCGATTTATGGGAAGCTTCTCGAAGCTGGCTTCCTCAAGCTACTCCTTCCAACTCCTTCACCTCGAACATTCCCGGCATCCTACAGCCTGAATGCCTATTGTGCTTTCCATCAAATGCCTGGCCATCTCACTGATGCCAGCTTTCGCCTTCGACATGAAATTCAAGATCTCATCGATAATGGCACCATTCAAGCTCCACTCCCATCAAAGCCCAATGTCATATCCAACTTCATGCCTTAGCACGGTTCCAACCCATGTGTTAGCCAGGTATCCAGCAGCTCCACTCAAATCAAATCAAGCTCCACTCAAATCCAACCTAGCTCTACCATATTCAACCCATACCTTTTCATTATCCCAGAAAGTCAAACCAAGCCAATTTTGTCTCTCCCATCCGAACCCGAGGTTAACCTGATGGCCATAGATGCAGTCGAGGTCCTCACTACCGATACCTGGGTTAACAGTGATGAGGAGCCTACAAAGGAGGAATTCAAGAGGAAGCTTAATCAATCAAAGGAGAAATTGGGCTGGCTGAGATCCTTCAATCATGAGAGTTTGGGGTTGTTGTTCAAAGAGTTATCTCAAGTGGGTCTGGCCGAAGAAGGTGAAAAAGCCGAAGTGCTGTTGTTTGGGCCTGTTGTCCTCTAGCTCCCATCTCTCCGCGAGGAAGTCAATGGTAACTATAAAAGTTGCATTTTCAAATCGCGTCTATTTTGCATTGACACTTTCGAGTCTGAGTCTGACATAGTGTCTGTCAAGTCGTCTAAGTCTAGCTCTGAGTCGGAGTTTATGCCTCTTGGCCCTCCACGTCATAGCTTTTATTCTCAATTTGAGTCTTTTTGGATGTACTTGGCAAATCCCGAGGGATTTGATGATATGCATTATCCTGCTTCTAAGAACTTCGCTTGCTTTTGAATAAACTGTGTCGACCTTGACGACGAAGGGATAGATTTCGATGGGATCATCTCCAAGAAAATGTGTTCCCTCGCCGAAAGGGAAAACAAAAGGCATGCTCAGCCTTTAAAAGAAGAAGTAATTTAAAATAAATTTGAAAGATGGGGAAGACCCCCGGATGGTTCAAATTGGTTCAGCGCTGTCCTCGTAAGAGCATTGCACCCGTTCCGACTTGTTCAAAGAATTCAACAATATCTTGGCATGGTCTCACAAAGGCACGCCTAACATTGATCATGGGATAAAGAAGTATTAAATCCCCTGCTACTGGATGCCAAGCCAGAAAGCAAAAGCTCAGAAGGCTCCAGGCCTTGTACCATGCTCAAAACAGTAACAACAGCATTCCATCAAGCGCACATTAAAGAGGTACAAAAGTGGCCTGGAGCGGGGCATTTCCAACCAAAGCAGTCAAAACCATTCACTGTCAGTCATTTTCATCTGGGGCTGTAGTCAAAAATCACCGACCTCGGTGGCAGCAAATCAAAACCTCGGTCAACATGGATTAACACAAGTGTTGCTTTTTCCTAAGAGAAGCTCGTTAGGCTGAAAACCCCAAGGGTGGGCAGTTCCAAGCAAAAGTTAGAGCAGCCTGCTAGACCGAAAACCTATGAAGGCGGTCTAGGCAAAAATGAATTGGCAAAAAGTCAAAAGCTCGCTAGACCGAAAACCTGAAAGGGTGGTACTAGGCAAAAGTTAGAGCATAAAAGGAGAGGTAGAACACACGAGTGAACCTTTGCCTGAACTACGTTTTGACCTGATTCCCAGAAAAGGATTCGTAGGCAGTCTCTCTTCAAGACTTGGTCATACTTTATCAATTGGATCCATGGATGACATTTTGGTGCACATCAAGGGTCAAGAAAGGTCGAGAACAAGACAAGCCGAAGTGCTGACTGACAGGCTGAAGTCCATTGATTCATTTGAGAATCAGAAGATGGAAACCATTCGTCTTTCAAGTTTAATACAAACTGCTATTTCAATTTTAAAGCTGGGCAAAAGCCTTAAAATATTTTGAAGCATCAAAAAAAGAACGAAATGCTTATGAGGCCTAATGGCTAACAGTTTATTCTAGGTTTAGCGACGTTTAGTTTAAGCGGCTACAGCAGCTTTGCAATCTCACGCGCTAGTTTGAGGCTCACACGCACTTGTACAAAAGTGATGCGCGTTGGTCTCAAGCCTGCTCGCGCTTCTTCAATTCCTGCATCAGACAGTACTAGACAGCCATCACGCCTAACAAAGATTTTTGGACCCTCGGGGGCACATTTCAAATTCAAAGCACCTCGAATCTCGTTCAATGGGCTTTTGCCAAGTTTTGCCATGCTGTGCAGGTCATATGGTCATAATGTGACCGCACGGGGGTGTCGGTTTCAGTCCGGGCATATATGAGTCATCATTTGCGTCTTTTATTTATCTTTGCGACACTTTTCAAGTTTTTCAATCCATTGTCATATCGGGAAGCTTTTCCTGATTTTACCGATTTGTATAGGTCATTGTACATTTATTGGACCTTATGATAGTGTCAATTTCTCCTGTCTAAGGGATATTGTGAATTTTGGCACATTAATGCCCAAAATTTCATTATTTTCCATATGTCTAGGAGTCCGTGACATATCCGGGGCTCTTCTTCCTTTCTCATTTGAGCTAGGCGAGTCTGTACATATATGTGTTTGTTTGTCAATTCAGTTCGCTTGTTGATGCAAATTAGATATTAGCGATTGGTTTATGCATTCTTTTAGACATTCTCAAAAGAGAGTCAAATAAATTGGAAAATGAAATTTACATTACTACCCTACCATCTGTGGTCTGCAAGTAGTGGAATCTTGTGAGCAGCGAGGGCATCTCGGCTCAAGGCCAAGCAAAGCTTATCTATTGGGCTCATCCGCCCAAGCATCAAAGAAAAGGGGCACGCCGACCCAATGCCACTCCTAAATGTCAACTGGGGCATGCCGGCCCGCTTAACGTCTATTTATTTGGGAGCGCATCTCAGAAGCAAAGGACAGTAAAGTAAAGAGGCTCAGTGGTAGTCCTCAGTGGTAGAGCTCGGCTTCGTTCTCATCGTTGTCGTCATTCTTGATCTCCTTAAAGCATCTAGGGCTCCTCTCCCATCCTCATCTTCTGAGGAGGCTTTGCTGACGGGCTCTTTCTCTCTCACTCTTTCTCAATCTCTCAGACTACTCTCTCTGAACCTCTAAAAACTCTTTGGCGCTAGCCACCCTTTCTAGGGGCCTCTCTTTCAACTGCACACCTCCAGCTACTGGTTATCTATTGCTCTCGCATCTCTGAGCTGGGGCTAAGATGACAGTATTGCTTTGTGTAACTCTTGTTTATGTGATCATCCTAGGTCATCATCCTCTAGAAGCTGCCCTAGTTTGCCCTTGCATTTTCAATTTATGCATTCAATTTAGTACATATCATTGCATACGTATATCAACTATTGAAAATAGGAAAAGTCTATCAAGTGCCAAAGCATGCTTATCTAGCGTCGAAAGTAGCAAGTAGTTTGGATTTTAGGGGTTCATACCTGGGATCTAGTCACTACTGGAACTGGAGCCGGAGCCGCTGCTCTGGCATAGTGCAATTGTAAATGGGGGGTGTCACATGCCGTTTTCCCTATCCATTTCTCCATAGCAAAAGTCAAGCACACAGCCTCACTGTCCCACTCTGCTAGCACCTAGAGCACACTTTGGCGATCAGAATACAATTCAAAGCTGCAATGGCTTGCGCTACCCAAATCCAAGTTCACAGACGGCATGTTATCCTGAAGGAAGATTCGCCTGTCCTGTCAGAATCAATGACGATTAGCCATGTCGTCCTTCAAATCAACAACGGTCTACCCGTCTTTCAAATCAATTCAATCAATGACGATCAGTCATAACGTCCCTTTTAAATTCAATCAACGACGATCAGCCATATCATCCTTTAAATCAATTCAATCAACAATGATCAGCCACGTCGTCCTTCAAATCAATGATAGTCTACCCGTCCTTCAAATCAATTCAATCAATGACAATCAGTCATGTCGTCCTTTCAATCCATCAACGACGATAAGTCATGTCGTCCCTTTTAAATTCAATCAATGACGATCAGCCATGTCGTCCTTCAAATCAATTCAATCAACGATGATCAGTCATGTCATCCTTCAAATCAATGACGGTCTACCCGTCCTTTCAATCAATTCAATCAATGATGATCGGCCACGTCGTCCTTCAAATCAACGACGATCAGCCATATCGTACTTTAAATCAATTCAATCAACGACGATCAGTCATGTCGTCCTTCAAATCAACGACAGTCTACCCGTCCTTTCAATCACTCCATCAATGACGATCAGCCATATCGTCCGGTTCAATCCATAAACGTCATTCAAAATATTGTCCGCTTCAATCCATCAACGATGATCAGCCATATCATCCGGTTCAATCCATCAACGACGATCAGACATATCATCCTTTCAATCCATCAACGACGATCAACCATGTCGTCCGTTTCAATCCATCCATGACGATCAGCCATGTCGTCCGTTTCAATCCCTCAACAACGATCACCATATCGTCTGTTTCAATCCATCAACAATGATCAGCCATATTGTCCGTTTCAATCCTTCAACGACGATCACTCATGTCATCATTTCAATCAATCAACAATGATCAGCCATATCGTCCTTTCAATCAATCAACGGCGATCAGAGTATCTTCCGCTTATGTCTTTCAACGGCATTCAGAATATCGTCCACCATCCAAATTCAACGATGGTCCGTGTTATCCTCAATGATGACCCACCATCCAACTTAGCGACGGTCTGTCCATCTAATCAGCTCAATGACAGCTCACCCATCCAATCAGTCTACAACAACCATCCGCCTATCCTGATCCACATCGGTCTATAGTTAGCATAGCTTCCAGCAGTCTTATTGCTCTGTCTCGGATGGTCTTTGATCATCGGTCTACAGTTAGCATAGCTTCCAGCAGTCTTATTGCTCTGTCTCGGATGGTCTTTGATAAGAAGATTGGCTTTAATTCCCAACGGATGGAATTCAACCTACCTGACACGACCTACCTGTGATTGTTGGAGTTCTTTGTGTTGAAGAAGGTTTGATCCCCAGCGGCAAGGATTTGCCCACAACTGATTATTCCCCAGGAGAGTCCGCCTCGGCATTCAATGATGGTCCACCCATCGCTGTTTCCCAACAGAGTTCAAACTCTTTTCCAATGGTCTTAAGATGGTCTTCCCATTTTCGATCTCTCAATGGATAGTATTTTTATATACATGTCCGCATTTTCAATTTTCTTCTGGATAGCCTTGAGAGGGTGTCTAGAAACCTTTAACGTTACTTGTACCAAGACAATAGTGCGCCAAGTGCCGTCAAAGGGGGGCTACTGTAGACACGCTATTTTGGACATTCCAAATTAGTTTACTTACGGCATTTGATTCTTCGATGATGAAACGAATCAAGAACACCCCGAAAATGTTAGTATGTTTGAGCTTTGAGCATTCCAAAACCCTTTCAGATCCCTTTCAAATTCCCTAAACCATAACCAAATGGCCTCAGCAAAACCCAACTTGCATACACTGGCACTCAACTTGCGTGCGCTGGTCCTCTGCCACGTGTCAGTCATCGGTCAACTTTGATCGTACGCCAGTTCCGAACTAAAGTACACCAATCAAACCTCTGGTCAAACTTGTATTTTTCAGCATGCAAAAGCCAAGGTTAGGGGTCTACAGCACATGGGAACCTTTTAATCCATCGAAAAAGCAATCTTCGCTAGGGGACATTTCTTACATCCATCCCATCACCTTTTCCTCTCATCCAATGAGAAAGAAGTCTTAAGGGCTAAGGCACTAGCCCCTTTGACTGGCCTTAACAGGGCTCTCTCCCTTTCCCCCTATATATACCCCCCTCCATTAGTCTTTCAAGGGGTTGGTTCTCCAAGTTTCAAGTTTGGTTGCTAGCTCCCAGTCTATTTCTTTCTCTTTTCTTGGTTTTCTTGCTTGCTCTTCTTTCATCCATTGAAAGAGTAAACAGAAGACCCCTCCATACACCTCTTATAGTCAAACATCCATCACCCTTCATCATCCAACCCTCAAGTTCAAAGCTCAAACATCTCTCAAACCTTAAAACCCTAGGTATACACCTTTGTACTGCTTTCTGTTCTGATCCCTGAGGGGGGCTAGCAGGGTCAAGGCTGGTAATCAATACCAGTCTTGGCCCAAAAGCTAGCAAGGTTTCAAAAAAAAAAACATTTCTCACTAGAATCGGCATGCGCCGATCATAAGCACGCTTACACCGATCCGTGGCAGCACGTACAATTTTTAACTTGATCTAACTGGGATCTATCTAGAACTGGCGTACTCGAGTTCGTAACTGACGTACTTCAGTTCGGAGCCCTTCGGAACTAGCGTACTTCAGTTGTGAACTAGGGTTTGGATCTTTGTTTTATGCTTTGTTTCTTATCTATTCATCATTGTGAGCATGCCTAATAACCAGTTTACTGCTTTCCATAGTTAAAGTTGCTAGTTTTACTTTCTTAATATTATTTCTGCTGCTTTAGAATGTCTCTAGGGTCCTTCTGATCATGTTTCAGAGCCCAGAAGATGCAAAGCCAAACACAGGACAGAAAGGTATAACTGGCTTATGGTCATCAATGACTGGCGTGCGACAGTTAGATCTCATCCAGTGGTTGGCCCTTGCATGGCGTGCGATAGTTAGATCTCATCCAGTGGTTGGCCCTTGCATGGCAGCTAGGTCTTGGCATTTGTTCATTTCCCCATCTATTTATGGGGTGTTCTGTTCATTTTATGGCTCTAAAGCCATCTCTGCTGCTTGTAACTATATTTATTCTGCTATATTGACTGCGTGGTTTGTCCTAGGTGTGCACTGGTCCTTTCCAGAGCCCAGAGGATTGAGAGTAGGAGCTGTGAAATTAGATCTACCGGCGCACGCCAGTCCTATGGTGGAGTACGCAGGTTTTCTCCATATGCAGTTGTCTGGCCAATGCATACAGGTTTTCTCCTGCGTGCGTCATTCTTGGTCAGTGTGTCCCAGTTTGTCTAAAATGCTCACAGGTGCTTGTTCTCAATCTATATTCATTGTTTTAATCAATTATCCATCACAATTTGTCATATAAATGCAACTTGTTACAGTTTTAATCCCCTATAATTGTTCCCCCGCCCTAATTGGCTAAAAAATAATTAATGAGAGAAAAATGCAAACATTTTACAAAATGCCCGAGTAGAGACCAATCTCCGGATTGGGCGAGAGGGGTGCCATAAAACCCTTCCCCTCTCGTAACCTGGCTCCCGAACCTCAGATATCGAAGGTGACGACGGTCCAGTCTACAAGCCTTTTTCAAATCAAACACGTAGCAAACATTTCAAGTTTGGTTCCTTGGGTATTTTACCACTAAAACCCGAGTGGCGATTCTGAATTGTAGTGTTTTGCCACGCTTTTCCAAAAAAGGGCGCACCCAATTTTATACACGAAAATGGAATTTTCGGGGCATGTGCCTACATTGGGCGAGGACGTTCTTATCAATCTTCAACTTTGGGGTGCTCGGCTTGCCCGCGCTGATAGTCTGGCGACCCCTGAGATGGCTCAAGGTGGTCTCATCGATCTCCATACGATCAGTAAAAGGATACAATCAGGGCATCTATCAGCTAGGGGATCATATCGAAGCTGTTAGGGTAAAGTTGGAAGTTACCTTTCGGGTTAGGACCGAAAAGAAAATAGAAGAGCTTCTCCGGGGTCACCAGCTTGCTGTACCTGGTCGACTTCTTCTTTATTGCCCTAACTATGTCTTCAAGATAGTCAGCCTCGGGTTGAATGTTTTCAATTTCATTTAGGTCTGGGTCACCCCAAACCAGATTGATTCCTGGGGTTACGGGACCCACGATCTCTGTTTCCTGATACTCCCACCCCTCACCGGAGATAAAGAAGAATTTTTCTTTCTAATGCTTTACTGAAGTGGGCAGTTTGAAGATGATTTGGCGATCATCTCGGGCTTGAAAGAACCAAAACCCCAGCTCTGACGTTTTTATGAAATAGTAACAGAGGAAGTCATTTACCGTCATCGATCGACTTCGCTCTCCTATCTCCTCGAACACCATTATAGCCCTATAAAAGATCTTCCAAGCGTTCGGCATCAACTGACCCGGTGCCAAACGAAGGCGGGCCAAAAGGTCGGGCACTATTCTTGAAAAAGGAAGTCGCAAACCGGCATGGAAGGCCTCCTCTTACAGGCAAACCTCGTTCTCCAAAAATGCACGCGCCTTATCTTCTGCGCTTGGTGCTCGGAGAACAACGGTCTTCGGGATTTGGTATGCGACTCTCAAAAGCGGTAAGTCTGCCTCATATATGAGCACACGTATCCCTTCAGCAGTGAAAGGTTGAGAGCAGATGATTTGGTAGACGTCAGCAATTGGGTGGCCTCCAACTTCCAGATCGGCCATCTCTTCGCTTGAGGAAATGGTTTCTAGGTCAATCGGTGAGCGGGTACCAGAGGAACTTTTCCAAAATGACGTTAGAACCACGTATCAAAGGATGTTCAAGAAGTTCTGGGAGCCTTCCAAGAAATTCTATTGACCGATGTACTCATGCAATGGGGAAAAGGGCTCTTGGCATTTGATGATTTGCTCAAACCAAACCACAGCCTATACGCACAGAATATCTCCCTAAATGAGGGATCTTGGGAGATCGAAGGAAAGGCTGCCAAGGGAAGGTCGGTTTCTGGTGAGAAGGGAGGAAAAGACGCTAATGGGATATCGACTCCTAGAGCGGGGAATATCGAATGATCCAACGTGGGTAAAACGGAAGTAAGGGAGAAGAGGAAGCGAGGAAACTCGGAAGTGATAGTGACAGCAAACGGTTTTCTCCTCTGTATACCTTAGCAAGCGCGAAGAGCGAGGAGCCGTGGGTCATCTAGGTCGTTCAATATGGGTCCAATTGAATGGCCCAGTTCAAATCGTCCCAAGGATTGATCTGGGCCGTCAAAACTTCTTTGGCCGAATCAACGGACGATTTCACTTAGCACTCTGTTTGAGAAGGGGAGGTACCATTTTGGCGGCAGGCGCACGCTTGAGCATTTAATGACCTCGTGGCTCGTGCAACGGCTGTTATTCTAAATTCCCATCGCCGAGCGGTTGCTTCTCGGCTTGGGAATGGGGGGCTACTGATGAGGGAATTTTTAGAATACCGATGTCGAGTGACAGATGAACGACACCTATCGTGGGTGAGGCTCGTCTCATAAAGGGTCGACCGAGCCAATCCCAACAAAAGAGTTGTCCCACGTTCTCACGTATTGGGTAATACCTCTCGACAATCCCGGGGCAAGATCGTGGGTCAACCACGGCCTTGAGTATGCCTGATTCCCCCATATCCTATGGCCCATTACTGGAGATAACCGTTGCCAACACCACCACGGTTGATAGTCATGTAAAGTAGTATATAAACAGTAGACGATGTGCAAGTAAGGTACGCTCTCGTTTTTCCTTCTTAAATTGCAGAGCAAATAGTTTCTCTCCACACATACTAACTTAACCTTCGGAGGGTCCATAACTGGAAACATCTCCAGTCATTGGACTTCTTGCAGGAACCATCACCAAGACGAAGCTTGGATTGACCGTCCAGCTTTTGGCATCAACATATAATATCAACAAATGTTTTCTTAAATCCTTTTTGTATGTTCCAGGTAATTGACCACATTGCCAAAAAATCTTGAGTCTGCCCTTAAGACTACACTTGGCGTGTTCACGCCAAACAAACATAGCACCATGTAAAGACCCGTATTTTCTGGAAATGATTTAAAGCTTTTATAAATGCAAAACTATTAAATAGATGAGAAAATTATGGGTTTATTTGATTTGAGGCTTAAATGATAGAATTATTATTTGAGGGAGTGTGTGTGTAATTGGTTTGGGTGCTAGTATATAAGGGTTGTGTGTGTAGTAGGGGATCAAAGTCCTCCCTTGTCTCTCTCTCTACCTCTCGGCTCTCTCTCTCCCTCTCTCATCCGACCCTCTCCCCTCTCTCTCACCTTCTCTCTTGAATCTTCACCCCAAAACTTAAAACCCATGGTTATCAACCTCCGTTCCACCCTCTAAACGTGATTATAAGCTCGTGGTTCGTTGGTTTGGGCTCGGAGAGAAGTATTCATGGAGGATTTTGAATTTAAAAGCTAGGGCTCGCTTGTTTGGGTTGGATCTTCGCGTTTACGCTTCGAGGAACGAATTTCTTACTCATTCTTTGTGTTTATGGGTGATTTTGTTCTTTGATCGTGCTTTGGATCATTGTGTTATGTTGTTGTGTTTGCCCTTGAAAACTTGCAGAATCGCTACTCGAAACCCCATGGTATCGATACAACATAAGTGTTATATCAATACTACAAAATTATCTTTCTGGACAGTTAATGTTGTATCGATACGACTTTGGTGCATATCGATACCAAGACCCTTAAGTCTGGTTTTTCTCCTGCTACCCCATCTTCGACTGTTTTGACCCCCAATCACTTCTAATCCCCTTTGGACACCTCAAAACCTATTTCAAGCATGCTTAATTGAATTCCTTTGATTTACTTAAGTTATCCTCGTCCCGTTGGCTTTCCATCGTTAGAGAAAGAGTAGTATCTTACTAGATAAAACTCAATCGAAATGCATCTTATGGGATTGATTGTACTTGAGAGTGATTGTGGTGAGAGGTGATATACACAATATGGTATGACGTGGGCGCTTGGGTGGTGGATAAGGGTCTGCCTAGTGGTCCAGAAGAGAATAGGGTAACTCGTATCTTCGTGCTTCGTCTTAATTGATCATCCTAGGTTCCTTTGGCACTCGTTCTATAGATTCTCGTTTAGAACCTAGCCGATAGTGTGTTGTGGAGTTGTTATGGGTTCAGTACGTGACGTAGGGTGTCGTAATAGACTTAGAGGAATAATGTGGACTTAGAATATTTATCGATGTATAATGGAGCATGCTTATGAGTTTGCAATATATTGTTGATGATGTATGAACGAATGTGACCTTGGGAAATGTTGTCTTCTTGTGTACAGATTGATAATGTACGTGTCTTTGCATGAGTTGTAAAATTTGAATTGAGGGTCTTGCAATGCAAGGTGTGGTAATGTGGAGACTCTAGAGGGCCCGCAACGCAAAGTGTGGTAATGCGGAAATCCAGATGGAGAGAATTCACTGTAACGCAAGGTCTGGTAATATAGTTGAATGTCTCATGTGATGAAGGAAGTTATGATTGATTATAGAAGTTCATGTTGTTGCTTGGGCTATGTATTGCTTGAGATTTTAAATGTTGAAAGCAGGAAATAAACGAATGATTCCATCAAAGTTTTGAAAAGGAAGATATCTGATTTTGGAAAAAAGGGACTTTTTTGAAAAATCCTCCGGTATTCCTGAGCGAATCAACAGTTCGGTATTTGGACACAGATCAACGAATTATGGTATTCAAGCGAATCAATGGAGTTTGACCCATAAAGGTTAAGGGTTTTCTCAAAAAAAAAATGGCAGTAAAAAAGGAATGTTTTCTTTTATGAAAAGAGATTTGATGTTAATTGGTAAGAAATGAGGAAGTTAATTGTAGCATTCATCTGAGGAGTTTTTAAAATGGTTTGAGAAATCGTCGTGGGTTGTCTAAATCAATGTGAGTTTAATGCTACTTCTAGTATGAAGTACAAAAGGTTAGGGATATCTTTAAGACGTATAAAATCCCGTAGTCGAAATCTATCAGTTCATTGTGGTGCCTCTTTTGTATCCCTTGTCTGCTTCTCAAAAATCATTCACTATTATAACATGTCTCATTACATTTACATATAGCTTGAGTGTAGAATTCTCTGTTTGGCTAGAGTAGCTCAACCTATCATTTGCAGGTGTCAAAGAGGAAGTTGGCATGGTGTGCATCCCGTGCTTGTTGATCATGGGTTCGAAGGTATAAAGAATGTGACAATTTGTATTTGTTTTGAAAACAGTATTTGGTAGAACGTTTAATGTAAACAGCATTATTATTTTGGTATTTTGAATAACTTGGGGATTCGAGCCAGGATTGTAAGTTTTGAACTCAACTTTGAGTACAGGGAAAAATATGTCTTTTGGGTATTATCGGTACTTCAGTGATAATTTTAATTATTGAGAATGATTATTATTTATGTTAAAAATCGAGGGTATGACAAATTGGTATCAGAGCTTTAGGTTTGAATACCTAGAGACCGTGGGGAGACTTAGTCTCATGGGTTCAAAAAGAAAATCATTGCATATTTTAACAAAAACATGTGCGTGCTTGTATGACTGACGTGTGTTCACTGATTTGGCATTGCATTCATATCTATATGAAACAATGAAAAGCTGATGCTCTTGTTTGAGAAAAAGAGAAGTCTGATCTCTTTGTAGTGGCTATGGTTGCAACCGTTGTTATCGTTATTGTTACTGTTGGTAGTCTTGGTCTTGAGCCATTTTTGGTAAGGTGCCCTTTTTGGATGAGACGTTAAACGGAAAAGATTCTGAAAGGCTGAGATTGTTGTAGTGCTTATGCATAATGGTGAGGTCAACAAGTGAAAGACGATATCTATTAGTATGTAATAGAAGCGTTAGACCATTAGTAAGATTTATGAGCTAAGTGTTTAATGTAGTTTATTTGAGTTGTGTAGATTATGTGGTGAGTTTTGAATACTTTAAGTAAAATTTATGTGATGTGGGGTGCTTTGAGTGTAAGTATATGAAGGGTAATATTTCTTTTTGCATCACAAGAACCATAATTTGTCTAGGAAGTGAGTGAGATGTATCATAGCTAAAGGGTTGAACTTGTGAGTACCTTGAATGTGTTCGAATGAATGACGTTTTGTTGTGGTAGTGGTTGTGGGTTGTCATTGTTATGATGGTTATTAAGGTAGTGATTTTGAGTTTAGGTAAGGCCAATTGAGCCCGCGTGGAGAGCTGTATGTGTTTGAGGTTGACTTAGGAAGATAAGGGTTATTGATAGGGTGTCTAGATACAGTATGTGTCTTCTGGACACCCAGGCGACTACCGATGAGATCCAGTTGGAAGAGGTGCTTGATCATTGCCCCTTTTAAATGGAAGTCTCGGAAAGTCAATTGGACACTAGGATTGTATATAGGGGCTAGATCTCTAGGCTTGAGAAGAGTTATAGTGTTGTAGTCATCATTGCTAAGGTGAATGTCGTGATGGTGTCGTTATAGCAGATTGATAGGAAATAGTGAAGACATTGTTTGATGAGAGGGACAACAAGACATGAGGTGAACTGTATCGATGTGACTAGAGTTGAGTGATTGATGTAAGTGTGTGGTGAGAAACTTGTTTGAAGTGAGGGCGATATGAATGTGAACTATTGAGGTATGCCATTAAGATAATGAGTTTGTTTGAGAGAGACTAAGAGATAATAGTGATAATGATTGTGATAGTAGAGATGGTGTTGGTAATGAAAGTTGTTGTTCTTAAGGTTGAGTGTAGATGTGGCAAATGCCTTTGAGGGATATTGAGGTTGACATGATTACTCGATTGAGAGAAAATTATGAGCTGTGACACTTGTGCTAAGTGGAACTGTTAGAGGTTATTGGTGCGAGTGAGATTGACTCTTAAGTAATAAAGTAGTTAGAGTCTTAGAATATAACGAGAAGTATAGACATGTTGTTAGGTTGTAATATTGTTGAAATAGAGGAATAACTAGAATTGATAATACGTGTATCCGTGGTATAATGTTTAAGATTATGAATATGAGAAATATGTGATTTGCTTTGACTAAATGAATAGGAATGCTTGAGATTGGTAAAGTGAATAGACGTTGTACGACGTATTACGAGATTGAAAAGAACGAGATAATTGTTGGGCTTTTTAAAGCCACAAATTGTGAAGTATTGGATACTTGGTGAGTCTGTTGGACACTCTGTGAGTCTTTTGGATACTGAGTGAGTTTGTTGATACGTGAATATGTTTGGTGTTGTGTGACCTATTAAACTGTACAGTTGATTTGTTGGGATATTTCATGTATGAAATTTGTTGCTATTTAGCTTAAACCTACATGTTTGACTTGTTTGATAGCTCCAATGCGTGAAGTTTGCTTTTAGTATACAGTGTAGAATAAACAATGAAACGTATGTGGGTATTGGCGATGAGGAATTGTTTTTGTGTAGTTGAAATTTGGTGTATGTCTTTTCTTGAGTAGAGACAGTATTACACGAGGAATTAAGTTTAAGGAAAATGTGGGCAACATGCCCTTCGGAAACTCCCGGGTTTCCGAACGCGAGAGCCTGGTTATCGAGGGAGCGCGTGCGCGGACGGCGAGCGCTCGCAAAATACAGAGTCGCCACTTGGGTTTTGAAGGTCCGACACCCAAGGAACTGTATTTCGAAGCACCTACTGGGCTCTTTGAAAAAAAGTTTAAGGAACCGGTCCTTCATAACCATATCTCAGTTTGGGAGCCAGGTTACGAGAGGGGAAGGGTTTTAAGGCACCCCTCTCGCCCAGTCCGGAGATTGGTCTCTACTTAAGCATTTTGCGAAAATATTTGCGATTCTTCTTTTATTAAACAATTTTTAGCCAGTTAGGGTGAGAAAACAGTTAATCTGGGATTTAAAACTGTAACACCTTTTGAGCATGTGATATGAGAATAGCATGGATGGATGGATATATTAGAAAATAAATGAGGTAAAATCCAACACTGTGGCTAGACATCAAAACAGTACGTTGGAATGAATCTAATACAAGCAGTAGCCAACTTGCATGCATGGATTTGCCAGCATGCAAGTCAACCATCGCGCATCAGACTCATACCATCGCGCGATAGTCAAGTCCCTCCAACAGGTTCAATTTTACCTCCTTCTGGGCTCTGGAAGGACCAGTGCACACCCATGTTCAAACCAAGCAGTTTATAAGAACTGAAAGCAAATAATTATTACAAACAGAATAACCAAACTTTACATCAGAACCCCAAAACAGTGGGGGTATTAAAGCAAAGGCCTAGGGCCTAGTTGCCCATGCAAGGGTAGTTTCTAGAAACAAGAGAACCATCACGCGATGGTGTGAAACCCTCGCGCGTTGATCCTGACTGGACTTCCAGGAATTGCTTTACATGCCTGGGCTCTGAAACATACTCAGAAGCCACCCAAGGGCATCTTAGAGAATTTAAACGAACTATCTGAACTAAGCTATGAGTTTTAGCATGCAAGACAATGGGTTAATATTTAAACATGCTTCACAATAGTTTATAATACCATAAAAACAAGAAAGGATCAGCATACCAACACCACAAGGACCACCAAGTGCTGACTAAAACAGTCGTGCGAGATAGTGGGTCCGTCGCGCGCGGGAATGCTAATGAGTCAATTCTTGTAGCCCTGCTGACTTTACAGCCAGGACTGGTATAGATTACCAGCCTTGGTCCTGCCAGCCCCCCTCGAGGATCAAAATAGTAAACAGTAAGGAATTATACCTTTGCTTGAGTGTTTGAAAATGGTTTGAACAAGGTGGTTGTAACGCCCCGAATTTTGGGTATGTTAAATAAGTAATTTTATTGAAAATAAACTGAGTCATGCTCTTTATTACAACAAAACTTAAAAGAAGTACTTTTATTACAAACGGGAAGGGAACTAAGGTTCCTAACTACTGCTCCGCTTGTTCTTCCATCCGGGCTAGCTCTTTGGCTCCAAAGGCTTCCAAGGTATAAAGTTCACCCTGTTCATCTATGAAGTCTGACATATTATACTGGTGTCGCCACCAATATAATAGGCCAGGGTCACCAAAAAGGCAACACCGTGAGCTTAAACGCTCAATAGAATAATCCAAACCCTCTAACCCTTAACTTACAACGATATAACACATAGTCAAAGAATTTCTCATAGCATGCTTATCTAGCCAATACTAATAACGACAACACATTCGTATACGATAAACATTTAACGTTGGTGTCCAAGATTTGTGAGTTTCTCCTACGTGACTCCTCGTAGACCGTGTCAACATTTTCCACATTTCATAAACGTATCACCTTTTCAAAAACTCGTTTTTAACACACCCAACCTCGGTTCCGCCGTTCCGGTCTCCCGAGTATCCTCACAATGGTTCCGCTGTCCCGCGCTGTAACGCCCCGAATTTTGGGTACGTTAAAAAAGACATTTTATTCATAAAATCAAATGGAGTCTGGCTCGCTATTACAATAAAACTCCCACAAGAGTTCAATATTTACACAAATGGAGGGGGTTCTAGGGTTCCTAACTACAACTCCTCCTGCTCCTCCATTCTTGCCAGCTCCTCAGCTCCAAAAGCCTCCATGGTGATCTGCTTACCCTGATCATCTACAAAATCTGACACATTATACCAGCGTCACCACCGATATAATATGTCAGGGTCACCAAAAAGGCAACACCGTGAGCTACAAAAGCTCAACAGAGTAATCCTATACCCGCTCACCCATAACTTACAAACAACAAGTTATAAAAAAACATCAATTTCCACATGATACGTATATACACAGCTAACAATGTCACATCCACATTCGTTAATCAACTATCGTTGGTGTCCAAGATTCTCTTTGTTTCTCCTACGCGACTCATCGTAGACCGTGTCAACATTTTCACATTTCAAACCAACCTCTCAAAATCATTTGCATTGGCTCCGTACCGCGGATAACCAAGCTACACACCCAACCTTTTAAAATCATTTGCATTGGCTCCATACCGCGGATAACCAAGCACACACCCAACCTTTTAAAATCATTTGCATTGGCTCCGTACCGCGGATAACCAAGCACACACCCAACACCCAACCTTTTAAAATCATTTGCATTGGCTCCGTACCGCGGATAACCAAGCACACACCCAACCTTTTAAAATCATTTGCATTGGCTCCGTACCGCGGATAACCAAACACACACCCAACCTCGGTTCTGCCGCGCCGGTCTCCCGAGTATCCTCACAATGGTTCCGCCGCGCCGGGTTCCCATTGGCACACAATTGCATTGGCTCCGTACCGCGGATAACCAAGCTACACACCCAACCTCGGTTCCGCCGCGCCGGTCTCTTGAGTATCCTCACAATGGTTCCGCCGCGCCGGGTTCCCATTGGCACACAATCGCATTGGCTCTGTACCGCAGATAACCAAGCTACACACCCAACCTCGGTTCCGCTGCACCGGTCTCCCGAGTATCCTCACAATGGTTCCGCCGCGCCGGGTTCCCATTAGCACACAATTGCATTGGCTCCGTACCACGAATAACCAAGCTACACACCTAACCTCGGTTCCGCCGCGCCGGTCTCCCGAGTATCCTCACAATGGTTCCGCCGCGCCGGGTTCCCATTGGAACACACACAAAACACACACCACACAATGGGCTACCATGTCCGGCCACATTGCGGTTTCCAAAACATTTTACCTTTTTCAAACATTTCTTTTACACACGCACACAACTCACATAATGCCACCCAAAACCGGTCATTATGTAGTTTCAAAATATTTTCTTCCTCGGAAAACATTTCCTTTCATTAATCACACCCTAGGTGTCATGTTTCTACTTTCTCGGTTCTCGTGTCTCGTTTACATGTAAAGACTCCGCGGTAGGACAAAAGTAAGCAGGAATCATTCTAACAAGATCATCCAATTCTATATTACTTATCACGCTCAATCACCACTTATAGCATAACGCCACATGTACGGACGCTCTTGGAGTGTATATCACTTATGCTTTATTCAAAGCACAACGCCACATGTACGGACGTCTTTGGAGTGAAATCACTTATGCTTTATCACACCACAAGTAATACAAGCAACTCATATATGCATACTCATAACCATCTTAAATATCAAAAATACGAATACTTAAAGTAAATAGGTAAAGATACACTTCATATAATTAGGAGTAGTAGATAGGGAGAATCTACTTTATACTTGGGGTGGACGATAAGGGAATCCTACTTATACGTTGAGTTAGTGGACAAGGGACTCTACCTTACTTCTTGGCGGTAGGGCGGCTACGGAAAGTACGTCGGTGGTCGGACGGAGTAACTTCCTACGGTATGCCTTCGGGAGCTTCGAAAGAGAATGGTTTCTCTTGAAACTTCTTCTTGACTAATACTACTCTACTTTATGGATCGAAGGGTGGTCGGGTGGCGGTTTAGTGGCGGTCTTGGATGAGTTTCTTGAAGAACACAAGAACAACTCAAGAACATGAAGAACAAAAGAAAGAACAAAGAAATTCTAGAGAGAGAAGTTGCTAGGTGAAGGTGTGAGTTGAATGGCATGGGAATGGTTTTATTTATAGGCAAAACCTTGGCCCTCTCCTCTCTCTCAAGGCCGCCCCCCCCCCCCCCCCCCTCTCACCATACTTTAAATTTTGACACTTGTCAAGCACTTATGGAAGGTCAAAGTCTAATTGCTAGGCTTGCATGGCTAGGTTAGGCTAAATGGTAGGCTTGCATGGCTAAGATTTGTCCTTGGATGGGATTATGGAAGATTTGTTTGGAAAGAAGGAGACAATGGTACAAGATTTGGTTTCAAACAAATCATAGAAGTACAAATGGGGAGTTAAGTTTCGCTAGGAAAAAGATTCACCAAGGATTTGAAAGAATAAGGGAGATCAAAGGAAGTACAACAAAATCTCTCCCTCTCTCTCTCCTATCTCTCTCTCTCGGCCCATCTCTCTCTCTTTCTCTCTCTCTCTCTCGGCCTCTCTCTCCTCTCTCGCCCTCTCTCTCCTAGTATACTACATATATATATATATATATATATATATATATATATACACACACACATATAATAATCAAGAAAGAATAAGAAAGGTACAAAGTACAAGATTTACAAAATCAAATACCCAATAAAGAATTACAATTAGGCACATGTCACATTAAATAAATAAACTAGTGTACTAATGTACTCTAGAAAGATCAACTCCCAAATAAATTAATCCAATTGGGTAAAAAACCCCAATATAAAATAATAAAAGAGTACTAGGAGAATCTTAGACCTTAAAGGCTACTAGGGCTACTAAGTACTTTTAATAATAAAATATTATGTACTTTATCACATGGGGAAAAACAAAAGACTAATTTAATGAACCCATGTACTTATTTGAAAGACTAACCCTTTTACCCAATGGATAACAAATCCCCAAACTTTTATTGCCCAATGGACAAAAGGTAAAAGGAAACTTTTATATTAAAATAATCAAAGAGTACTTTAAAGCATGTGACAAAAGCCCTATATTAAATATAGGTGTGGTACCAAGTACCCCAATTAAATAAAAAGGCTAGGATTCTCCCCATTAGATTATAATAGAGTACAAGTACTAGGAAATCTAGGGTTTAGCTATACCCCAATAGTTTAATGCATAAAAGTACATGGGAAATCCATACTTAATTACTTTAAACAAACTTTGCACTTTGTTGGAAGATTTGGGCTATTACCCAACGGATAATAATTTCCCTAGCGGGTAAAGACCAATGGACAAAAGAGTACAAGTACTTTTTATTTAAAATAAGACTTTGAAAGACTACATGTACTTTTTAGTCAAAAGCTTATTGTCCAATGGGTAAAGATTACCCTAACATCATGGACCAAAGGGTAAAGGTAAAAGGTCCAAAAGGTTCATCGAGTAACTTGGTGAGTTCGGTTGCTCGTTTCCACCAAGTAGGGTTTCTTAGTTGAGAGCAAAGTCTAACTACGACAAAAATTAACTAGAATCATATAGTCACCCAAGAGAAAATAAGTAATTCAAATAAAATTCAAATATTTAACGAAATTTTTATTGACCAAAATTCAGGGGCGTTACACGGGCTCCCATTGGCACACATTGCATTGGCTCCGTAACGCGGTAACCAAGCACACACCCAACCTCGGTTCCGCCGTTCCGGACTCCCGAGTATCCTCACAATGGTTTCGCCGTCCCAGTCTCCCATTGGCACACAAAACACACACCACACAATGGGCTACAACGTCCGGCCACATTGCGGTTTCCAAAACATTTCACACTTTTCAAAACACGCCTTTTCATAAACCACACCCTAGGTGTCATGTTTCTACTTTCTCGATTTCCGTGTCTCGTTTCTCATGCATAGACTCCACAGTGGGACTTTTCATATACGATATCATTCATTGTAATATTCAATCTAACAAGATCATCCATTTAAAAACTACTTGACATGCTTGAATCACGTAATAACAAACATCATGCATTTCATACACTTCCAACAAAAGATAACATTATCTACTTTAAATGACATGATTAAAGTTTCTTCCTAACGGACTTATTTTTGGGTACAAGACTATATTTGGGAAAATAGGTAAGGATAACTACTTGGGATGGAAGATAAGGAGATCCTACCTTGCTTCTTGGCGGTAGTAGTCGACTAAGAAGATTTGGTCGTCGGTTTTGGATTTCGGCGGCGTAACGGCGTCGGTTTGCTTCGAAAGGAAAAGAGTTGTACTTTCTTTTCCTAGAAACAACTTTCTAACTTAACTAAGCTACTTTAAAAGCTCTAAAGGTGGTTTTGGAAAGTGGTTTGGTGGTTTCTCTCAAGAACACTCAAGAACACAAGAAAACTAGAACTTTGGAAGCAAGAACTTTTGGAATTTCTAAAGAGAAGTGAGAGCAATGGTTGAAGGTGTGAGTTCAAAGCTTGGAATGGCTTCTATTTATAGGCCAAGCTCTCCCTCTCTCCCTCTCTTGGCCGGCCCCCTCTCTCTCTCTCTAAGTCTCACTTTCTTTCACATGTCAAGGTTGATTGAAAGGTTGGAAGCTAATTTTGGTAGGCTTGCATGGCTAGGTTAGTCCTTGGATGGGATTTTTGGAAGATATGTTGGAAAGGAGGAGACATGGGTACAAGATTCTTGGTTAAACAAATTGAAAGTTGTACAATGGAGGACAATGGGGTTAAGATTTGGCTTAGGAAAAGAAATCACCAAAGATTTGAAGTACTTTTGGAAGACCAATGTCAAGTACACATCAAATCCTTCTTCTTCTTCCTTCCTCTTTCCCTTTCTCTCTCTCCCTCTCCCTCTTTCTCTCTCTCGGCCTCTCTCCTCTCTCTCTCTCTCTCACGGCTCTTTCTCTCCTCTCTCCTCTCTCTCTCTCTCTCTCTCATGTACTAGCTATATACATATGTATATGTATGTACTAAAATGCAAGAATACAAATAAACAATAGATACTTTTGTACAAAAGGGTCAATTTAGTCTTAAAGGGTCAAGATTCACTCTTTAAACAAATAAAAAGGTACGAGTACTTAATTAATATAATAATGTACTTTTGTACTCCCGGGAATCTTAACAAAATATTATTTTAATGGGTTAAGTACTTAGTTGGAAGATGAACTTATTACCCAATGGATAATAAAACCCCTAACGGTTATTAACTAAAGGATAATAAGGTACGAGTACTTTAAATACTAAACTAAGTTTTTGAAAAAGACTACATGTCCTTTTGTCATTACACATGTGTTTATATATATATGTACTTACCAAATAAAATAAAGGAATGGCTTTGGTCCAATGGGTAAAAATTACCCTAACGATCATTGTCCAATAGACAATAGTTACTAGGGTACTTTTTATAGTAAAATATTCAAAAAGTACTTTTAACGTAATTATAAAAGTCTACTTCCAAAAGATTATAGTACTTTGTTCAAATCTTTCAAAATCCTTTTAATATAAAGAATTGGGTTTCTATTATCCAATGGATAATAGTTCCCCTAACATTTATCGTCCAAAGGATAAAGAATAAAATCAAAACAATAAAGAAAATAAATAAACAATTTCTAGTCTAGGGTTTGAAAAGGTTCAAGATGGGCAAAACGGTCCATCCATGGTTAGGGAAAAGTAACTAGGTGACTTTCTAGTTTGGTTACTCCATCAAGCCGGTTAGAAGCTAACTAGGCTTGCTAAGTAGGGCTTAAAAGTCAAGAAACGATCCTTGAGGGCTAAGGTGTAAATAGGGTTTCTAGTCGAAGAGTAAGATGATAAGGCATTCGATTGCATATAGACCAACCGTTAAGAATTTAATAAGTAAAACTATCGAGCAGTTAAGAGAAATTACGAAATTTCGAATAACAACGAGATTTTTATTGAATGAAAATCGGAGTTGTTACAACCTATCCCCCTTAAACAATTTCGTCCTCGAAATTTGGTCGACGCTAGGATTCGAACGAATGAGGGTACTTCATCTTCATGGTTTCTTCCCTTTCCCATGTGGTTTCTCCAGCTCCTCGGTGCTTCCACAAAACTCGTACCAACTTGATGGTCTTGTTTCGGATAGTCTTTTCGCTTCGGTCTTGAGTCTCTATCGATTCCTCTTCATATGTCGCGTCTTCTTCGATGGTGATGTCTTCCCAATTGAGAACATGGGTGGGTAAGGCTAGATACTTGCGAAGCATGGAAACGTGAAACACGTTATGCACTCGGTCCAGCTGGGGTGGCAATGCCAGGCAGTATGCAACCTTCCCGATTTTCTCCACGATGTCAAATGGTCCGATGAAGCGCGGAGACAGCTTCCCTTTCTTCCCAAATCTGATGACACCTTTCTTTGGTCTGATTTTCAGGAACACATGATCTCCCACGGCAAAGGTTAATGGTCGGCTTCTTTTAGCCGCATAACTCTTTTGTCGGCTTTGAGCGGTCTGGATCCTCTGTCTGATAGTCTTGACCTTTTCCGTGGTATCTCGTACTATGTCAGGCCCGATCAATCCCGTTTCCCCAGCGTCGGTCCAACAGTCTGGAGATCGACAGGGTCGACCGTATAGAGCTTCGTAAGGTGCCATCCCGATGCTTGCTTGATAACTGTTGTTGTAGGCGAACTCCACCAACGGTAAATGCTGCTCCCAATTTCCAGAGAAATCTAAGGCGCAGGCTCTCAACATATCTTCCAGGGTCTGAATAGTCCTCTCCGTTTGTCCGTCTATTTGTGGGTGAAAGGCCGTGCTAAGCCTTACGTCCGTTCCCAATGCTTTCTGCAATCCTTTCCAAAAGTGTGATACAAAACGTGGGTCTCTGTCAGATACTATCGAGATTGGTACTCCATGGAGGCGTACGATTTCTCGAATGTACAACATGCTTAGTTGCTCCACGTTTTCTGTCATCTTGACAGGCAGAAAGTGTGCAGACTTGGTGAGTCGATCTATGATCACCCAGATGGCTGTGTTGGACTTGGCAGATCTTGGCAGTCCCGTCACGAAATCCATCGAGATGTGCTCCCACTTCCAGGTCGGTATTGGTAAAGGTTGAAGATCTCCTCTAGGTTTCTGATGCTCGGCCTTGACTTGTTGACACACCAAACAGGTAGACACAAACCATGCTACATCTTTCTTCATTCCTTCCCACCAGTATGTTCTTCGCAAGTCGTGATACATCTTTGTACCGCCAGGGTGAACTGCGAAGTTCGAATGGTGAGTCTCTCGGAGTACATCTTCTTGAAGGGTTCCAACATCAGGCACAAACACTTTTCCTTTGAATCTCAGGCTGTTATTCTCCTCGATAGTCCATCCTGGCATCGCCTTTCCTTCTCGGATTCGATGTCGGACGAACTCACAATTCTGCTCGAAGGTTTGGGCTAGTAAGATTTCCTGATGGAGTGCTGGCTCTGCAACTAGAGCGTACAATCGAGCGTTTCCACTCGCTAATAACGATCGCAGGTTGAACTCGTTAAGGGTGTCCACCATCTCCCATTCCTTGATGGCAGTCTTGACCTTCTGTGCTCTGTCCTTTCGACTCAGAGCGTCGGCTACCACGTTGGCCTTGCCGGGGTGATACTGGAGCGTAAACTTGTAGTCCTCCAAGTATTCCATCCATCGGCGCTACCTCAGGTTTAACTCCTTCTGAGTGAACAAGTATTTGAAGCTCTTGTGGTCGGTGAAAACTTCGAATTGTTCTCCCCACAGATAGTATCGCCAAGATTTGAGGGGGAACACTACTGCGGCCAATTCTAGGTCATGGGTAGGATAATTCTTCTCGTGAGGTCGAAGTTGTCGAGATCCGTAGGCTACAACCTTTCCGTTCTGCATCAGCACGCATCCCAAGCCATCTCTCGAAGCATCGCAATAAACAGTATAATCTATTCCTCGTTCAGGGATGATAAGTACAGGTGCGTTGGTCAGTCTCTTCTTCAATTCTTAGAAAGATTTTTCACAGGCTTCATTCCAATCCAGCTTCAATCCTTTCTGAGTCAACTTGGTCATTGGCTTGGCCAAGGTTGAGAAGTCCGGGATGAATCTTCGGTAATACCCCGCCAATCCTAGGAAACTCCTGATTTCGAACACTGAGGTCGGCTGTTTCCAGTTCAGCACTGCTTCGACCTTGCCTTCGTCCACTGCAATCCCTTCCTTGGATACTACATGTCCCAAGAACTTAACCACTTCTAGCCAAAACTCGCATTTACTTGCCTTGGCATAGAGTTGGTTATCTCGAAGCATTTGTAGCGCTATCCGAAGGTGCTCTTCGTGCTCTTCTTTGTTGGCAGAGTATATCAATATATCATCAATGAACACCACTACAAACTTGTCTAGGTAGGGTTGAAAGATCTTGTTCATGAGACACATGAATACTACCGGAGCATTGGTCAGCTCGAATGGCATCACTACAAACTCGTAGTGGCCGTATCTGGTACGAAAAGCCATCTTGGCAATATCCTCATCTCGAATCCGTAATTGATGATAGCCTGATCGGAGATCGATTTTAGAGAAGCAGGTTGCTCCCCTTAATTGATCAAAAAGGTCATCGATCCTAGGCAACGGATATCGATTCTTGACGGTGACTTGGTTGAACTTCCTATAGTCGATACATAATCGCATCGTCCCTTCTTTCTTCTTCACGAACAGAGCAAGTGCTCCCCACGGTGAAGTACTCGGCCTGATAAATCCCTTGTCCAACAGCTCCTGCAACTGGGTCTTGAGCTCTTTTAGTTCGGCCGGGGCCATTCGATATGGTGCCATCGAGATTGGTGCCGTTCCTGGTTGAAGTTCTATAGAGAAGTCTATCTCTCTTGGAGGTGGTAAGCCAGGAAGTTCCTCAGGGAAAACATCGACGTATTCGCACACGATGTGAGGAAATCCTAACTCCATCCTGTCAGTTTCTTCCATTTGGAGACTAGCTAGCCATCCAAATAGTTGATTCTGCCACCTAGATCTTTTTGTTGTCAAACTAGCTGCTTCTCTATCCCCTTTAAAACGGAAACGAGTTCCCTCAGGAGTGTAGGCCGTCACTGTCTTCTGATGACAGTCTATGACTGCTCGGTGAGCCGATAGCCAGTCCATGCCTAGAATTACGTCGAAATCCACCATGTCGATCACTCTGAGATCGCAAGTCAGGCGTAGGTTGGGTACTTCTAACTCGCACCCTCTACACACTAGATTAACTGATATGCTCCCCCCCATTGGTGATACTACCTTCGTACGTTTGCTAAGGGGTTCCGTTTCTAGTGCTAGGGCAGTTACGCAAGCAGTAGATATAAACGAATGCGATGCTCCAGAATCAAATAAAGCTTGTACACAGGTGCTATACAATAGTAGTGTACCTTGGATCACAAAAGGATCTTGCTCCTGCTCCTCAGCCTGTAGAGCAAAGATACGTCCTCCTGCGCCTTGCTGGGTTCCAATGGGTTGCTTTCCTTTGTTCTGCCCGTTCAGCTGCTATGTTGAACCTCCAGAGTTCTGCTTCACAAAGTTGGCCTGCCCGAGCTGTTGAGTCTTCTGATTCCAAAAGCTCTCATTCTTCTCTTTCTGGGGCTGGGGGCACTCACGCCTGTAGTGACCCATGGCCTGGCAGTTGAAGCACTGGACCGTTGCTCTGCTCTAGCTGCCCCTCTGCGGTTTACCATGCCCGGATGCAGCAGTCTTCCAGGGTTGGTTGTTTTGCGCTGGGGTGAAAGGCTTGGTTGGGTAGGGTCCGCGGTTGTTGTTAGGTGGCTGGTTTCGGATAGGCCCGCCAGTGTTGCCCGTTGCCTTCCTCCATCGAGTTTTGAAGTCAGCCTCCTTGCTTTCCAGGTGGAGAGCACACTGAACCACACCATTATAGGTGGTAAAGGCTTGTGCCACTACGGCCTTTCGAGCGGTAGTCAGCCCCCACTCGAATCTTCTTGCTTTACTGTCTTCGGTTGCCACAGCGGTTGGGGCGTAACGGGATAGCTCCTCAAATTTGGCCGCGTACTGGGTCACGATCATCGTCCCTTGTTTCAGGTTCATGAATTCTTGCTCCTTGGCTAGGCAAAGGGGTGTAGGGAAGCATTTGTCGAGGAATAGGGTTTCAAACTCGGCAAATGTCATGGTGGCGATGGCATGGGTGGCCTCCATTAACTCCCACCAGTAACGGGCTTCTCCTTTCAGCTGGTAAGTGGCTAAGGCCACACGGTCTCCGTTCCGGGTGATCTCCAAGGTGTCCAGGATCACCTTGGTCTCTTTCAGCCAAGCTTCCACCATGGTAGGGTTAGGATCTCCGTTGAAGGTCGGGGGTCGACGCTTGCAAAATTCATTCATTGCCCGGCTTCGGGTCATTGGTCCATCATCGTGATTCTGGTTATGGCGGTTAGCGTTTAGGGCAGTTACAAGTGCTCGCATGACTTGAGCTAGGTCGGTGTTAGTGTTAGAGGATTCACCATTCTCGTACCCTAGTCCGCTGGGTCGGTTCACCATCTACGAGTAAAAATTGTACGGGGGCGGTTTAGTCTACTTGAGAATTTTCCTTGTGTAAACGCAATTTTATCGAATAATATGCAACAGTATTTTCGAAAACAAAGCAAACTTTTCATAGATTAGCAAGAAATTACAATCATAGAGTTCTACTATAAAACAAGTTGACTGAAAAAGAGATTCCTACTACAAGATGAAACGATCCTACTACAGGTCTTTCTGGCCTTAGCGCTTTAAGGGCAACTCAAGCTATTAGGATCTTATTCTAATACTCCTACTCTACTGACGAGGCGAAACGAGTCCGAATAATTCTCTCAGCTGTTCCATCCAATCCTTCTCCCGGATCTCGAGCCAACGCTCTCCCTCTCGGCGAATCTTTTCACCAAGCTCCCTAAGCAGTGAGTCCTGAGGATCGAGTGTCAAGTACTGCTCCTCATTGGTGAAGGGTGTCATTACCACTATGTCGAATAATTGCTCATCGGTCTCAGGGTCGCGGACTCCCAAGTGTGGGATGGGAATGGGGCTCTCGGGTGATATCAAGGTCTTGTAGTATAGCAGGTCCGCTACGGTGATAAGGGTACGGCAATCCATATCTACAATAAGGAAAGTTATCTATTAGACTTAAGATGGTGGGATGTAATCACATGCACACAATTATACATAAACAGTGATCATGTCAAATAGAGAACACAAGTCTTTTATTTCATAATAAACAAGTACAACATAGAAGGCTTACTAGCCACAACTTCCTACTAGGATTGATTACATCAAAAGGGTCCAACTACTACTTAAGCTTCCTTGATTAATCTAGAAAATACTAGGGAACTCCATTCGATAAGTGCCTATGTCGGTCTCGAAAGGTGGTGGTGGCACATCTCCGGAGTCAGTGGTTATATCCATGACTTCGGGTTCTGCTCCTAGGAATGCTTCTGCCCCTTCATCGGATTCCCAATCTTCGTCGTCGGTCGGCGCATCGAGATTTGGTCCGTTCATCGCTTGTTGCCAATCTTCTTCGTCGCTGAACTCTTCAGGGTCCTCTTCGGGTTCTTCCATAGGTTCTTCCTCCTCCGGATCTTCCTCGGGATCCTCTTCGGGTTCTCCCGCTATCATGTTGATGGGCGGGATCATCGGAATTTGGGTGAGGGCTGCTCCCGCATGGTCCTCTCCATTTCCCTCAATCAAGAATTCCACATCGTTGGGAGGTGCTATTTGGACTAGGACGGGTGCTGCTTCGGCATCATCCCCTCCCTCGGGAAGTATGATAGTGCCATGCTCTCGATAAAAGTCATTGGTGTAGGGAAAGGCATATGGGAAGTAAAGATCTTCTATCAGTTGGTTCGTCATTGACCTTAGGGTACTCGCGAGATGGTGCGCTTCGGCTAGTAGGTTGATTTGGTAGGAGCTCAAGTGATTCATCTACAAGGAAAAGACTTCTATTAGCTAAGCTTTTGAAAGGAAGTTTTTAGTAAAAACTTAGAGAAAAACTTTTTAGGTTTCTACATTCCACATTCGATTCTTGATTTAAGTCATCATCCAATTGTTCGGGAATTCCCAGCTCGGCGGTACTGCCAATTCTGCGCCTTGCTTCAATCCGAAGATTGTTTTGACAGAATTCCACCCAATTTGGGACGGTAAACATAAATTCAATTCACGTTTGTGCAACGGTCAAACTTATTTTGTGGTTCTACCCATTCTACCCATGGCCGAGGTTTTGAACCTAAAGCTTTGATACCAAGTTGTAACGCCCCGAATTTTGGGTACGTTAAATAAGTAATTTTATTGAAAATAAACTGAGTCATTCTCTTTATTACAACAAAACTTAAAAGAAGTACTTTTATTACAAACGGGAAGGGAACTAAGGTTCCTAACTACTGCTCCGCTTGTTCTTCCATCCGGGCTAGCTCTTCGGCTCCAAAGGCTTCCAAGGTGTAAAGTTCACCCTGTTCATCTATGAAGTCTGACATATTATACCGGTGTCGCCACCAATATAATAGGCCAGGGTCACCAAAAAGGCAACACCGTGAGCTTAAACGCTCAATAGAATAATCCAAACCCTCTAACCCTTAACTTACAACGATATAACACATAGTCAAAGAATTTCTCATAGCATGCTTATCTAGCCAATACTAACAACAACACATTCGTATACGATAAACATTTAACGTTGGTGTCCAAGATTTGTGAGTTTCTCCTACGTGACTCCTCGTAGACCGTGTCAACATTTTCCACATTTCATAAACGTATCACCTTTTCAAAAACTCGTTTTTAACACACCCAACCTCGGTTCCGCCGTTCCGGTCTCCCGAGTATCCTCACAATGGTTCCGCCGTCCCGGGCTCCCATTGGCACACATTGCATTGGCTCCGTAACGCGGTAACCAAGCACACACCCAACCTCGGTTCCGCCGTTCCGGACTCCCGAGTATCCTCACAATGGTTTCGCCGTCCCGGTCTCCCATTGGCACACAAAACACACACCACACAATGGGCTACAACGTCCGGCCACATTGCGGTTTCCAAAACATTTCACACTTTTCAAAACACGCCTTTTCATAAACCACACCCTAGGTGTCATGTTTCTACTTTCTCGATTTCCGTGTCTCGTTTCTCATGCATAGACTCCACGGTGGGACTTTTCACATACGATATCATTCATTGTAATATTCAATCTAACAAGATCATCCATTTAAAAACTACTTGACATGCTTGAATCACTTAATAACAAACATCATGCATTTCATACACTTCCAACAAAAGATAACATTATCTACTTTAAATGACATGATTAAAGTTTCTTCCTAATGGACTTATTTTTGGGTACAAGACTATATTTGGGAAAATAGGTAAGGATAACTACTTGGGATGGAAGATAAGGAGATCCTACCTTGCTTCTTGGCGGTAGTAGTCGACTAAGAAGATTTGGTCGTCGGTTTTGGATTTCGGCGGCGTAACGGCGTCGGTTTGCTTCGAAAGGAAAAGAGTTGTACTTTCTTTTCCTAGAAACAACTTTCTAACTTAACTAAGCTACTTTAAAAGATCTAAAGGTGGTTTTGGAAAGTGGTTTGGTGGTTTCTCTCAAGAACACTCAAGAACACAAGAAAACTAGAACTTTGGAAGCAAGAACTTTTGGAATTTCTAGAGAGAAGTGAGAGCAATGGTTGAAGGTGTGAGTTCAAAGCTTGGAATGGCTTCTATTTATAGGCCAAGCTCTCCCTCTCTCCCTCTCTTGGCCGGCCCCCCTCTCTCTCTCTCTAAGTCTCACTTTCTTTCACATGTCAAGGTTGATTGAAAGGTTGGAAGCTAATTTTGGTAGGCTTGCATGGCTAGGTTAGTCCTTGGATGGGATTTTTGGAAGATATGTTGGAAAGGAGGAGACATGGGTACAAGATTCTTGGTTAAACAAATTGAAAGTTGTACAATGGAGGACAATGGGGTAAAGATTTGGCTTAGGAAAAGAAATCACCAAAGATTTGAAGTACTTTTGGAAGACCAATGTCAAGTACACATCAAATCCTTCTTCTTCTTCCTTCCTCTTTCCCTCTCTCTCTCTCCCTCTCCCTCTTTCTCTCTCTCGGCCTCTCTCCTCTCTCTCTCTCTCACGGCTCTCTCTCTCCTCTCTCCTCTCTCCTCTCTCTTTCTCTCTCATGTATTAGCTATATACATATGTATATGTATGTACTAAAATGCAAGAATACAAATAAACAATAGGTACTTTTGTACAAAAGGGTCAATTTAGTCTTAAAGGGTCAAGATTCACTCTTTAAACAAATAAAAAGGTACGAGTACTTAATTAATATAATAATGTACTTTTGTACTCCCGAGAATCTTAACAAAATATTATTTTAATGGGTTAAGTACTTAGTTGGAAGATGAACTTATTACCCAATCGATAATGAAACCCCTAACGGTTATTAACCAAAGGATAATAAGGTACGAGTACTTTAAATACTAAACTAAGTTTTTGAAAAAGACTACATGTCCTTTTGTCATTACACATGTGTTTATATATATATGTACTTACCAAATAAAATAAAGGAATGGCTTTGGTCCAATGGGTAAAGATTACCCTAACAATTATTGTCCAATGGACAATAGTTACTAGGGTACTTTTTATAGTAAAATATTCAAAAAGTACTTTTAAAGTAATTATAAAAGTCTGCTTCCAAAAGATTATAGTACTTTGTTCAAATCTTTCAAAATCCTTTTAATATAAAGAATTGGGTTTCTATTATCCAATGGATAATAGTTCCCCTAACATTTATCGTCCAAAGGATAAAGAATAAAATCAAAACAATAAAGAAAATAAATAAACAATTTCTAGTCTAGGGTTTGAAAAGGTTCAAGATGGGCAAAACGGTCCATCCATGGTTAGGGAAAAGTAACTAGGTGACTTTCTAGTTTGGTTACTCCATCAAGCCGGTTAGAAGCTAACTAGGCTTGCTAAGTAGGGCTTAAAAGTCAAGAAACGATCCTTGAGGGCTAAGGTGTAAATAGGGTTTCTAGTCGAAGAGTAAGATGATAAGGCGTTCGATTGCATATAGACCAACCGTTAAGAATTTAATAAGTAAAACTATCGAGCAGCTAAGAGAAATTACGAAATTTCGAATAACAACGAGATTTTTATTGAATGAAAATCGGAGTTGTTACAGTGGTGGAGCTTGTGAAATAAGTGTATGATGATGGCTAGAGTGGGAGAATATGAAGTATATTTGCATTTGTATGCCTTCTTTTGCTTGATTTTTTGTAACCTTTTTTTTGAAAGACAATGGGGGTACTTATAGAACAAGAGGAGGGAGTAAGGTAGTGGGTGGCTAACTTGGTGGAAAAACTAGCCAATAAGGCTGGTTGAAGGAGGCTTGGTGGAGAAGGGTTCCAACAAGGTGATGGGAGAGATTGTGAGGGTGGTGCAACCTATACACCTGCAGAACACTGTTTAGTTGACGAAAACGGGGTTCCTCAGGACAGTAGCCCCCTGATCATCACAAAATCAAGCTGGAAAAAGGTGAAAGTGATAGGTATTGACCATCGCGTGAGGGAGTGACTCCATCGCGCGACGGTGGTACCAACCACGCGATGGTCAACAATCAAGGCTTTGACTTTAACCAACACCTGGCAGGTACTTCATCACGCGAGAGAGTCAATTGATCGCGTGATGGTCAACCCTGAGAATAGGGTTTTGACTTAGGGTTTTAGGGTTTAGGATGGGCTCCACTCACTACAAGCTCAAACCATTTCGCTCTCAAGACTATTTTTGATCTGATTCATCATCGGGGAAACAATAAACCGAAAAACAATGTAAAACAATCGGGAAACTGGATTGGGGCGTCTACAGTAGTCCCTCTTTGACGGCACGTAGAGCACCATTGACTAGTACGGGTAACGTCAAAGATTTCTAGACACCCCTCCAATTTACCCAAACGCCGAAAAAATGGAAAATGCAGACGAGTATATACAAATACCATGCACCAATGGATCGGAGAGCTGATCAACTATTTGAATAAACTCTCCTGAGGGAATAAATAAGATGGACGGATAGAATGTCATTGAGTAGAACTAGATGGATGGATCGTCGTTGATTTGAAATTGGACGGATAGATCGTCGTTGATTTGAAATTGGACGGATGGATCTTCACTGATCTGAAATTGGACGGATAGATCGTCGTTGATTGGACGGATGAATCGTCGTTGATTGGACGGATAGATCGTCCTTGATTTGATAATCGGACGGATAGATCGTCATCGATTTGAAATTGGACAGATAGATCGTCGCTGATTTGAAATTGGATTGATGGATCGTAGCTAATTTGAAATCGGACGGATGGATCGTCATTGATTTGAAATTGGACAGATGGATCGTCATTGATTTGAAATTGGACGGATAGATCATCCTTGATTTGAAATTGGACGGATGGATCGTCGTTGATTTGAAATTGGATGGATAGATCGCCGCTGATTTGAAATTGGATGGATCGTCATTGATTTAAAATTGGACGGATAGATCATCGTTGATTTGAAATTGGACGAATGGATCGTCGTTGATTTGAAATTGGACGAATCGATCATTGTTGATTTAAAATTGGACGGATGGATCGTCGCTGATTTGAAATTGGACGGATGGATCGTCGTTGATTGGAACTGGACGGATAGATCGTCGTTGATTGGATAGATAGATCGTCGTTGATTTGAAATTGGACGGATGGATCATAATTGATTTGAAATTGGGTCAATTGGACTGTGTGCGGGCAGACCACTGCTGGGGATTCAAAAAGTGTTCAATTTGAAAGTCATTTAATTCATAACGACCATCAAAATTACCATGGTGCCATACCAAGAGACGATGGGCCTTTGTATGAAAGACGAACATGATCGGGCCGTCCAGAAGCTGCATTGGGCCTGGAGGCCCAATTGGACCATCGCGCGACAGAGCCACTCCGTCGCACGAGAGTCTCCTGTTAGGGCTTGGGTCTGGAAAGAGCCCAGACCCGACCCACACCTATTTTCTTCCCTTTTCTTCCCGGGGACGCTACAGAAATCAGTTCCAGTCAGTTTTGAAATTTCAAAACTCCTCTAAACTCCCAAATTCTCCAAACCCTAACTCAAGCCCTAGGATCTCTTCCTAAAACCAAAGAACCCACGCACAGTAGCAACCATGGCAAAACACGGCAATGGTGGCAGTGGATGAAAGGTTGTTGATCGTCCAGACGACGAAGGAGAGCCAATGGAGATTGACACAAGAGACCAACAGCCGGCGCAATCCGCCGTGGGTACTAGTGCAGTTGTAGCAGGCAGTGGTGATGGAGATCAAAGCCGCGAGCAAAAGGTTGGTGGTGACAATGAGCATCGTGCGACAGAGCCAGATCATCGCGCGACAGAGGAGTCTGGGACCACGGGGTCTGTTGTTTGGCCATTGGACCCGAGCATGGCAGTGGAAAGCTCGGTGGTGATTGGTGGTGGCTCTGGAGGCGCCAGGGATAGTGGGTCTCCACCGAGAGATCCGGCAAGAGGCAAGGGTGTGGCAACCGAGGAGGTAGAGACCACGGGGGTTCCGTTTGTGTAGAAAGAGGAGGATGTACTCTTCCGGCCAGCGGCTACATCATCGGGCCACAAGCCGATCACGAAACAGGATGTCGCCGAGCTCTTAAGTGACGAACAACTAGCCTAACTTTTGGAGGATAACCCCGCAATAGGGGCTGCTGTTTTGGAGGCCTGGGAGGAGCGTGAGAGAGTGATAGCAGCTTCAGAGGCTACAGTGAGGGCTGAGAGGGAGAGAGCCGAGGAAGAGGAGGTCCTGAGAGGCATGGAGGCCGAGGAGAGGACCGGAGCCAGGGTTTACGGGCCCAGAGTGATGGCAGTGACAGAGGCGAAGGGACTAACTCGTGTCCCTTTTATAGCAGAGGGGTACATGCCACCCACACCACACTTGTTTGTGCCATCGGGCTTTGCAGCATATAGGCCACGGCGGACGGAGTACGACTCCGAGCTCGTCTTGAGAGACCTTGAGACCCACATCTCGAGCAGCTAGATAGAGGTAAATTTCCAAAATTCCCCTTTGTAGTTTCAATTTTGAGTTTGCCTGCTTATACTTGAATGTCGAAACATATACGGTAATCCTTTAACAGAAAAGACCAAACTACGATACCATGAACTTCACATCAAATGCCATGTATGTAATCATAATAATTTGAACCAACCATCCGTTGCCAAGTTGCATTGATTACCTAGAACTTGAAAATGAAAGCCTTGCATTCTAACATGCCCCTTGTTGCTTGTTTTGTATTTGGAACAGGCAAGAGCGAGACCGAGAGACATTCGCGGCTTTGGAGGCACATGTAGCTCCTTGGCAATGTACCAGGGTTTGCCGGCGAGGGTGAGGTAGTTGGTGGATGAAGCAGGCTTCGGAGAGTTTATCCAGACGCTTACTCCAGTCAGAAATGACCTTGTTGTCTTAGTTGCACTTGCAGAGAGGTGGAGGGATACCACCAATACCTTTCACTTACCTCTAAGAAAGATGACAGTGACGCCTACGGACTTTGCGGCGATCACCGGCTTGAGAGTTGGGGGTGAGCCCATCCCGTTTGACTCGGGCATTCACGAAGATGAGGCGGCTCTGGAGTGGTTCTTGGGAGAACTGCCCAGGATTAAGGAAGTGATAAGCACCCGAGAATGTAATGTAGGGTGCGCTAGTGTATAGTCTTAGTTTAATTTAAGTACTAATTAGTTATTGTTAATGATATTTGCCTGTAAAGTGTTCTAGTTTTGTTTTGTAGGTGAATTGCCAAATAAAGGAATTTTTAAGGCTAAGGCAAGACACAAGGTCAGGCAAGGATGACCCGACGGCTAGAATTGCTCAGGCAGAAGCAAAACAGCTCGGGCATAGCCAAGGCAGAAGTTGCCCAGCTCAAGCAGAAGTTACCAAGCTCAGGCAAAAGTGACCCGACAGCCAAGGCAGAACAGAATTGCCAAGGCAAGGCAGAGAACAGCCAAGGCAAAAGTCAAGGCAGAGGATTACGGCCAAAGCACGAACTATCGAGCTCAGCATCGATGTAAAGGGAGAAAGCCCATCGATGCCGAGGCAATTAGAGGAATTAGGTCAAGGCAGCTCGGCATCGATGTAAGGTTTTATGGTCCATCGATGCCGAGGCCGTTAGTGACGCACCTTAAGCCTTTTTGCCATCGATGCCGAGGGCCTTAGGGGCGAATCTTCAGAGCATCTCACAGTATATTTTGCACGTGGATCCCCAGAGTATAAAAGTTTGTGACATCATTTTGTACAAAAAAGTAGAATAGATTCAAGTAGTACAATTTCTAGATCTAGATTAGATTTCATTGCAATTCAAATTGTTCTTAAGTGTTCTTCATTTTCAGTTTTAAACATTTTAATTTCTGCCTTTAGTTGTTAGTTTTTGATATTGTCGCCTTAATTAAAGTTGTTTATTTACTCCCGATCTATCTTAATCTCTAATTTAATTCAAGTCTTGTTATTTCATTATGTTAAGTAGATTTTTGCTTACTCCTATCTCAATAGTTATGGGTGAGTAGTTTTCCAAGGTTAGGTCATGGGGTGATTAGCACCTCATGGCTCAAGTAGAATTGCGTTTTTCACCATAAAGTTTAAACCTTTGGATTCGATTATTGATGTGGGGTTCAGATTTATTTGTCAAATCGCTAAGGTGTTAATCTCCTTGATCATGTGTAGGTAGGAGCATCGCCTACCTACCACACATGATACTTGGGGCTCTGACGCACGAGGCATTTGCTAAATAGATTTTAGAGCTAGCTTGGTGATCGAACCAATCTATTTTCCGATTCGGGAATTTTAATTTTGTATCCTGAATTGTGTATTAAGGTGAGAATTGCAGTTTTAAATTGAGTCGTGAGTGTTAATAAATCCTAGACCTAACCTGTCTTTTACCTTAGTTTATTAGCGTTTCGATTTAGCCCCTTTTGATTTCCACTACTCACGTAAAACGAAGTTGGCTATCTAAAAGCCGAAAGCCCTTACTTGCATCTACAAATCCAGCAAAACCGTATTAATTATTCCCTTGGGTACGATCCTGGATTTTCGGATTATCATGCTTCAACTGACGTATTAGGCCCTACGCTTGGGGCGTTATCTCTTACATCGGAGTGAACGAAGCATTTTTGGCGCCGTTGCCGGGGATTTCTTATTATGGCTTTCTTGGAGGTTCGACAAACCACTGTAAGTATCCCGCTTTCGTCTAGTAGTAGCAGTAGTAGTTTAGTAGTTTATGTGTTAGTAGTTCGTATTTAGTTTGGTGGATACCTCTAACTAGGCCTGTGCAAAAAACCCGCAGGTACTCGGACCCGACCCGACCCGACCCGAAGGGTCACGGGCGGGGTCGACCACTTGCTTCGGACGGTGCGGGTTCATATTCCCTAAAAAATATGACTTCGGTTCAGACTTCGGGTTCAAGTTTTTTTAACCGTCGGGTCCGACCCGACCCGACCCTTTAATATATAATATATGTTATTATTAACCCTAGGCATATAAAAGGAAAAGCCTTCCACTTTCCCCCATTCTTCCCAGTTCCCAGACGCCCCAAACCAAAACCCTACCGACCTACCCCAAAACAAAAATGCCGCACCCCACTGAGCTCACTGGCCCCACTCCCTCGCCTCCACCGTGACCCTTCGTCGGTCACCGTCTCTCTCTTTCATCAGTCGTTTCTTCCTCTCTCTCATCCATCTCGCATCTAGCTGTTGAACTTTGCTGAATCGCCATTTTCCACGGTCCAAACTCCAAACCTTTCCAATAGGTAAATCTCTCTCTCTGTCTGTCTCTCTCTCGTAATAAAACTGATTTTTGGGGGGGTTTTGATTTTAACAGACATTTACTTTTTGGGGGTTTTTAATTTCTTTGAGTCATGGGTTTTCAGTTGAGTTTTGATTTATGTGTTTTCTGCATGTTTATGCAACGTGTGTAGATTGCTGAGTTTTGATTTATTTTGTGATCTCTGTTCAGGTTATGGATTATGCTTCGGGTGATGAAGTTGAAGCTGTTATCCATGGTGGTGATACTCCTACTGTGCCCAGAAAATCTACTAAGAGAAAGGCTAAGGCTAAGGCTAAGGCACAAAAACAAGGAACTGGACCAACTGGCCGACCGAAATCGGTAGCATGGGATCACTTCGATAAAATCGAGGCTAAAGACACTACGGATGGGATACAACGAGGTATTTGTAAGTATTGTCGTAACGAGTATATGGCTGATCCTAAAATGCATGGAACAAGTAGCATGTTGGCTCATATTACAGTCTGCAAGAAGTACCCTTACAATAGAGAACCAACAGGCGGTCAACAAACTTTAAGTTTTGAACCTAAAAAAGATGGAAAAGAAGGTTTTGAACTTGTTGCCACAAGTTTTTCTGCAGAATCTGCTAGAACTGCTCTTGTTGAGATGGTTATGCTTGATGAATTGTCATTTGCGTTCGTAGAAGGGGTTGGTTTTCGAAAGTTTTGCAAGGCTTTACAACCAAAGTTTGAACCTATATCTCGTTATACTGTTGCTAGAGAAGTCGTCAAGATTGTCAATAGAGAGAAGGCTAAGTTAATGAATGTACTACGAGGTCGTAGGATTTCTCTCACTACAGACACATGGACATCGATTCAAAATCTAAATTACATGTGTCTAACTGCACACTTTATTGATGACGATTGGAAACTTCATAAGAGGATTTTGAACTTTTGTATTGTCGATGATCATAAGGGTGATACAATTGGTAAAAAGATTGAGGCGTGTTTGCTTGAATGGAACATTGGAGGTGTCTTTACTATAACAGTAGACAATGCTAGTTCAAATGCCACGGCTATCAGGTATTTGGTAAAGAAAACAAAGGATTGGGAGGGAACCGTCTTAGGTCATGACTATTTACATGTTCGTTGTTGTGCACATATTCTCAATCTCATTGTTAGTGATGGTTTGGAAGAGCGTGCTCCATCTATTGCTTGCATACGTGAGGTTGTGAGATATGTAAGATCCTCCCCTAGTAGGCTTGATTCTTTTAAGAAATGTGTCTTGAAAGAGAAAATTGAATCCAAGAAGTATTTGTGCCTTGACGTTCCGACCAGGTGGAACTCCACTTATTTAATGCTTGATGCTGCTCAAAAGTTTGAGAAAGCTTTTAACCGGTTACACGAAGAGGACTCCAATTTCAAGGCAATTTTTAAGGATGATGAGTTTAGTGAGGAAGAAGAGGAAAACGATAATAATGGGGCAATTGGGGGAAATAGAGGGAGTGGGAGAAATAGAGGGAGTGGGGAAAAGAGGAAGCCAACCAAGAAAGATTGGGGTGATTGTAGAACGTTTGTCCATTTCTTAAGGCTTTTCTATATTGCAACAAAGAGGTTTTCAGGTTCCCTTTATGTCACTTCTGATGTTTTCTTTAAAGACATGTATGTGATTCAATTGGAAGTAGAGAAATTGCTTAAGAGCAGTGATATTCTTTTGTTTTCAATGGCATTGAGTATGAAAGAAAAGCTTGATAAGTATTGGGGACAGGGAGACAAAATGAATTTGTTGTTGTATGTTGCTACGGTTCTTGATCCTAGAAAGAAGCTAGACTATGTGGAGTTTTGCTTCATAAGATTGTATGGTGAAGATATTGCTAAAGCAATGAAGGAAAAAGTGAAGAATTGTTTGATACGTTTGTTTAACGACTATGCTAAGCATGATAAGAATAGTGTGGAAGTGCCTAATGTGCGTGAGGCTTCGGCTATGACTATTGATGATTTCGATGATCCCCATAAATCTTTAGCCAGTCAATTTTCTTCTTACATGGAGAAGCAATATTCCACTTCGTCCAAGTCTGAGGTGGATAAGTACTTAGCTGAAACTTGTGAATCAGAAGATGATGATTCAAAGTTTGACATTTTGATGTGGTGGAAGAACAATTCTGTGAGGTATAATGTGTTGTCGCAAGTGGCTCGTGATGTGTTAGCATTTCCCGTCTCTACAGTTGCATCCGAGTCGGCTTTTAGAACCGGAGGACGCATACTTGATCCTTTTCGCAGCTCACTTTCTCCTGTGATGGTAGAGATGCTTGTATGTGGACAAAATTGGCTTCGAAATGATGTCCCCATTTCTCTTCGTAAGGCAATGGATGACATTGAGCAATATGAATCCTACGACTCAGGTAATTACTTTAAAATGTACGTTGTTGTTTTGTTAATTTACTTTAATTACATTCACCAATATTACTAGTTATCTTAATTTTTTTTCTTGCTAGTTTTACTGGATCAAGATCAACCTCGAACTCAAGCCTTGGTTCAGGTTGATTAACTATCATCAACAATGGATTTTGGTATGAAATTTCTACCTCAAACCTCATTTGCATTGCTTCACTATATTCTATCTTTTTAAACTTTTAATCGAACTTGTTTTATTTTTTTCAGGTATAATGCTTTTTGTGGATATTTTGCAGCCGAACACTCTAATTTTATGGCTGTTTTTTTGTGGGTTTGAAGTGGTATAGTATGAATGGGGTATAGTTTTTGAAGTGGTACAAAATCAACATGGGGTACAGTCTTGTTGAAGTTTGAATGGGGTATAGTTTTTGAAGTGGACTTTAATTTACTTTGAATGCGGTATATTCTGGATGGGGTATATTTTTTGTGAATGTGCAAAGCTTGACTTTTGATACTCTGTTGTTAGTTGACACTTGACACTAGACAGAACTCACAGAAGTAACTAAGTGTATTAAACTTGAAGTGGACTTGATTTCTTTGAAGTTTGAATGGGGTATAGTGTTTGCTCCTTTTATGGTATTGTGGACGAAAACTGCATTTAAAATGTAATTGGTGTACTTTTTTTTGATGTTTGATGGCTGTATTTATTGTATCTATCAAGCATGTGAAACTTATGAACTTGTTGCCAAGGTTTGGTTGATTCTCGATCTACTGCCTCTGTTTCGTTTGGCTGAGACTTCCGCGTCTGCGGATTCTCAAGTTGCTGCTCTAGCGTCTGCCGTCTGCTTTGTCGGGTGCTGAAGCATCCTGAATGGGTTGGCCTAAATCTACTATTTAAAACTAGTGGAAGCCCAAACAAGAATGGGCTACACATGATTATGTGGCCATTGGGCTCAGAATATAATTAAAAAAAAATGATTCAAACAATAATATTCCAATAACAGAATTACAGAAGCCCAATCCAAAAGCCCAATTCTTCAGTTTTTGTGCAACCCGACCCGACCTGACCCGACTAAGGGATCGGGCTCACAGACGGTTTTCATCTCTCGTGCGGTGCGGTTACGGGCCTGCATATACTTACCCGAACATGGTCGGGTCGGGGTCGGGTTTCGGGTCAAAATCGACCCGCCCGACCCGTGCCCACCCTTACCTCTAACCTAGTTTTGCTAAACTTGAGGTGTAACGAAGCCAAGCTAAATATCGAGTTTGTTCTTAGTTAGTTTAGCATAGTTAATTTAGTTAGTTAGTTTAAATTTGATTGCATTGCTTAGCCGAGGTGGTGGCATAACCCTTTGCATATTCTGTCTGTTGAGTTGAGGTGGCGGCATAGCCCCTCCAGTCTGATAGTTTGTTGGTAGTTAGTTAGTATTTTTGCTTGTGTATGCGTGTTTACCGAAGCCCAATTTCAAATCGGCTTCATCGTTCTTCTTCACCACCAAGAATCCGTAGCATCGCCAGGGCATATCCTGCCCACTCTCCGCTTCGCAAACTAAATCGCAATCGCAAAGGCCCAATGGCCGAAGAAGTTCCAGTTCGTACTCTACGTGATTATCTGAATCCAGAACGGGCTCCTCAAGTATCTCCTATCGTTATTCCAACTCCGACCGCTGGGAATACATTTAAATTCAAGGCTGAGTATCTTCGAATAATTCCAGAATTTCGGGGGCGAGAATTGGAGGATCCTTATTTGCATATTCGGGAGTTCGAGAATATTCTACATTCTTTCATTACAGTTCCAGGGCAACTTGATCAAGCCCGCCTGAAGTTGTTCCCATTCACTCTTAAAGACAAGGCGAAACAATGGTTCAACTCTTTGCAGCCTCAATCTTTGCGTAACTGGGGAGAAGTTCAGGATGCTTTCACCACTAAATTCGTTCCAGCCAGCAGGACGAAGTTACTTATCGATCAGATTCAATGTTTCAAGCAAAGGGATGGAGAGACTTACCACAAATATTGGGAGCGCTACAAAGACTTGCTTATGTCGGTTCCTCATCATAACCTTCCGTTGTATCTCAGAGTTAACTATTTCTACATAGGGTGTTCTCAAGAGAGTAAATAACTTTTGGATACTATGGGTGGAGGTGATTTTATGGGAAAGACACCGGAGGATGCTTGGGATTATTATGAGTCACTAGCTGAGAAAACCCAGTCTTGGCAATTTGCAGTTCCAGGAGATAGAGCGATGTTCAATCAAGGTCCTTCAGGTTCAGGAAAATTCTCTATTGCGGAGCATACAGCTTTTGAAACTCGATTGGAGGAGATTGCTCGAAAACTTGACAAGTTGGAATTAAAGAGTGCTCAATCTCAAGAAGTGAAAGCAGTGCGCCAAGTGGAGGAAGTTTGTGTTATTTGTGAGATTGTGGGCCATTCTACCGAAGTGTGCCCCAATATTCCTGCTCTTAAGAATGTGATTAATGGGATTGCTCCAGAAGAAGTACATGCAGTGCAACGCTTTGACCCTTATTCTCAATCTTATAATCCGGGGACAAGGCAACATCCAGCTTTTCGTTGGAATCAATCTAATGAAGGGAATTCTTCTCAAGTTCCACCGCAAGCTCCTCAATTACCTTGGAAACAACCTCAGAATGCTTTCCATTTCCCTCAAGCTCAAGGTCCACCTGGTTTTGCTCCTTCTGCTCCATTTCCACATGCAAACCAATTTCAACAACAACCTGCTCAGTTTCACCAACAACCACCAAAGCGTTCTTGGGAAGATCAATTCAGTGCTCTTTTGCAAGGTCAAACTGCTATCAACGAGCAACAAACTCAGATGATGAATGACATCATAAATCAGTTGGGCAAGTTGACAACTACGGTGGGTTTGTTACAACAAGAGAAAGGGAAGTTTCCTACTCAACCTCAACCTAATCCGCAACCGAATTCTAATCCGACTTCTCAAGGTCTTCACTTTGCTAGCTCTTCGGTGACTTTCCCCAAGTAAGCAAAGGCTATTATTTCTCTTCGAAGTGGCAAGACGGTGGATAACCAAGTAGTGATGCCTCCGGGACCTACCTTTGTACCTTCCCCTATCGAACGTTCAATTCCAACCCTTGGGGAATCTCCTAAGGAAACAAGCAAGGAAACTCTTGAAGAAGAAGAAAAGGATAAAGGCAAGAACAAGGAAAGTGTATTGGAACCGCAAGTTATTCCAACACCGGCTCCGTATCCTAATCGTTTGAAGGCTTTGGCGAAACCAAATTTGAATGCGGAGTTGCATGAATTATTTAATCAAGTGAAGATCAACATTCCTCTCATTGATGCAGTCAAGCAAATTCCCTCATATGCCAAGTTTCTTAAGGATTTGTGTACTCGGAAGCGCAAGCTTAATGTTCAAAAGAAGATATTCCTTACTGAGCAAGTGAGTTCTATCATTTAAACGAATATCGCGCCTAAGTACAAGGATCCGGGGAGCCCTACTATTGCTGTCACAATTGGAGGAAAGCGTATTGAACAAGCTTTGCTCGATCTTGGTCCAAGTGTTAATCTACTTCCATACTCTGTTTATCAAGAGCTTGGGTTGGGGGAGATGAAGCCTACTCATGTCAGTCTATAGTTGGCCGATCGGAGTGTTCGTACACCGAGGGGAGTAGTAGAAGATGTTTTAGTGCAAGTTGGCCAATTCGTTTATCTGGTGGATTTTGTCATTCTTGACACCAATCCGACTGCCTCTTTAGCTACTTCTACTCCGGTGATTCTTGGAAGACCCTTCTTAGCCACGGCGGATGCAGTTATCAACTGTCGAAATGGACTCCTCAATATGACCTTCGGTAACATGAAGATGGAGGTCAGTGTTTTTAATATGGGTAGTCAAATGGGAAATGACGAGAACGTGAATGAAGTGAGTTTTATCGATACTCTCGTAGAAGAACACGTGGATGAATTACTTTTCAGTGATCCTTTGGAAGTTGCTCTTACAGCCGAAGAGGTCGAATTTCTCGAGTCGTCTGAAGTGAGTTATTTGAGTTCATTGCTGGGTGAGGAAGATGAAGCTTGTGCTATAAGTTCTTGGACTCCAAAGTTTGAAGAGTTTGAGGAGCTACCACCAATTGAGAAAAAGGTTCTCCCGTCTAGTGTTGAGCCACCAAAATTGGAGTTGAAACCCCTACCTGATACTTTGAAGTACGTTTTTCTTGGAGACAATGAGACCTATCCTGTGGTTATTTCCTCTTCTCTTGGGAATCTCCAAGAAATGAAGTTGATCAATTCACTAAGGAGGCACATGAAGGCTATAGGATGGACAATTGCTGATATCAAAGGGATTGATGCTACTCTTTGCTCTCACCATATTGCTTTGGAGGATAATGTCAAGCCATCCCGCCAACATCCGATTATGAAGGATGTAGTTCGTGCTGAAGTTTTGAAGCTCTTGGACGTGGGAATCATTTATCCTATCGCCGATAGTAAATGGGTAAGCCCGATTCAAGTTGTACCAAAGAAATCCGGAGTTACAGTTGTGCAAAATGAGGAGAATGAGCTCGTACCTACTCGTGTTCAGATTGGATGGAGAGTTTGTATTGATTATCGTAAGCTCAATGCAAGTACCAAAAAGGATCACTTTCCCTTACCATTTATTGATCAGATCTTGGAGAGGATAGCCGGCCATGCATTCTATTGTTTCTTAGACGGTTATTCCGGTTACAATCAAATTGAAGTTGCTCTAGAGGATCAAGAGAAAACGACATTCACTTGCCCCTTCGGAACGTTCGCTTATCGTCGTATGCCTTTCGGGTTGTGCAATGCTCCGGGGACTTTTTCACGATGCATGATGGGGATTTTTAGTGATATGGTTGAAAAGATAGTAGAGGTTTTTATGGATGATTCCTCTATTTTTGGCGATTCATTCGATTCATGCTTGGCCAATTTGGAGAAAGTTTTAACAAGGTGTGAAGAGAAAATTTTGGTTCTGAATTGGGAAAAGTGTCACTTCATGGTCACTCAAGGGATTGTTTTGGGGCATATTATATCGTCGGATGGTATCGCGGTGGATAAGGCCAAGATCGATCTTATTTCCAATCTCCCGACTCCAAAATGCGTGAAGGATATTCGTTCATTTCTCGGGCATGCCGGATTCTATAGTCGGTTCATCAAAGATTTTAGTGCTATCTTTCGACCCCTGTGCCATCTTCTTGTCAAAGACGTTCCGTTTGAATGGACCCCCGCATGTGAGCAAGCTTTTGTTAAGTTGAAGGCTAGTCTTACCATTCCTCCTATTGTGCAACCACCGGATTGGAGCCTCCCGTTTGAGCTTACGTGTGATGCAAGTGACTATGTTGTAGGTGCTGTCTGGGGGCAAAGGAAAGACAAACATCCGTATGTTATCCATTATGCAAGCAAGACTTTGAACGATGCTCAAGTAAATTACACTACCACGGAGAAAGAGTTACTTGCGGTAGTGTTTGCTCTTAATAAATTCAGGTCTTATCTCATTGGTGGCACTCCTATTGTTGTGTATACAGACCACTCAGCTCTCAAATACCTACGTACCAAGCAAGATGCCAAAGCTCGTTTGATACGATGGATTCTACTTCTCCAAGAGTTCAATTTAACTATCAAGGACAAAAAGGGTGTCGAGAATGTGGTAGCCGATCATTTATCAAGGTTACAGTTCGAGGATCCTACTCCGAGTTTACCTATTGTGGACACGTTTCCGGATGAACAATTGTTTGCTGTTTCGAGTACCTCATGGTTTGCAGATATAGTGAATTATTTGGCTACGGGACTCTTACCGCCACATTGGTCTCCTCAAGAATGTCGTCGGTTCCTTCATGAAGTACGAATGTTCTCTTATGATGACCCTTATCTTTTCAAATATTGTCAAGATCAAATAGTACGTCGTTGTGTTCCAGATTCAAATCAACGAAGAATTCTTGAGTTTTGTCACTCAGAAGCTTGTGGAGGCCACTTCTCTTCTAAGAAGACTTCTGCCAAGGTGCTACAATGTGGATTTTACTGGCCAACCTTGCATAAGGATGCTCATCACTTCTGTGTAGCTTGTGAACGTTGTCAAAAGCTTGGGAGTGTGTCTCGGAGGGACGAAATGCCATTGACTAACATTATGGTGGTTGAGATCTTTGACTGCTAGGGCATAGACTTCATGGGACCGTTCCCCGTTTCTTTCGGCAATTTGTACATTTTATTGGCGGTTGATTATGTTTCAAAATGGGTAGAAGCCATCGCAACACGTACCAATGATGCCAAGGTAGTGGTGGAGTTTCTCAAGGACAACATTCTTTCACGTTTTGGGATGCCGAGAGCAATCATAAGCGACCAAGGAACTCATTTTTGCAATCGTGTTTTTGGGGCATTAATGAAGAAGTATGGTATCATTCACAAGGTCTCCACTGCTTATCATCCACAAACGAATGGACAAGCTGAGTTAGCAAATAGGGAAATCAAACACATTTTGGAGAAGACGGTGAACCCGAATCGGAAAGATTGGAGTCTTCGTTTGACTGATGCACTTTGGGCTTATCGCACAGCATACAAGACCATCTTAGGAGCTTCGCCGTATAGTTTAGTTTTTGGAAAAGCATGCCATCTTCCGGTAGAGCTCGACCACAAAGCATATTGGGCAATCAAGACACTAAATTATCGTTTACCGGCCCCCGGAGCACACAGAAAGCACCAACTCAACGAGCTTGAAGAAATTCGAAGAGATGCTTATGACAACACTTCCATCTACAAAGCAAAAGTCAAGGCCTTCCACGACAAGCGAATTCGCCAGAAAGAGTTTGAGGTTGGACAAAAGGTACTCCTATACAACTCTAAGCTTCATTTGTTTCCTGGTGAATTACGTTCTCGTTGGGCTGGCCCTTATATTGTTGAACATGTTCATCCTCATGGAGCTGTTGATGTTGTAAATCCATTGAATGGTAAATCTTTTAAAGTTAATGGCCAAAAGCTTAAACCATTTCTTGGAACCTTTGAGTTTGGAGAGCCGGATGAGGAGTTAATCAACCCAGTTTACACAGTTGATTAGTTTGATACTTAAAATTGCACGGGAGCGCAAGCGTAACCGCTGAACTTAACTGTTTGTCGGACCCGGCCCCCGGGTAGGAGGTACCCTCCATTGACTTGGGTATATGTAGCTTCGCACGCCGCTACTGAAAGAAGGATCGTGTGCCCAGCTCCGGTTCGAAGGGCAAATCATTTAAAATCAGTGACATAGGGCTTTAATTAGCTTTTCTGATAGGAGTAATTCACAGTAAACCACTCACGTCTCCCAGATTAGCCCCAATGGGGGCGGTATAGATCCTTAGGATAGGCCTTGATACTCCCGTGCTAACGCACTTGGCTCTATCTTGTTGCTTGCCCGGTTACGATCTTAGGGGACGCTGGACTTCATTGTTTGGCGGAGTCTAGCTGTGACTTTGACTCTCCGAGTTCTGATATTAAATTTGTATATTTTGTACATATTTGTTCTTTCTTTCTTGCTTTGTTCTCTTTTAGTTTAGTTATGCATGCTTTGTTTTGTTGTGTTTTGTTTGTTTTGTTCTGTGTTTGCATCAAATAAAATCTTGGAGATACATCACATGCAAAAGATTTCATCAATGTGTTAGTGTAAAAAAGGGCTTTCATTAGTTCTTCTTAGTAATAGTTTATCGTTAATGATCCATGCTCTCCGCGATTGCCCCTAATCGGAGGCAACTAGGTCTGTGAGTGGGGTTTGATATTGCCTAGAGTGCACGCTAGGTTGTATTGCATCTTGCTTTGTTTTGATCCTAAGGGATGCTAAACTTAGTTGTTTGGCGAGGTCAAGCGATAAATTTTATTACGGGCGCTAGCAGAACAAATTCTCGACGGTCTAGTATAGCCACCCATTTCTTACCCCAACGGTAAGGAATGGGAAGAAAAGTATGACTCGTGTGATCACGTGATGATCGGGTGGTGCATCGCATTCCATTCTGTTTTGCATATTTTTATTTGTTTTGTGTGTTTTCTTTATCTTCTGTCTTCTCACTTTCTGTTTTGTTTGGAAGCCGGATAACATGGGCCGGTAGTTCTAACGTCATTTGTTTTGTGGAAAGTCGTTCTCTTAAGTCTTCTGCAGGGTTTATTTGCTACCACACCAGCCTTGGTAGTTTGGGTCTAAAGCCGGGTTGAGTGAGGCATTCAGGAGCCCTAAGCATGGGTGTGGCTACGAGCCGCGGTTGTTAGTCCGATAAAGCTTTGGGTATGGCCCTATGTGACTAGCTATGGTTCCGAGTTGGTAGAACCGAAGGAGTAAACCCTAGAAGCATCTAATCTAGCTGGAACAAAACAATGACATAAAATCCTCCAACTTGGTCGAGGTATTTAGGGGTTGACATTCCCCTTGGACGGTACATTCGCGCACTCTTCCTTTCTTTGCTCTTGTTCCTAATGCTATGAGGGCATAGCATCGCTTTAAGTTGGGGGGGAGGGGTTAGCTTATGTACTATTGCTATTTGTTTGCATTTTGTGAAAAAAAAAATTTGAAAAAAATCCAAAAACAATAGAAATTGAAAAACCAAAAAAAATTGAGAAAATTGAAAATTTTCAAAAATAAATAAAACTTTTACTTGCAATCTCTTCCTTTTGTCATAATTTTTAGTTTTGTTCATGACTTGTTGCATGCTCAATCGTTGTTAGTTAGCAAGAGTTCGTAGCAATCCTAAGAAATTTTGTGCTTCTCAATTTACATGCTTAGTTGAAAAATTGAATGGTTTAAGTATTGAGTAAGTTTTTGAGCAAGTTTTGGCCCATATCCCCACCATTCAATAAACATACTTGTAGTTAGGTGAATAATCGCATGTCCATGTCTAATTGTGTTTAAATGTCGATTTTCAATCATTTTGGAATCCAAAGCGCACTTAGGAAAAGATACAAGGCCTTTTTTGCATGATCATACCACATATGAGTCACTTTTTCCTATTTTGCATCCTGTTATTCTCCCATTCTTTGCTTAACCTAGGCGACCGGTTGTTTGGAGGGATGTTGGTAGGAGTGTTCAAGTTTCAAAAAGGTGTTTTGGGAGTGTCGGATAAATTGTTGAAAGTTATGGGTTTTAAATTGAAGGAAGGGCAAAATTGTTGGGTTATTTGATTCGGCATCGATAGGAAGGAAGGAGATCCATCGATGCCAAGGTGGTTCAACAGGGGGTCACTATCGAGCTCGGCATCGATGGGTTAAGAAAGTTTACATCGATGCCAAGAGGGTTTCATCAAGCAGTTAACACCATCGGCATCGATGGATGTTTTAAGTTTACATCGATGCCGACCAGCTTTCAACAGCAGATCAGTCAGGCAGTCCAGTGCAATGCAAACCAAAACATCTTTCAACTTCTGAACCCGATTACCCCCTTTCCTCACCTCCATTTTCTCTTAAAACCCTAACCAAAAACCCCCAACAACCCATCCAATCCTCCATATTCTCCCACAAAACACCCATATTCTCCATCCCCTTCAAAAATCTTCATGTGTTCTTCACCAATTTCGGGATTGTCAAGCAAAAAAGAGGTAAACCCAATTTCCCCTCTTTAAATCTGAAATTTTCTTATTTTCCCACATAAATCCCTAATTTTTTCTATTTTCCACCCATATATCCAACCCCCACCTATATTTTACCCTCCAAATCATCCTTTCCAACCCAAAATCAAAAACCCTAAAAAAACCCTAGTCAAAAATCCGAAAATACAAAAAATAAAACCCTAGCCTTTTTCAACCTACAATGCCGAGAATCAAGCAAACCGCACACCTTGCTCCCCCTTCTCAATCAGAAATAGAGGAGGAGAATGATTTTATGGCTGAGAGTGAAGAAGAAAATCAGCCCGCGGAGGCTTCGGGATCTAGGTGTAAGAGGAGGAGATGGACTCCGGGTCAGATTGCAGCGGATAAGAGGAGGGTTTGGGAGGATAGTTTTACGGGCAGAAAGTTCAAAAACGAGTGACAAGTGGATGCTACGGCTTTGCCCGATGATCACACAGGGCTTCGGTACATCATGAGGAAAGGTTTGAATTTCTGGACTGAGTAGTTATTTGGATATAATAAGAATACTGTTATTGAGTTTTATAAGTTCATGATTATTCCTGAGGGTGATTGGGAAAGTGACCCGACTGTTGGAATTGTTTCGAAAGTAGGGGGAATTGATATTGTTATTACTCCTAATGATATTGCTGCATATCTGAAAATTCAAAGGCCCCCTCCTGAGTCTGTGAACTACCCTAGAAAGGATGAATTGATTGATTTGCAGGTTGTGAATGAGACTTTGTATAGTGACCCCACTTTGGCTTCATTACCCCATGTGCCCGGAAATTTCAAAGCAAGCTTTAGATTCCTGAACAAAGTGATACATTATAATCTTTATCCCCGAGGCTCATAGAGTAGACCAACAAGGAAAAGTGGAGAAATTTTGTTTGCACTTACGGCTAATGATCTGATAGTAGATTAAGCTATGTTTATCTTTACTCAGCTGCGTGATTTTAGGGCCAATACTCTGATTACTGCCAATATGCCTTTCCCTTGTATGATTACTAGTTTGTGTAAGGAAAAAGGAGTTAGGGGAGCAGCTTATGAGCAATTGGAAGAACTCTCTCCGGGGCCTATAGATGACACATTTGATGTGAAGAGCTCATCTCAGATTCACACTACTAAGGGTAAACAGGCGAGAAAGGGGGATTATTTGACTACGATGCCATCAAGGAAGGAGAAACAGGGGTCTTGGATTAAGAAGCTGTTCTGTCAAGGGGTATCAATAATTAACTCTCAGAGAAAGGAGAAGGTTGAAAGAAGAAAGATGATAAGGGAATAGGAAGCACAGAGGAGAGAGATAGCCTGACAGACATCGATTCTGGAGCAGCAACATGGGGTGAAGTATGTCCCCGAGCCGGTTGATGAGGGGGAAGTGAGTGATGATTTTGCAGGGTATGAGAGTGAGGAGTTGGCTGATTGATGGGATGACTTGCTGATAGGACAAGGTGGTGACTTGTGGTGGTAATCCGATAGAGAGTCGGTGGCTCTAGAAATTCCCCTTACTTGGTCGAGGTCTTGGTTGGTTGACATGCCAACTATTCTATCCTTTTATTTTGTTGCATTTCCATTTCATAGTATAACTTTGCACATTGTTAGTTAGTAGTTGGTTTATTGGTTTGGCCGGTTTGGCCTTGACTCGGTTCATTTCATATGTTGGCGGCGGTCACTCGGGTAGTTAACCAAGCTAGAAATAGACCGTCGACCATTTTTGCGAACCCGTTCTTTGTAAGACAAGCTGAAAAAGACCTTAGTTGATCTTTTGTGCGCATGGATTCCATTTTGATTGACTGTCTGATATTTGCATAACTAGTTAATGGCCTGCTTTCCTGTCGTTATCCAAAATTCATCTGTTAGTTGTTAATTCTGTTGAATAAAAGTGCTTTAGTTGTTTAAGGCATAGTATTTCTTGTTCGCTAATGCCTGTTGTCGAGCACATCTTCGGTGGATATGGTTTAGTCTAAATTCGTAGGTTCTGTGTCCTGTATCCTCCCATTGTTCGAGGACACAGACCATTTTGACTTGCTCTTAGACTTGCTTAATACTTAACCTATTTAGTTGAATACTGAAAATGTGAAGTTGTAGAAATGAAATAAAAAGCTGGATTGTTGAACTCTTGCTAGTTGATAATGTTGAGCATGTTCTAAGTTGTGAATTCGGAAGGATTGCATAGTTGCTAGTTTTCTAATTTTTTGCATTTTGTTCGCTAAGGACTAGCAAACCTTAAGTTGCGGGGTGTGATAAGCACCCGAGAATGTAATGTAGGGTGCGCTAGTGTATAGTCTTAGTTTAATTTAAGTACTAATTAGTTATTGTTAACGATATTTTCCTGTAGAGTGTTCTAGTTTTGTTTTGTAGGTGAATTGCCAAATAAAGGAATTTTTAAGGCTAAGGCACGTCACAAGCTCAGGCAAGGATGACCCGACGGCTAGAATTGCTCAGGTAGAAGCAAAACAGCTCGGGCACAGCCAAGGCAAAAGTTGCCCAGCTCAAGCAGAAGTTACCAATCTCAGGCAAAAGTGACCCGACAGCCAAGGCAGAACAGAATTGCCAAGGCAAGGCAGAGAACAGCCAAGGCAACAGTCAACGTAGAGGATTACGGCCAAAGCACGAGCTATCGAGCTCGTCATCGATGTAAAGGGAGAAGGCCCATCGATGCCGAGGCAATTAGAGGAATTAGGGCAAGGCAGCTCGGCATCGATGTAAGGTTTTATGGTCCATCGATGCCGAGGCCGTTAGTGACGCACCTTAAGCCTTTTTGCCATCGATGCCGAGGGCCTTAGGGGCGAATCTTCAAAGCATGTCACAGTATATTCTGCGCGTGGATCCCCAGAGTATAAAGGTTTGTGACATCATTTTGTACAAACAAGTAGAATAGATTCAAGTAGTACAATTTGTAGGTCTAGATTAGATTTCATTGCAATTCAAATTGTTCTTGAGTGTTCTTCATTTTCAGTTTTAAACATTTTAATTTCTGCCTTTAGTTGTTAGTTTTTGATATTGTCGCCTTAATTAAAGTTGTTTATTTACTCCCGATCTATCTTAATCTCTTGTTTAATTCAAGTCTTGTTATTTCATTATGTTAAGTAGATTTTTGCTTACTCCTATCTCAATAGTTATGGGTGAGTAGTTTTCCAAGGTTAGGTCATGGGGTGATTAGCACCTCATGGCTCAAGTAGAATTGCGTTTTTCACCATAAAGTTTAAACCTTTGGATTCGATTATTGATGTGGGGTTCAGATTTATTTGTCAAATCGCTAAGGTGTTAATCTCCTTGATCATGTGTAGGTAGGCGCATCGCCTACCTACCACACATGATACTTGGGGCTCTGACGCACGAGGCATTTGCTAAATAGATTTTAGAGCTAGCTTGGTGATCGAACCATTCTATTTTCCGATTCGGGAATTTTAATTTTGTATCCTGAATTGTGTATTAGGGTGAGAATTGCAGTTTTAAATTGAGTCGTGAGTGTTAATAAATCCTAGACCTAACCTGTCTTTTACCTTAGTTTATTAGCGTTTCGATTTAGCCCCTTTTGATTTCCACTACTCACGTAAAACGTAGTTGGCTGTCTAAAAGCCGAAAGCCCTTGCATCTACAAATCCAGTAAAGCTGTATTAATTATTCCCTTGGGTACGATCTCGGATTTCCGGATTATCATGCTTCAACTGACGTATTAGGTCCTATGCTTGGGGCGTTATCTCTTAAATCGGAGCGAACGAAGAAGGAAGGGATGGCAAGATACGGGCAATTCACTAAGTACCTCAATAAAAAGGTGACAACTGAAATGGAAGCAGAGCGGATGGCCCGGGCATACCTATTGTACCTTTTTGGCACAATCTTGTACCCGAATCGGCACAATAAGGTTCACTTGTCATACTTGCCTGCATTGAGAGATTTGAGGATGGCCTCACGCTTTGACTGGGGTGGAGCGGCATTAGGCACAGCCTATGGTTTTTGGGCAACTCGTCGAGGACAGAGATGAGTACCGCTGGATATTGGAGAATTTGGGAGGTATGATTTCCATAGAGTAAAGCACAATTTCAGATTATACTTGTATCCATTTGATTACATAGCTTGCTTGATCGTATTATTGTATGCACTGATGATTTGATTTGCTTGTGAACCATGCAGCTCTGGGCTTACGAGGTTTTGAATATGTGCCGCCCAGCATCCAAAAGCTTGGACTTGCGGATTCTCCCGCTTGCACACATTTGGAGCAAGAAGAACATGGGAGAGAAGAAAGGGAGAGGCGACCTGAACGGCTTTCGGATATACCTCGACGAGCTCCGACCCTCACAGGTATGACATGAAACTTGACCGAACAAAGTACATAACTCTTTGTATTGCTTTAATGTTGTCGCTGATCAATACTTGCATTGTTTCCCTATCACATGTGCAGGTCGAGTGGGATCCTTGGAGGGTGGCAGGGCCAGAGCCCGAGTACTTGGCTAGGAGCAGGGTTGTGACAGTTAGCAGAGTGTTGTTGGAGTCAGCCTTTTGTTGGCAGTGGTACTTGGGAGATCGGGTGACATGCCAGTCACTTGGCTTCACTGAGTTCCAGGTGCCGGAGCCACTTCCACCACAGGCCTCACACACAGCGGAGTACACGCAGGCTGAGCTGGAGACGTTCACGCAGCCTGACACGGACCTGACACGCCACTTGCGTCCTAACATGGACTATGCAACATACCAGAGGGAGCGTTTGGCAGGGCCGCTAAGAGTCCAGGAGTTCAGAGAGGTCTGGAGTCAAGCTCATGGAGCTGCTGAGGAGAGGAGAGCTGCAGGAGAGAGACAGAGTGGTGGCGAAGGCCGTGTGAGATGAGGCCTGAGCGGACCGGTGAGAGGTGGGCCACCAGAGCTGCTGAGGAAGATAGCAGTGGTAGACTCTCAGGGCAATCCAGCCGAGCTACACATGGCCCCTGCCAGGGTTGAGCCTATGCCAATTACTGTTCCAGTAAGACATTGTTGTTTACTTTCATTGCATGTTACTAGAATTGAATTATCACTAAATTGCCCTAACAACTCCCAATTCACTATTGCAGGTGCCAACTGAGTGGGCGAACGAAGCTGTTCGTCGCATGCTTGCACTAGAGAATGCAGTAAGAAGAGCAGCAAGTGGTTTGCCGTTGGACTTGCGCTATCTAGTGCCAACTCCATCATCAGCGGCTCAGAGATCTCAGGTATATCTTTCAGAAAATGATACATTCCTGCTTTCGATACTTGATGTGTGCTTCCTTGCTTGACGCATACTATGCTTTGATAGCCATTGGTTTGGAATTGATCATACCTGCTTTCAAACATACAATATGCATAATGTATACTAATGCACGAAATTCATCATGCAAGCACAAAGGTAGGCGGCTCCTAGGAGGAAGAGTGCTAGATACCCGCCACAGAGGAAATTGGCAGAAAGAGCTTTGCCTCCTCCAGTCACTACTAGACGACAGACGAGAGGCCCGCAGCCGACCGCCACGAGTGAGGAGGCAGCCAGAGAGGCTGTGGCGCGCGCAGAGGTGCGGTACCAAATCAAGATGCACCAGAGGCCCGCACAAGATGAGCCGGTCAGCAAGAAGCGACTAATCCTGGCTGAGGTTTCTGAGGAGGAAAACGAAAAGGAGGAAAAAGAAGAAGGACATAAGGAGGGATAAGAGGGGTCGTCCGACGACAGCGGCTCTGATGACACCACGTGTAACGCCCCAAATTTTGGGTACGTTAAATAAACATTTTATTGAAAATAAACTGAGTCTGGCTCTTTTATTACAACAAAAACTTAAAAGAAGTACTTTTATTACAAACGGGAGGGAACTAAGGTTCCTAACTACTGCTCCGCTTGTTTTTCCATCCGGGCTAGCTCTTCGGCTTCAAATGCCTCCAAGGTGTAAAGTTCACCCTGTTCATCTATGAGATCTGACATATTATACCGACGTCGCCACCAATATAATAAGTCAGGGTCACCAAAAAGGCAACACTGTGAGCTTAAACGCTCAATAGAATAATCCAAACCCTCTAACCCTTAACTTATAACAATACAACATATAGTCAAAGATTTCCACATAGCATGCTCATCTAACAACAACACATTCGTATACGATAAACCATCAACGTTGGTGTCCAAGATTTGTGAGTTTCTCCTACGTGACTCCTCGTAGACCGTGTCAACATTTTCCATATTTCATAAACGTATCACTTTTTCAAAAACTCAATTTTTAACACACCCAACCTCGGTTCCGCCGTTCCGGACTCCCGAGTATCCTCACAATGGTTCCGCCGTCCCGGGCTCCCATTGGCACACATTGCATTGGCTCCGTAACGCGGATAACCAAGCACACACCCAACCTCGGTTCCGCCGTTCCGGACTCCCGAGTATCCTCACAATGGTTCCGCCGTCCCGGTCTCCCATTGGCACACAAAACACACACCACACAATGGGCTACAACGTCCGGCCACATTGCGGTTTCCAAAACATTTCACACTTTTCAAAACACGCCCTTTTCATAACCACAACCTAAGTGTCATGTTTCTACTTTCTCGATTTTCGTGTCTCGTTTCTCATGCATAGACTCCGCGGAGGGACTTTTCACATACGATATCATTCATTGTATCATTCAATCTAACAAGATCATACATTTCAAACTACTTGACATGCTTGAATCACTTTATAACAAACATCATGCATTTCATACACTTCCAACAAAAGATAACATTATCTACTTTAAATGACATGATTAAAGTTTCTTCCTAACGAACTTATATTTGGGAAAATAGGTAAGGATAACTATTTGGGATGGAAGTTAAGGATATCCTACACATACTTAGAGTTAGGGGACAAGGAATCCTACCGTGCTTCTTGGCGGTTGTAGTCGGTTAAGAAGATTCGGTCGTCGGTTTTGGATTTCAGCGGCGTAACGGCGTCGGTTTGCTTCGAAAGGAAGAGAGTTGTACTTTCTCTTCCTAGAAACAACTTTCTAACTTAACTAAGCTACTTTAAAAGATCTAATGGTGGTTTTGGGAGGTGGTTTGGTGGTTTCTCTCAAGAACACTCAAGAACTCAAGAAAACTAGAACTTTGAAAGCAAGAACTTTTGAAATTTCTAGAGAGAAGTTGGAGCAATGTTTGAAGGTGTGAGTTCAAAGCATGGAATGGCTTCTATTTATAGGCCAAGCTCTCCCTCTCTCACTCCTTGGCCGGCCCCTCTCTCTCTCTCCTAAGTCTCACCTTTCTTTCACATGTCAAGGTTGATTGAAAGGTTGGAAGCTAACTTTGGTAGGCTTGCATGGCTACTTTGGTCCTTGGATTTGATCTTTGGAAGATATGTTGGAAAGGAGGAGACATGGGTACAAGATTCTTGGTTTAAACAATTGAAAGTGGTACAAAGGAGGACAATGGAGTTAAGTCTTGGCTAGGAAAGAAATCACCAAAGATTGGAAGTACTTTGGAAGACTAATGTCAAAGTACACATCAAATCTTTCTTCTTCTTCCTTCTTCTTTCCTTCTCTCTCTCTCCCTCTCCCTCTTTCTCTCTCTCGGCCTCTCTCCTCTCTCTACCTCACGGCTCTCTCTCTCTCTCTCCCATGTACTAGCTATATACATATGTATATATATGTACTACTAATGCAAGACAAAAAATAAAATAATGGGTACTTTTGTACAAAAGATCAAACTAGCCTTTAAGGGTCAAGATTCTTCTTAATAAACTAATAAATGGGTACAAGTGTACTAAGGCAATTTACATCATCCAAATACTTATATACATATGTACAAATATATACTAGGGCTAAAAGGGTTAAGATTCTCCCAATAAACAATTAAAAGGTACAAGTACTTTAATTAATATAATAATGTACTTTTGTACTCCCGGAAATCTTAACAAAATATTATTTTAATGGGTTAAGTACTTTGTTTGAAAGATGAGCCTATTACCCAATGGATAATAACATCTCTAATGGTTATTATCCAAAGGATAATAAGGTACGGGTACTTTAAATACTAAACTAAGTTTTTGGAAAAGACTACATGTCCTGTTTGAAAATACACATGTGATATATATATATATATATGTACTTACCAAATAAAATAAAGAAAAGGCTTTTGTCCAATGGGTAAAGATTACCCTAACGGTTATTGTCCAATGGTCCATAGTTACTTGGGTACTTTTATTAGAAAAAATAATCAAAAGTACTTTTCAAATGTCATTTCTTTAAAAGATCAAAATACTTGTTCAAATCTTTCAAAATCCTTTTAATATAAAGAATTGGGTTTCTATTATCCAATGGATAATAGTTCCCCTAACATTTATCGTCCAAAGGATAAAGAATAAAGTTAAAACAATAAAAGAAAACAATTAAACAATTTGTAGTCTAGGGTTCAAAAGGTTCAAAAGGTTCAAGATGGGCAAAACGGTCCATCTTTGGTTAGGGAAAAGTAACTAGGTGACTTCCTAGTTTGGTTACTCCATCAAGCCGGTTAGAAGCTAACTAGGCTTGCTAAGTAGGGCATATAAGTCAAGAAACGATCCTTGAGGGTCCAAAGTGCGATTAGGGTTTCTAGTCGAGAAATACGATGATAAGGTGATCGATTGCTTAAATACAAACCACAAGGAAATCAAATAAGAAAATCAACGAGCAATTAAGAGAAATTAAGAAATTTCAAATAACAACGAGATTTTTATTGAACGAAAAATCGGAGTTGTTACACCACGGACGATCCCGGATACAAGCAAGATCCTAGAGAGATGGACGACGACGACGGCGACGGTGATTGGCTAGGAGAGGATTGAGGGCTAATACCAAGCCTCATTTACTTCCTCCACTTTTGATTTTTTATTTTGGGCCTGCATGCCCAAGTATATAGGTAGATGGTGGGCGAATAGGCCCAGCTGACATTTGATAGCTGTTTTGAGGCCTGCGTGCCTTTGATTCGCAGGCGGATGTGCCCAAGCAGACATGATGATTTTGATAGGCCGAAGTGTCAAACATGCAGTAGTTTTCTTCATCTCGACATGGATAGATCATAGTTTAGCTATAAAATTTGCATTTTCAGGACTTATTTACTCTTACAGTAGATTAGAGCAAATAAAACGCGCCACCAATACCAAACTTGCATTGATGACATGCTGAGACTGCTTACAGACACACACATATGTATAAATGTGACTGAATCAGAAGAAAAATTGAGGATACGCCCTAGGACACGACCAGGATACGAGGATACAGGAAATGAAATTTTGGGCAACAACAAGCCAAAACTCAAAATATTTCAGTTTTCATAAAACCGACACTTCTATGAGGTCAGATATGTACAACATGACTTGTACAAATCAACAAAACTGAAAAATACATCCCGGAGCAAGGTTTAGACCAAAAAGTGCTAAAAAGACAAAAATGGACACAAGATGCAAAACACGACTCGATTATGTCCCAGACCAAAATCGACACCTCTGTACAGTCATATTAGGCTCATATGACCTGTACATCACGAAAGAATAGGGCAAAAACCTTTGAAACTAATTTCGACCACCCGAAATCCCCATTTGACCTTGAAATGGGCCATCGAGGGGCCAAAATATTCATTAAACGCGATAATCCGAATCCGACACTTGGACACAGACATATATACCAACGGTGACTTGCTGGAGTCATCGAAACTGCAAAACACCCCATAGAACGGAAATTGACCAAAATTGATTAGTAGCTGCTGCAAACTGTCAAATTGCAAACCAAACCATCGCGCGATGGACTGGGAGGGTCGCGCGATGGAATAACAATCGCGCGATGAAGTGATACCATCGCGCGATGGATAGTCCCTGCTAAGCCACCTTTGTTTGACCAAACTCGAATCTGAGACATTGGATGCCTTGTCACTGTTCTTGGCCATCCAGATACCTCTGGGGCAGTTCACAGGTGTGCCCTTGCATTGAAGGGGCAATGCCACCTTGCTTGGATATTTACCTCGGAAAGTAAAGATATTTCACCAAGCCTTGGCTATAAAATAGCATGCCCCTGCCAATATGTGGCACATCCTCCAGAGTAATCACTTTCAACACCCCTACAATGGCAAATAACCTTCCAATCTTGATCAGCCCGTGTCTAACGGCCTTTGTAGCTGGAGATTGGTTATCATTTCAATTTCACGAGCTGGCCGTTTTTTGTTTTCTTCGAAACGTGAGGGTCTGGCCCGAAATTCAGATGGCGGCGCTACAATTCTGGGACTCAGAAATTCATGCTTTTAGGTTCGGGGACACCGAGCTGTGCCCAACTATGGAAGAATTCCAAGCATATCTCCAGGGGTTTGGTTCGAGCATGATTGTCGTACCACCTTACAGGAAGAGCATGCCAAAACTCTTGCAATCATGTCTTGACATTTCGAGGGGAGCAGCCGAAAGTCTGTTAACTGAGGGGCAAATCAACATCATGCGCCTGATGGAGTGGTACGGGCCTGAAGGGAACACAGAGGACACCACCTTGTAGGCTCGCCGATTTGCCCTGACGATCAGTGTACTGGCCGCTTACTTGCTAGTATCTTCGAATGGGCGAGTCAACCTCTCGCTAGTGAGCGTTGCCGCTCAAATGGGTACTCGAAGGAATGTGGTGCCGCTGGTTCTAGCAGAGACACTCATGGGCTTGGATTTTGTTTCTACTGGCCAAACAAACGTATTCAGCGGTAGTCCACTCCTACTACAGGTAAATTCTCACTCAGCTCACCTTTTTCCAATTTTCGCACATTTACCCTTTTACTCATCTCTCGGCTTAGGTCATATCGGGGCTCCTCAGACAAATTGGGATTGCTCATAGCACCGAAGGCAAACTGGCCTCATCTGCCCGGTCGGATGCATCAGTGAGGGATGATCTATCAGGAGATGTCCGTGAACCAGTGGTACATGTTCATGAAAGAAATGCTCCCGAATGAGATCATCTGGAGGCATGAGGCCCTGGACATTCCAGACATGGCCCTTAATTCTGCAGGTTTCGAGAGGATGGTGATAGCCGGGCTGACCGCTTTCACATTCTACATTCTCTGTCAGCTAGGGATAAATCAAGGACTGCACCGAGCTGGAATCGAAACCTTCAATATTCCTACATTCACTGCACAGAACTTGGCCGGATATGAGCGCAATTGGGGCCTGCGGCAACTTGGCGGAGCAAAACCAGACTTCAGCACAGAGCTCATGCATCGATACAAAGCGTGGCTAAGAAGGGAAATAGTAAGAAGACAAAGCGATAACTGTAACGCCCCGAATTTTGGGTACGTTAAAAAGACAATTTATTGATAAAATCAAATGGAGTCTGGCTCATTATTACATCATAACTCTCACAAGAGTTCAATATTTACACAAATGAAGGAAGTTCTAGGGTTCCTAACTACAGCTCCACCTGCTCCTCCATCCTAGCCAGCTCCTCAGCTCCAAAAGCCTCCAAGGTGTACTGTTCATCTTGATCATCTACAAGGTCTGACACATTATACCGGCGTCGCCACCAATATAATATGTCAGGGTCACCAAAAAGGCAACACCGTGAGCTACAAAAGCTCAGCAGAAAAATCCCATACCCGCTAACCCATAACTTACATAATAAAGTAAACACATACTAAACTAACCAAAAAGAATTAACAATGACACATCCACATTCGTTAATCAACTATCGTTGGTGTCCAAGAGTTTCGTGTTTCTCCTACGCGACTCATCGTAGACCGTGTCAATATTTTCCACATCACCTTTTCAAAAATCATTTTTTTAACCCACCCAACCTCGATTCCGCCGTTCCGGTCTCCCGAGTATCCTCACAATGGTTCCGCCGTCCCGGGTTCCCATTGGCACACAAAAACATTTGCATTGGCTCCATACCGCGGATAACCAAGCCATACCTCACCATGGTTCCACCACTCCGGTTTCCCATGGGAACGCACACATTTCAAAACCCTCGGTTCCGCCGCTCCAGGTTCCCGAGTATCCCACAATGGTTCCGCCGCTCCGGGTTCTCATTGGATTTTTCAACACACACCACACAATTGGCTACCAGGTCCGGCCACATTGCGGTTTCCAAAACTTTTCACCCTTTTCAAATGTTTCTTTTACACACGCACGCACACAACTCACATAATGCCACCCAAAATCGGTCATTATGTTGTTTCAAAATATTTCCTTCCTCGAAAAACATTTCCCTTCATTAACCACACCCTAGGTGTCATGTTTCTACCTTCTCGGTTCTCGTGTCTCGTTTACATGCAAAGACTCCGCGGCAGGACAAAATCAAGCATGAATCATTCTAACAAGATCATCCAATTCTATATTACTTATCACGCTAAATCACCACGTATAGCATAACGCCACATGTACGGACGCCTTTGGAGTGTATCACTTATGCTTACTCGAAGCACAACGCCACATGTACGGACGTCTTTGGAGTGAAATCACTTATGCTTTATCACATACCACAAGTAATACAAGCAACTCATATACGCATACTCATAACCATCTTAAAGATCAAAATACGAATACTTAAAGTAAATAGGTAAAGATACACTTCATATAATTCGGAGTAGTAGATAGGGAGAATCTACCGTTCTTTCTTAGCAATTCAAAACTACAACGTTATACTTGAGTAAGTAAGTAAATAGGAAGTAAGTAAGGATTTCCTTACCGTTCTTCTAGGCGGTAGTAACGGCTACGGAAGGTTAGTCGGCTATCGAACGGAGTAACTTCCTACGGTATACCTTCGGGAGCTTCGAAAGAGAATGGTTTCTCTCGAAACTTCTTCTTGACTAACACTACTATACTTTATGGATCGAAGGGTGGTCGGGTGGCGGTTTAGTGGCGGCTTAGGTTGAGTTTCTTGAAGAACTCAAGAACACTCAAGAACAAAGTAAGAACAAAAGAAAGAACACAATTTTTCTAGAGAGAGAAGTTGCTAGGTGAAGGTGTGAGTTGAAATGCTTGGAATTGCTTGCTATTTATAGGCCAAGGCATGCCCTCTTCCTCTCTTTCAAGGCCGGTCCCCCCTCTCTCTCTCTCTACCTCAAATTTTGACACATGGCAAGCAATCTTGGAAGATCAAGGTCTAAATCCTAGGCTTGCATGGCTAAGATTTGTCCTTGGATGGATTATGGAAGATTTGTTGGAAGATTTGGAGACAATGGTACAAGATTTTGGTCTAAACAAATATAGAAGTACAATGGGAGATAGATTTAGGCTAGGAAGAAAGATATCACCAAGGATTTGAAAAGATGAGAAAGATCATGGAAGTACAACCAAATTTCTCTCTTTCTTCCTTTCTCTCTCTCTCTCTCTCCCCCTCTCTCTCTCGGCAATTTCTCTCTCTCTCTCTCTCTCTCTCTCTCTCTCTCTCTCTCTCTCTCATAAGTACACTTATATATATATATATATATATGCACATATAATAATAAAGGTACAAAAGTACAAGATTTCCAAAATCAAATACCCATAAACAATCCTAATTAGTCACATGTCTCCAATAAACTAATGGATATTGTACTCTAGCAAATCTAGGGTATTGATACACATGCACAAATGTATTCTAGGAAGATCAACTCCCCAATAAATTAATCCAATTGGGTACAAAACCCTAATATAAAATAATAATAGAGTACTTAGGAGAATCTGAGGCCTTAAAGGCTACTAAGGCTAATAAACACTTTCCATAATAAAATATTATGTACTTTATCACATGGGGTTTAAGAAAAAGACTAGTTTAATACACCCATGTACTTGCTTTGAAAGACTAAACCTTTTATCCAATGGATAATAAATCCCCTAACATTTATTGTCCAATGGACAATAGCTACTAGGAAAACTTTTATAATAAAATAATCAAAGTCCTTTAAAGCATGTGACAAAAGCCCTATATTTAAATATAGGTGTGGTACCAAGTACCCCAATTAAATAAAAAGGCTAGAATTCTCTCCATTTAAATAATAATAAAGTATAAGTCAAATCTTCAAGTCTTTCAAGTACAAATCAATCAAAGGAATGACTAATGGCTTTAACCAAAGGGTAATAATTTTTCTAGCGGGTAAAGACCAAAGGATAAAAGAAGTACGAGTACTTTTATACTTAAATAAGATTTTGAAAAGACTACATGTACTTTTAATCAAATACTATAATGAAAAGCTTATTGTCCAATGGACAAAGATTACCCTAACCACTATGGACCAATGGGTAAAGGCAAAGGTTCAAAAAGTCCAAAAGGTTCATCTAGAAACTAGGTGAGTTCGGTTGCTCGGTTCCTCCAAGTAATCGGTTGGAATCTAACTAATTCAGTCAAGTAGGGTTTCTAGTCGAGAGTTAACCAATAACCAAAATCTAACTACGACGGAAAATAAGAAATCATATAGCCACCCAAGAGAAAATAAGTAATTTAAATAAAATTCAAATATTTAACGAAATTTTTACTGACCAAAATTCAGGGGCGTTACAATAACTCACTCCTAACAGACTCTAACGATCTAGAATAAACTGTGAGCCTGTTAAGGCCTCTAGCATTTTATTCTGTTTTTATGCTTAACTGTTTTAATGGCTTTGCTCAGCTGTGTAATAGAAGAAGTAGTTTGAATAAAATCGAAAGATTTAAAACTTTCTCCTCTTGATCCAAATGTTGAGCACCACGCCGTTTTGAATGTTTAAGAAAATTCCAAAATGGCAAACCCCTGATCAAGTTGATGGAATGTGACTGAATCTCACGAAGAGACTGCCTACGTATCCTCTTCCAAGGAATCAGGTCAAAACGTAGTTCAAGCTTAGGTTCGCTCGAGTATTTTTTACTCTCCTTTTATGCTCTAACTTTTGCCTAGTGCCGCCACTTTGGGTTTTCGGCCTAGCGAGTTTTTGAAAATTGCCTATTTATTTTTTCCTGAACCGCCTTCTCAGGTTTTCGGTCCAGTAGGCTTGTTCTAATTTTTGCTTGGAACTGCCCACCCTTGTGGTTTCGGCCCAACGAGCTTCTCCCAGGGATAGTAACGCTTGAGTTGAACTAGATTCACCAAAGTGGAGAACTTGTTGCTGTCGAGGTCTATAAGTTATGCTTGTAACAACCCTGATTTTTAGTAAGTAAAAATTTCGTTAAAAATTTGAATTTTATTTTGATACTTGGATTCGCTTTCAAAAAAATTCCTTTTGTATTTCTAATAATCCGTCATAATTGGATTTTAGTCTTTTAAAATATATTTCTTGGCTAGAGATTCTACTTGGCAAGTATAGTTAGATTCTAACCAATTAGTTAGAGGAACCTAACTACCAATTCACTTAGTTATGTTCTCCTAACCTTAGATGAGCCTTTTAAACCTTCTTGAACCTTATGAACCCTCCAAACCGTAGTGGAACCCTTTAGACCTTGAACCTTTACCCATTAGTCGATAAAAGTTAGAGAAACTTTTATCCTTTGGACAATAGGATTTCCATTAAAATATCTAAGTTAGATTTGTTAGGTACATATATACAATTATATATATATATATATATATATATATATATATATATATATATATATCCACATGACTAAAAGGACATGTAGTCTTTCAAAGTCTTATTCAAGTATTATCTTTTTTTTAACCATTGGTCAATACATGCTAGGATAAATATTACCCCTTGGATAATAGAGTTAATCTTTCCAATAAGTACAAGGGTTATTAAACAAACCATTTTCTAGATTTCCCATGTGTTGATATACTAATATATACGTGTATATATATATATATATATGTGTGTGTGTGTAAGTACTTTATGGACTTAATACCCTAGGATTCTCTAGGTTCAAAATCCGTTATTTTAATAAGAAAACATGTGCCAATTGGATTATTTTAATAGCAAAATTTTACCCATTGGACAATAATTGTTAGGAAAATTTTTATCCCTTGGGTAATAGCTAAGACTTTTGCTATAAATAGCACCCTTTCCCAAGTCATTTCTCACACCTTCACTCCTTTGCTCTCACTTCTCTCTAGAAACCATTTTCGTTTTCCAGTCAGCCTACTGCCCTTCGCAAATCCTCATTTTTCTCCTAGTTAAAATAGTTTTTAGAACCAACTCCTTTCGGGAAAGTTGTAGAGCACTTCAAGATCTTCAAGTTAGACCTAAGAACCACCCTAATCGGTCAAGAAATGACAAAGATACTGACATCCGAAGTTCAGTAAAAATCTCGGATTTCCAGTTCCAGACAACATACTGTCTCTTCCTTTATCACCATTTTTCTCCTACCTAATTTTTTTTTTCTAGGATCAACTTCCTTCACAAAAGCTGTAGAGCGCTTCTAGAGCTTCGATTTCGACCCAAGAACGATTGTATTCGGCCAGAGATTGACCGAGTTACTGCCATCCAAAGTTCGGTCCAGATTTGCGAGTTTCACCACCCGTAGGATTTTCCAACTAGCTTATTCAGCCCCGACTAGTTTCGGATCAAGGTAGATTAATCTCTACTCATTCTCCCTAGTATAACTTTAGTTATTGTTGCTTATGATAAGGCAAGTTAATGTATTAGAAATAGTTAGCAAGCTCGTTTTACTATAATCTTGAAATGAAATTACGATCTTGTGGATTATTCTTATCCCCTAGCTCTAAGTATATGTAGAATACCTCTACTTACTCTACGCTGTAAAGCATTAATATTCTTATCCCCTAGTTGTATGTTGTTTGTATATCGAAATGCATGAAAGTATTCATATTTTGATCTTTAAGATGGATATGAGCATGTATTATGAATTGTTTGTATTACTTGCCTTATTGTAAAGCATAAGTGATTTTCACTCCAAAGGCGTCCGTACATGTGGTGTTATGCTTTAAGTTGTGGTTTGAGCATGATGATTTGATCTTGCTAGTTTAGTTTCAAGATTACAATAAATGATTTATGATTGCATATGTGAAAAGTCCTACCGCGGAGTCGATGCATGAAAACGAGACAAGAAAAACGAGAAAGTAGAAACATGACACCTAGGGTGTGGTTAATAAAAAGGCGTGTTTGAAAAAGGTGAAATATTTTGGAAACCGCAATGTGGCCAGATGTGGTAGCCCATTGTGTGGTGTGTGTTTTCTTTCGAAAACCCAATGGGAACCCGGAGCGGCGGAACCATTGTGGGAATACTCGGGAACCCGGAGCGGTGGAACCTAGGGTTTGGAATGATTTTGAAAAACCAAATGGGAACCCGGAGCGGCGGAACCATTGTGGTATACTCGGGAACCCGGAGCGGCAGAACCGAGGGATGAATTGTAGTTGGTTATCCGAGGAGAGGAGCCAACACAATTGGTTTAATGATTTTCGAAAACCCACATGGGAACCCGGAGCGGCGGAACCATTGTGAGGGTACTCAGGAACCCGAAGCGGCAGAACCGAGGGTTTTGAATTGTGGATTGGTTATCCGTGGAGAGGAGCCAATGCCAAATTCAATGTTTTTGTGTGCCAATGGGAACCCGGTGCGGCGGAACCATTGTGAGGATACTCGGGAGACCGGAACGGTAGAACTGAGGTTGGGTGTGTAAAAATGATTTTGAAAATGATGATTTGGAAAATGAAAAGTGGAAAATGGTGACACGGTCTACGACGAGTCGCGTAGGAGAAACTCAAAAAATCATGGATACAAACGATAGCTGATTAGCGAATGTGGATGTGTCATTGTGAACGATTTTGTTAAATAGGCATGTATTATGTGGAAATCGTTAGTATTATGATCTTCTGCTTGTAAGTTAAGGGTTAGTGGGTATATGTTATTCTATTGAGCTTTTGTAGCTCATGGTGTTACCTTTGGTGACCCTGACATATTATATCGGTGGCGACGTTGGTATAATGTGTCAGACTTTGTAGATGAACAGGGTGAGCTGTACACCTTGGAGGCTTTTGGAGCCGAAGAGCTGGCTAAGATGGAAGAACAGGCGGAGCTGTAGTTAGGAACCTTAGTTTCCCTTCCCTTGTGTAATGAAAGTACTCTTACGGAGGTTGTGATGTAATAAAGAGCTAGACTCTATTTTGAAGTTGCAATAAAATTGTTTATTTAACGTACCCAGAATTGGGGGCGTTACAGTGTTGCTCCCCCAGAAAGAATGGTCTTGATAATGTAAGGCCCTGAACGCTTCGGACGAAACTTGCCATGGGGATCGAATACAGGCGTTCGAATCTCCTTTGTAACCATGTCTCCCTCAACCAAGTCCCTAGACTTCACCTTCTTGTTGAAAGCTCGTGCGATCCTTCGCTGATACCCCTGAACATGGTATAAGGCACGGAGTATCCTCTCATCGAAAAGCATGAGTTCAACAAACCTCCCACTGAGCCATTTAGATTCCGTAAGTCTGCACTCTGCCATGATTCTCAATGATGGCACCTCGAGCTCGATAGGGAGTACTGCCTCCATCCCGTACACTAAAGAATAGGGTGTCGCTCCTATCGATGTTCGAATTGACGTACGATACCCCCAAAGTGCTAAAGGTAGTTGCTCATGCCAGTCCCGGGCTGATTCAGCAAACTTTTTGATAATCGTCTCGATGTTCTTGTTTGCCGCTTTAATAGCTCCATTCGTTTGAGGGCGATAAACAGTCGAATGATGGACTTGGATTCCGAACTCTTCGAACAACTCCAAAACCCTGCCTTTGAAATGAGTCCCATTATCTGACACGAACGCTTAAGGTACACCGTATCGATAGATGATGTTCTTCCGGATAAAATGGGCAACCTGAACTGCAGTTAGAGTTTTGCAGGATTCGGCTTTCACCCACTTGGTAAAGTAATCTATCGCCACCAAAATGAACCTATGACTGTTCGAAGCAGACGGTCTGATCATGCCAATGACATCAATGCCCCACACAGAGAAAGGCCAAGGAGAAGTCATGCCAAAGAGGTTAGAAGGGGGAACATGCATTAGGTTGGCATGGATTTGGCACTTATGACAACGCCGTACATAATCCACACACTGAGATTCCATGGTGGACCAGAAGTAACCTTGTCGTAGGATTTTTCTAGCAAGCATGACACCACTCATATGAGGACCGCAGACTCCCTCATGAACCTCCTCCATAATCCTTGCGGCTTTAGAGCCATTGACACAAAGCTTATGCATCCAACAATGGGACCTTTTGTATAACTTCCCTCCACAAAGGATGTACTGGGCAGCCATCCTTCGTAACGCGAGTTGATCCTTTTTAGAAGCTTCAATCGGATACTCCACTCTTTCAACAAAATTCCATATGTCGTGGTACCAGGGTAGGCCATCATCTACATCGTCGACGGCGTTGACATATTGATAGGTAGGACAGTCCCATTGTTCAATGAGAATAGGGCGGAGTTTGACACCTAAAGGAAGTTCAACCATGGAAGCCAAGGTTGCCAAAGCATCACCAAATTGATTCTTCAAGCGAGGAATATGAGTAAAAGTAACCTTATTAAAATGAGGAATAAGATCCTCCAAGTACTAATGATACAGTTTCAACTTCTCTTCGCGAACCTTCCGGTCCCTGTTGGATTGAGGTACGACAAGATTAGAATCACCAATGACCTCGAGTTTTTCCACACCGAGGGTAACAGTGGCCTCCATACCAACAATACAGGCCTCATAATCAGCTTGGTTGTTTGTGACATCAAAATTGAGCTTGAACGAAAGCGGAATATGAGAGCCATCAGGTGTAATCAAAAGTACTCTGATCCCATATCCCTTCTGGTTGGCCACTCCATCAAAGTAGAGTGTCCACATATCCTCGACAACTGTTAGCACTTCCTCATCTGGGAACACGAAATCTAAGTCCTCTGGTCCATCAACAGGGTGATCGGCCAAAAAATTCCCCAACTACTCGTCCCTTGACGGATTTCCTCGTAACATACTCAAGATCGAACTCTGCCAACAAGAGCAACCAACGTGCTAACTTACCAGTAAGTGCTGGCTTCTCCAACAGATACTTGAGAGGATCCATTCGAGAAATCAATTTCACTGGATAAGCCAGCATGTAGTGTCTCAACTTCTTAGAAGCCCAAACAAGAGCCCAACATGTCTTTTCCAGAGGTGTGTAGCGTTCTTCACATTCAACCATCTTTTTACTTAAGTAATAAATGGCCTTCTCAACACCCTTATCTCCTTTTTGAGCTAGTAAACACCCCATAGACGAAGGATTCACAAACAAATAAAGTATCAAAGGCTTCCCAGGGATCGGCGGCATGAGAACCAGGGGATTTTGCAAGTACTTCTGAATGGATATGAAAGCCGCTTAACACCTATCTGTCCATACAAATGGAGTATTCTTCATTAGAAGACGAAACATCGGCTCGCAAGTCAAAGTTAACTTGGCAATGAACCTGCTGATGAACTAAACCTTCCCCAAAAAGCTCCGCACTCCCTTTTCAGACTTTGGTGGCTTCATTTCAAGTGCAGCCTCAATCTTCGATGGGTCAACTTCAATCCCCCGAGTAGTGATCAGAAAACCAAGCATTTTACCTGCTGTGACCCCAAAAGTACACTTCTGCGGATTGAGACGCATTCTATACTTACGGAGTCGTTCGAAGAACTTTCGAAGAACAGGGACATGCCCCTCATGAGTTTTCGACTTGGCAATCATGTCATCCACATAGACCTCAACTTCTTTGTGCATCATGTCGTCTAAAATGGTCGTAGCAGCACGCTAATAAGTAGGACCGGCATTCTTCAAACCAAACGGCATGACCAAATAACAGTAAGTCCCCCATTCAGTGATGAACGTAGTCTTCTCACAGTCTTCTGGTGCCGTGAGAATCTGATTATAACCCGAGAAACCATCCATAAATGAGAGCATGGCATGTCCCACCGTATTGTCAACAAGCACATCAATATGCGGCAGGGGAAAATCATCCTTAGGACTTGCTCTATTCAAATCCCTAAAATCGACGCAAACCCGGATTTGTCCATTCTTCTTAGGAACCGGCACAATATTGGCAACCCAAGTAGGGTATTGAGAAACCATAAGGAAACCAGCATCGATTTGCTTAGTGACCTCATCTTTGATCTTTTGCACCCAATCCGGCCTCATCCGCCTTAGTTTCTGTTTTACGGGTTTAGCATTTGGCAGTAGAGAATTCGATGCTCCACTATCTCTGGGTCAATGCCGGGCATGTCTTGATGAGACCATGCAAAAATATCACTTAATTCCGTGAGCAATTCTTTGAAGTCTTGGTATTCCTCTAGGGACAAAGTGGAGCCCACTTGAACCATTCAGGGATCGTTTTCATCTTTCAAATTTAAAGAAACTACTTCTTCTTTTAACGGCTTAGCATGCCTTTGATCTTCCCTTTCGATGAAGGCACGGACTTCCTTGGGAATATCCCCATCGAAATCTATCCATTCATCGTCAAGGTCAACACAGTTTATGTATAAATCATCAAAGTAGTCAGAAGTGGATTCTTTCAGTCCTAAAGGCCCTTCAGGGCTACCAAGTACAACAGAGTCAAACTCAAAATAAAAGCTAAGACGTGGAGGGCCAAGAGGCACAAACTCCGACTCAAAGCTAGACTCAGAAGACTCTGTGTCAGACTCAGACTTAGACACATCATCAATGCAAGTTAAGCGTGGTTTGAAAGTGCAATTTTTAAGACTACCCTTGGCTTCTGTAATAAAAGAGGTAGGATCCTCGAGTAGGGATGGCATTCGGGGCATTCGGGGCGGAAAATGGGTATTCCGTACCCGATCCCCGAACCCGAAGTTTGTTCCATATCCGCCCCGATCCCCGAACGGGGAAGGAAGAATGGAACCATTTCCGAGCCATTCGGTTATCGGGTAATCCCCGAACCGAATGGGTAACCGAATGGAATCAAAAATAATATGTTCACCCGAATTGACCCGAACCGAACCGAACCGAAATATTATCAATTTTCAAGCATTTTAAAAAACTGACCACTATTATCAATATTGGCTTATCAATATTATCAGTTTTCAACCGAAATATTATCAATGGTTATAAAAAAACTGATCACATTGCAAAAGATGGTCCAACATATTTAACATAAACCTAATAGAGCCACTACAACATGCAACCATCAACAGATTTCAGATATCAATTTTCATCACAGATTCCAACCATCCAACATATCAATTTTCATCACATATTCTAGATTCCAAATTCCAGCCACCCTGTTCATGCATCCAGCCATTGTCCATGTTCTTGCATACAACCATCCACAGACTGCTCACCACAATAATACAACTTAAAATTCATTCACAGACCACACACCCCAATAATACAACTTAAAGTTCAGTTACAAATTTTAATTATCCAACCACACCCTACTAAAAATAGGCCACACATAGTCTTCCCAAAAAAATAACTGCTGCAGTAGTGACATGCCAGTAGAACATAAAAGATAACTCCCCCAAAACAACTTCGTTTTGAGCTTCAAATGCCAACTTCATTTGTAGAATTCATATCTGTTTAAATGGACAACAAAAAATTAAATTAATATGAGCAATACTTGCAAATGTTAAAACCACAAAAAACGTAAGACAAATGACAATTACCTCACGAGTCACGCACGAATCCCCCGTTTCCACATCATCATATATAGTGGCGTACCCTGATGTGGATTCACCTAACAAATATAAAGAAACAAATTCATAAATACTAGTTTTATTTTACTAAAGGTAGAAAAATACAAGATACTAAGTTGATTACCTTTCATTTCGTTAGCCCACAACCAACTTTGAGCACACATTAAGGCTTCCATCGTATCGGGATGAAGTCTACTACGATGTGGACTCACCAACCTACCACTAGTGCTAAATGCAGACTCAGAAGCAACCGTCGATACCGGAATAGCTAATAGATCCCTAGCCATGGCTTGTAAAATTGGATACTTGGGTTGATGTGATTTCCACCAATTCAAGACATCAAATCCCGCGGATTTTGGCAAGGCAGCTTCCGACAAATAATGATCCAATTCCAATTTTGCAGTATCAATTGTCCTACTTCTCTTCGACTCCCTAAGCATATAGACATCATACTTTGATAGTGATTCTTCTTCAATGGAACTTAATTGGGAAAAAGAATCGTCAATACCCTCCGTCATTGAACTAGGACTTTGATACTCCTTAAGCAATTTATAACAAAGTGCACGAACTTTCTCAACTTCTTCATTGTAAGTTGTTGGAAACAATAATTTAAAGTAAAACTCCAACACATTGATCTTATACCTAGGATCTAACACCGCAGAAACCCCAACAACACCATGTACCACAGACCAATACTTGTCAAATTTTTCCACCATTCTTTTGGCCATTTCCCTAATCACCTGATTCTCAGAACGGAGCCAATCTCTCAATTCAAGTCTAATCTCACATATATTTGGAAAGCATTGATTGGTAGTGGGGTATTTAGTTCCCGAAAACAACTCTGTCACCTTAAAAAAAAATTTCAGCTTCTGACAAATATCTTTAGCAAACCCCCACTCACGTTCACTCGGTAAGGATTGATATTGAGCATCCCGTTTGCTTAAGCGAATGAATACATCCTTGTAAAGTAGGGCTGTTTGAAGCATCAAGAATGTTGAATTCCACCTAGTCGCACAATCAAGTCCTAATTTCTTAGTACTACCCACATTCAATTGACGAACTGTTTCTTCAAATTTTTCCTCTCTTTTTTGTGACGCTGTCCAATAAGCTACGCTATCTCGGATTTTCTCAATACCCACCTTGATAACATCCAACCCATCTTTAACTATGAGATTAAGAATGTGTGCACAACAACGCATATGAAACAAATCCCCACCCAACATCAGCGATGTACTATCAAGTTTGTCCCACAAAAGATCAATCATGGCATCATTGGTAGAGCAATTATCAACCGTTATGCTTGAAATCTTCCTATCAATGTTCCAATCCATCAAACAATTCAACAATTGTTCACACAGAACTTCTTTTGTATGTGGACATGGCACATATATGAACCTAACATGTAACATTGATATTTAATTAAAAATGGAAAAATAAAAGTTTACATTGAATAAAGGAATAAAGATAACGATGTAAGTTAGAAATACCTCAAAATGCGACTTTGCAAAGTCCAAGAATCGTCAATAAAGTGTGCTGTGACAGCCATGAAACCTTTCTTTTGATTACTCGAAGTCCACATATCCGTTGTGATAGCCAATCTACTTGCATTACTCACCACCAAACTCAATGTCTTCCCCTTATGGTGCTCATAAATCTTGAATATTTCACTCTTCATTGTGTTCCTACATGGCACCTTAAATAACGGTTGAAGTGCATTCGAATACCGCTTAAATCCAACATGATCCACAATTGAAAGAGGATACTCATGCATGATTATGGCATTTGCAAGTTCTTTTCGTGCCGTACTATGATCAAAGCTATATGAAGTTAGTAGTGGAGGACGGTCTTTGTTCATGAAATTGTTTGTTAGAACTTGCTGCCTCATGGTATCCTTCTTTTGGTGTTTCCGAATATAGTGTTGTGATAAATGCGAGGTTCCATTCTTTGTTTCTCCATTTATTTTGACTCCACAATACTTGCAAATGGCCTTGAAAACCCCCGCAATTTTCACCCTATCATAGTGAGCCCAATAAGGACTCCTTAGCTTTTTATTGTCATCGTCATCAGAAACTTTATCTTTATCTTTATCTGATAGTATTTCAACTTCTTCCCCCGCATTTTCACTTGTATAGTTTTCGAGGGGGGAATCTGATTGAAAGGGGCTACTAGTCGGTTGTGATGGTCCAGAAGGACCAGAAGCATCAATCGGATTTGTTGAATGAGCACTTGAACCGACGGGTGATTCAGACATCTTTAATCCTAAGAAAACACCAGATGATTTAACATATAAAGCTTCCAAAGTACATAACTAAATGCATTGCAGTCCACAATAAGTGAAAAAAACAGCTAACTGTTTTTTATTGCAAAAAACAGAATATTTAGCCTAGCTTTACAAAGTACATAGCTAAATGTTTCTTATAGAATATTTAGCCTGGCTTTACAAAGTACATAGCTAAATGTTTCTTATAGTGCAAAAAACTAACGGTCATACAATGCAATCAAATAAAATAGCTAACAAACTAACAACAAACTAACAGACTGGAGGGGCTAGGCCGCCACCTCAACTCAGCAAACAGAATATGCGAGGGGTTATGCCACCACCTCGGCTAAGCAATGCAGTCAAATAAAACTAACTAAACTAACTAAAAACAAACTCAATATTTAGCCTGGCTTCGTTACACCTCAGGTTTGGCATAATACCAGGTTAGAGGTATCCACCAAGCTAAATACGGGCTACTAACACATAAGCTACTAGAGATTAGGTAGTCAATGACTCACTGTTCACCTTCCGAGAGCAAGAGAGAGAATGGATTATGGAATGTTGGAAGGGCACTTGCTGGATCAAAAACAGCTACCACAAAAGTCACAAAATTAGAAATTATTGATATGTGATTATTGCATTATTCAATAAGAATGAAGTCACACAAGAACAAAGTCTCGCATGTACCAATCACACGACAACGGAACAAAGTATGAAACAATTGAAACAGTGCGATGCAAATGGGTTGCCTTTGCATATTAGCTTGTTAAACCACAAACAAAAGGAAAAGTCGTGGCTGCACTTGCACTGCAATATGTATATCAGGATATGTCTCCAGGTTATGAAGCAAAAGGCTTGAAGAGTTTGCACTTTCTGTTGAATATTGAAATTTGTGCTGTGTTTACTTAACATATTAGCTTGTTCAACCACAAACTCTGTAAAACTTTATGCTATTTGGAAATGACCCAACAATGTGTGTTAAGTTAATGCTCTTCACATATGACCCCTGTGTTGCACGTGGAGTGTCAAAAAAACTGATTTGATTAAGGTTTATGTACACTTGAAACTTTGAGATCGAACAATGTAAATTTGTTGATTACCATCTCATCTAGAAGCTTAAGCTATTGGGAATTGACTTCCTGGGAAAGTATTTTGTTCACCTCGAAAAATCCGAAAACAGTAAAACTGTTTTATAAAACATAGTGACCCAATCAAACATAGTGACCCAATCTACTGGGTTTCAACTGAATTTCAAATAATCCAAAATATGAATTTACACGTTCCATTTACAATAGATTTGGCTAGTGACTTTTCAAAAGTCATAGAATTCGTAGCTTGTTCACCAATAGTCACCTCTCTTGGGCTAATCACAACAATCGCATTCTTTGATATAAACTCACTCATCTCAACTTTTGATTTAATTACAAAGGTCACACGTCTTCACATATAAAACAGTTTACGTACATGGCATGGGCAAAGTGTTTTTCCAGTCATAACCCACCAGGCCGGCCTCGCGAACTTATGACAAAATGTCCACGCAATAAATTAATTATTGACTCAAGGAAGATAGTTAATTAACGATTCCACCGTCGGGGCTATATGGACCGTTGCAAGTCTTCATCAACGGGTCAATTTCAGTTTGAATTCTCTTCAGAATCAAATCAGTTCATTTCAAACTCTCGCACAGTCTGATATTTTTTACCCATCTTTACCCCAACATGGGTAATCAGCAAGTAGGAATCGAGATCTTCCACAATCCCAGCGCACTTCAGTTTAACCACCCAATCACCCATGATTTACTAAAGAAATTAATATACTCCAACAAAACACAATAGGCATTTTTTTTCCCAGAACAAAAAAATCCGAAAACAGATCAAACAGGAAATGGGTTTTTATTTCCGGCTGGGTGTGGCCGGAAATACTTAGTTCGTCAGACAAGGGAGAAAAATTTAGACAAGGAAGAAAAAACCACTAATTTTCGGCTGGGTGTGGTCGTGTGGGCTCGAGGTAAGAGCTTCAGTTGTTACAGTCTTGGATCGGAGTTGTAAATTGATGAGAGAGAGGGAGAGAAATATTACCTTGGAGAAATGGAGGGTCTTGAACCGATCTCAATCAACTGATCTTGAAACCTGTTCAACGTCCGATTGGAAACCTGTTCGACGCAAAGAGTAACAAGTGAGAGAGAGAGAGAGAGAGAGAGAGAGAGAGCAGTTCTGAAATGGAAATCGGAGAGAGAGAGAGAGAGAGAGAGAGAGAGAGAGAGACCAGATCTGAAATGGAAATCGCCGCGGCACCGCCTGGTCCGCCTCCCTCACGGCCTCACTGAGTTCTGAGATTTTGAGAAATGGGTGAGTCAGAAGTGAAAATTGGGTGAAAGCCCTAAAACGTATGGGTATATATATAGGCAGGGGTATTTTTGTAATTTACTTCTACTTCGGGTCGGGGTTCGGGTCGGGTATTGTCTGAACCAGAACCGAACCGAAATCTGTTTGGGTATCCTCTATGCCAACCATACCCTTACCCACGGGGATAATTTCGGTTATGGTTCGGGGATAATTTCGGTTATCGGTTCGAGTACCCATCGGTTCGGTTCGAATTGCCATCCCTATCCTCGAGGGCATCGGGCTCGAGCATGAGCACTTCGGCTTCTTCAGCTTTCTCGGCCAAACCCACTTGGATGAACTCGTGAAACAGCTGCTCCAAGCTTCCCTGATTGAAAGATCCCAGCCAGTTAGTCTTGATCTTCGGTTGATTGAGCTTTTTCTTGAATTCCACACTTGCTGGCTCCTCATCGCTATCCGACCAGGTGTCGTTAGTGAAAATCTCAAAACCTAGTAGCAGCTCCCCGGTCTTTGAGTCAATAAAGGGCTTAGCCTGCCCTATGTAAACAGTGTTTCCCTTCTCGCAGACGAAATAGCTGTCGGGCTCACCATAGAGAGTTTGAGGTTTTCCGCACATTTTCTTCTTTTGGCATCATTGGCTGAGGCGATGTACCCCAAACCAAAGCGGCTCTCGCAGGAAGGAAAGGTAGGGAATTCTGGGATCCCTTGCTGGTGAATCCATAAGCCCAAGCCAGGTAGATAGGACATCCTCCTCATAATATCCAAAGCAACAGAGCTTATGATGAAGTCCCCATCCACGTTGATGGCCAAAACAGAGCCAGATGTGTCAAAGGAGAAACCTCCAAGGTCCACGTCTTCTTCACCATGCATAGTTCCCAAAATCGGAGTACCGTCCTCCTTCAACGGGCGAATGCCTGAGTCCCCGCAAATTGTTAACATGCCAGTAGGAAGTCCCAGCATGACTTTTTGATGGAGAGTAGACGGCACAGCCATGATGTCAGATCTATGGAGCCACAGGCTACCAAGCAGAAGGTTGAAAGTGACAGGGATGTCAACAACATGGAATTCAACATCCATTTCAAAGCCCTCATCATCGAGCTTGAGCATCAGCGTGCCCTCGACTACGCGACGAGTGCTATCGTATGCTTTAACAGCCATATTGGAAGGTGCAAAGTCCTTTTTAATCAAACCCAGACGGTAAGCCACCCTAAAAGGGCAAACATTGATTGCCGAACCGTTGTCGATGAGAACAGTCGGAACCCAAAGCCCTTGGCATTTAACAGTGATGTGCAAGGGGCGATTGTGATCGACCCCTTCAACCGGCAGGTCCTTATCGGTGAAGATCACGGTGTGCTTGGAGGTAGGTGGGAGGATGAGAGATATCATCACCTCGGGAGTGATATCAGCTGGGATCTCAAGACGGGAAAGGGTATGGCACAGTTTCTGTCGATGCTCACGGGAAGAACAAATCAGTGCTCAGATCGATATAGAAGTGGGAATCCGCTCAAGTTGTTTCTGAATCATGTCCGTATCAAATGTGCCAGCAGGTACCTTAAGTGGTGTAGACCTCGGGAAGGTAGAGGGCTCGTTCCTTTAGTTAGAAGGGTTGGACGAGCTTCCAGCTTGCAGATTAGCAGGCTGAAAAATCCGTCCACTCCTTGTAACATTGTGAACGTTTCCCAAAAAGGGCACGACCTGAGGGTCTTGATCAATATCCCAGAGGTCAGCAGGGAATTCACCCAATTTGCGCTTCCCTTTGTCGGTCAGTGACGCCATTGTAGGCACTTCCAAATCTAAACCCAAATCCTCAACCAAGTCTTTTTACTAGAAGCGTGTCCCAAAAGTCCAAATCCTTGACCGCCGCAACCTCTGCAACAGGTTCTGAGTTGGCGATGAAGGGAACATCCCAAAGTCCGCCATCACCTAAGGAACGATTGACAGCCCAAACCTCTGCCCCAACTTGGAGATTGACTATATCATCGACATCCTAAAGATCGGCTAGCGGGACTAGGTCCATGACCATGATACTACAGTCTTCCCTAGCCGGAAAAGGAACTGTAGGGCGCGGAAGTCCTTCATTAACAATGTAGAAAGTGGGGTCCTGCTCGACATCAAATACTGAATTGCCAAGCCTAGCGAGGGTAGAAGGGAGAAAACATTCCCCTAAGACACGAGGTTCTTCTTGAACAAAATCGTCCTCAACAAAGTGAGTCATGTAATCCGGTAAAGCATAGCCTTGAAGAGGATTAGTGTCGAAATCCAACAAAAATTGCCAAGCGGGTTCGGGATCCCAATAGTATTCCTCTTCGGGAAGCATAGGTTCAGGTTGTTGGAACAGCATGTACAAGGAAATACCATCCAAAGGATCGAGCATCACCTAGTTATGTTCGACTTGCCATTCTTCGTCCCAAGCCTGGTCATGCTAAGGGAGTGGGAGATAATCAGGGTGTAACGAAAAGCCTTCTAGCTCAAGCTGATTCCATTCTTGGATTATAGGAGCGGCATAATCATCACCATCGACTATGGACCAACCCACGGCCTGCATGCTGAGTTCAGGCTCTTGCCCGAAGAATGTTGGTAGCGCAGCCCTGAACTGGCTTTCAAAGTTTCGAGAAGAACTAGGATCTGTTATAACCGGGATAGGATCACGACGAGTCGAGGTGGGACCAAGTTGTACAGGCTGAATAGGGTCATCATGGAGATCACCAATGATGTCCTTGAAAAGATCGAAGCCTGTCTGCAGGAGTTAAAGAGTTGGATTAGGACGAGAGGGTTCACCAATGAAAATGAGTTTTGCTTTTGACTCCAAAGGCATGGTTACGACCGGTTTGGGCTGGTTTACTAGGATTATATGGTTAGTGGGGTTGAATATGGTGGAGCAAGGGTTGATTTGAGTGGAGCTGGAGGATATGTGGTTGATATATGGAGCAGCATTGTGCTTTGGCATGGAATTGGAAAGGATGTTTGGCTTTTGAGATGGTGGAGGCGAAGCCTGAAGGGTCCCTTCATCTATAAGATCTTGAATCGCATGATGGAGGTGAAAGCAGGAATCTGTAAGATGACCAGCCCCTTGGTGATAGTCGCAGTAGAGATTGGCTTTGAAACTAGGTGAAGGATTTTTGGGTAGAGGAGTTGGATCAAGGGGTTTCAGGAGATCCGATTTGATCAATTTCTCCATAACAGAGGACAATGGAGCCTCGAATGCAGAGAAACTGCGGGGTTGATTACGAGGATGATTGTTCTGCGGAGTTTGCACTTGATTGACGTCGGCGATATGATTGGTAGTGTTAGAGGAGGCATAGGTGCGATTGGTTGCTGTGTTGGAGAAAGTCCCACCCCCAAATAGTGCAATAGCACTGCCAGAGTATGCCCGAAATTTTGATTTCGGAGGGTTAGAGGATTCTCCTTTCGATAGAATACCACTTTGCAGCGCATCCTCGATGGCCAGGCCAGAGTTGAAGAAGGTTTCAAAGTTTACCGACACTTGAACAAGAACCAAATGCTTAGCATAATCTGACTGAAGATTGCGGGAAATGATGCGAAGTTGATCCCTCTCACTCGGACGATCAGTCATTAGAGCGGCTTTGGCTCTCCACCTCCTGACAAAGTCCGCGAAGGACTCTTTGGCTTCCATCTTTGTGGATTCAAGTTCTCGCGTCGTCATTTTTAGCAGGGAGTTGTAACTGTATTGCGAAATAAACGCAGCAGCAATATCCTCCCAAGTTCTCCTCTTGGCTATGTCAAGCAACAAGAACCAATGGAAAGTCAGACCAAAGAGAGTCTGAGGGAACAGTTGCGACATGGCTTCGGGCTCAAGTGATAAGAGCTTCATAGCAGCGTGATAACTATATAGATGAGTCTTAGGGTCGCCACTGCCATCAAACTCGGCTAGGTCTGGCATTTTGAACTTGTCAGGAAGCTTGGCATTGGGATACAAACACAGACGGTCCAAGTCGATTCCCCCAGCACTGATCTTTCAGATTTAGAGACAAATTCCTCCAGCTTGGTGATCTTGGCCATAAGAGTAGCCAAATCAGGGTTTTAAGTAGGCCTAAGGACAGCAGGGTTCAGGTTTGCGGCTATTGGGCGAATTTCTCTCTGATTGGGCTGAACTATGAGCCGCCCTGCATGATTCGGGTCCTCGACAAAGATGGGTTCTGCATGAACATCCTCTTCGACCTCGCCTCCCATTTCTGCTGCTGGCAGAAGACGAGTGTTAAAGAGGTCATTCAACAGGGTAACGTTGGCATTTGTTTGAGCAGCCCTTTGTTGCATGGTGGCGATACTATTCTGAAGGCTTGTGAACATTGCTTCCACAGTGAGTGGTTGGGGTTGATCTGCCATGACCGGTGTTTCAGAGAGGAACTTGATGAAGATGAAGGGGTTGGCGATGTCGGGGGTTTAACTTCCTGGAGAACTGAAGACGAACCTGACTGAAGAGTAGCCAATAGAGAACGCAGAGAGTCTTCCGTTGCGACTGACTGGGATTGTGACCTGACTAACCTTTGAACCGAATTCTGATGCAGATGTTCCCAAGTGGGTTTGCCTTTCTGCTTCGATACTCTACGTGGTGGTGCAATGATTCAGAACTTTGCTTGCAGTAAAGTAAGAAAAGGCTTAATAGGGGTCCTGCAATAACTTTAATCTAAATAAAAGACTAAAGCGAAAGCGCAATCACCGTTGTCAGTGTCGTCCTAGACTCTAGATCTATAAGAGAAGTTTGTCTTGAAATGTTCGAACACTGCTAGAATCCTTGGAAATCCTTTCGAGGGTGTATCCTTATTTGAATCAACTAACACTAAGAGATGTCAAACTAGCCTAAGCCCTTGACTATTCCATTCTCAAAGTTTCAACTTTGAACTTGGAACAACTCGGTGTAGATGACGTGATACCGAAACCGGGGCAGCGTAGGCGGCACAGTGCCATAGCCTAAATGGTGTACATGCTGCGCACGATAACCAAGGTGGTATAAGCATCACGGAATTTTCTTCATTGTTCCTTGTTTTCTGTTTGAAACCTCTATTGGGTATTAGATGTAGGGAGGTATTCCCGAACAGGTCCAAAACGAGCCCGAGCACGGTCAAAGAAAAGGTCAACGCGCTATGGACCAGTGATATGAGAAGTCAATGGTCCAGAGAGGTAGTACGATTCTCGGTACAATAACACGAGACGTTATTGGACCAAATACAAGGAAAATGACATGAGATGCCACTGTTCAAGAAACTTGTTCGGCAAGAGAGAGCCGAATAGGAGGAGAGCTCCTTAGAAAGGATATGGTCCAAATTGTTTCCTTAGGACCAGTTACATGTGAAGTAACTGGTCCAGGCCGTCTGTTCGGCCATGAGATGGCCGAACAAAGAGAGAAGTCCTATTAGATGGAACATTCTAGAAGGGTCCAGAATCACTGGTATTCCGTTAAGGGATGATATCCCAAGAATATAGGATCTAAGAAAGATACCCAACGAGTATGGGATGTTCGGCTTGATATGGAAAGAATCCTACAAGGATTAAGGAAATAAACTGATAAGGGAACGAGAATCCAAGAGATCCTAGTTTTCCTATACGAGGTAGGAAACCTAGGGCAATATGGATACTTGGGCAGCAAGCATCCATGAATCTATAAATATAAGGTAAACCTAGAGGTAAAAGGTACGCAATACATTGCATTATTCAATATTTACCTACTGATAATTAGGGTTCCATTAGTACGAAATACTAACAAAGGCATCGGAGGGCCTTTGCCACGAGAGGCAAAGGTGCACTCACTCCTTGTCTGTTTTGCAGGACAAGGGTTTCATTGACAAATTAGGGTTACGTTCAAGAGGCACGTGAAGCCGCTGCATTCCAGTGCTGTTTAGAGCACTACTTGAATTTGTCCACCTACAATTGGCGCCGTCTGTGGGAAACAAAAGAGTTCCCTTTGAAATACGACCATGGTGGAAGTAGATCCAGCAACACCACACGATCCGAAGGACATGTTAATTGGAGGAGGGGATAAATCTCCACCCGGGGCTCCGAGAAAGCCCGAAGGAGGACACAAGAGGACCACGAGTAAGAGCCACCCCATTACCATCCACGGCAACTCCAAAAATAGAGATGGAGAGACGGCATCGAAGTCCACGAGAAGGACTAAATCCCATCGAGGGGATGAATCGATTGCACACTCCAGGAATGTATACTGTAGCGAAGACGTTCTTGATAAGAAGAGACAAGAGATTGAGGAGTATGCTCGTTTGATCAAAAAATGAGAACATGAGATCAGAGAACTAGAGAGGATCAGGGAACATCCGGAGGATTCCGAACTATCTCGAAGAAATTCTAGAGGCAGTGAATATGCTTTGGTACAGTATAAAAAGGCTCCTTCACGAGGAAGAAGGAGCAGAAGCAGAAGTCTGACCCCAAGGTGACATAAAGCTTCTCCACGAAAAGGAAGGAGCAAGATCCGAACACCCGAGCGAAAGAGGGTATCTCCGAGAAAGAGGAGAAGCAGAGGTCGAAGCTCTACCCCCGAGGAGGAAGGGAGTAGGAAACATCATAGGGACAGGTACGAGAGACCTGATTCCGATTGGGAAAGAACTAGATCCAAGAAAGGACCGGAGGATGAAACCATGACTGCACGGAAAGCAGCACGGAAAGCACTTCAGAATATAGCATCCTAACCTTTTGCAAAAAAGTTACAGGAGGCGAGGTTGCCAACCAGAGTAAAACACGGAACGTTCATCCTCTATAAGACAGATGCTGATCCCGTGGCACATATACAGCATTACCAGCAGGCAATGTTTATGCATGAAGGAGATGATGCAATTATGTGCAAGATGTTCCCATCGAGTTTAGGGAAGGTTGCTTTGTCTTGGTTTCACAAATTGGGCTCACGCTCCATCCGAACATGGGTGCAGTTGGCCGAGGAATTCACTGCACGGTTTTTGACGAGCAGGAAAGCTCTCAAAACCTTTGAGAGTCTTTCTTTTATGAAGCAAGGAGAGGAAGAGCTGATCAGGACATATGCAAAGAAGTACTGGGAGACCTTCAACGAGATTGAAGGTTGTAGCGAGGAATATGCCATTGCCACTTTCAAGACAGGTTTCCCTGTTCGGGGGGAGCTACGTAAGTCACTAAACATGAGTCCGGTGCAGACGCTGGCAAAACTAATGGAGAGAATTGAGCAGCACGCCAGAAACGAAGATGATATTCTTCGGGAAGATGGCAAGCTGGCCGCCGAGCAAGTAAAGGGACCCACAAAGAAAGCAGAAAAGCCAGAGCCCAAAACCTATCGTGAAAGGAAGGATTATGGGCAAGCAAAGAAAGAGCCGTACAAGGACAAACAAGCTTCGGATCCCAAATCATTCTTTTCTATAAACACGGTCTGGAAAGAGCCCATTTACAGGATTCTTTATCGAATAAAGAATCACCCTTATTTAAAATGGCCTCCAACTCTAGGTGGGAATAAAGATGCAAAACGTGCTACGAATCAGCACTGCAGCTACCATAAGGATTGGGGTCACATGACTGAGGATTGTGAAATGTTTAAACGGCATCTTGATGATTTGGTCTCACGAGGTTATCTCAAAGAATTTATCCAAGAAGATTCCAAGGATAAAGACAAGGCAATGGAGTTGGATTACGAACAGAATCCAAAAGGGGTAATCCATATGATACATGGATTAGCCGAACCTTATACGAGAAATGAGGTGAGATTGCTTCAGAGACAAGTGAAACATGACCAACATGTAATGCAGTTGGGGAAGAAAAGAGGGCGCAATGAAGGGGCAAGCAACGAAGGCATAGTTTTTACGGATGAAGATCTGGGAGGAGTCCAGGTACCACACAACGATGCTTTAGTCATAACCCTACGAGTTGGGGAATATGATATGGAAAGAATCCTAGTGGATTCAGGGAGTTGCACCGAAGTGCTATACTACGATGCATTTAAAAAACTGGGGCTCACTCAAGAAGATTTGGTACAATCAGTAACTCCATTGGTCGGATTTGGGGCAGGAGCAGTTTGGCCATTAGGCAAGGTAACTTTGCCTGTTCGGGCTGGGACAGTGGTGCTACGAACCGACTTCCTAGTGGTGGATGTACCGTCCTCCTATAACGTGATTATAGGGAGAACATGGTTGCACAAGATGAGGGTAGTCTCCTCAACTTTCCATCAGATGGTAAAGTTCCCAGGGTCTAATGGGATTGAGCACATCAAAGGTAACCAAAAGATAGCTCAATAATGTTTGGTGTCCATCATAAAGAGAATCCATAATGCCCACCATGTTAATACTGTGGAAATTCCGGATCTGCCGACCATTGAGGATATTGGAAAAAACCCAACCGAGAGGGTAGTTGAGGATTTGAAGAAAACACCGATCAACGAGACTGATCCAGATAGGTATTTTCTGATCGGGGAATCATTGCCAGTAGAGGAAGAGAATGAATTGATAAGTTTCTTGAAGACTTATATCGATGTATTTGCCTGGACACCAGAAGAGATGCCTGGGGTAGATGCAGACGTCATCTGCCATCATTTGAACATAGATCCACAGCACAAGCCGGTCATTTAGAAAAAAAAGAAAGGCAGCTATACAGCATGTTGACGCTGTAATTGAAGAAGTAGACCATTTGTTGGAAGCCAAGGCAATAAGGCAAGTTTATTATCCAGAATGGCTATCGAATACTGTTGTTGTCAAGAAAAAAAATGGAAAGTGGCGAGTCTGCGTAGACTTCACAGACCTAAACAAAGCCTGCCCAAAGGATAGCTTTCCACTTCCAAGGATAGACCAACTCGTTGATGCCACTGTAGGGTACGAACGAATGAGTTTTCTCGATGCATATCGAGGATATCATCAAATTGCCATGTTTGGGCCAGATCAGGAGAAGACTTCTTTTATTACACCACGAGGGTTGTACTGCTATAATGTCATGCCCTTTGGATTGAAGAATGCAGGGGCAACGTATCAGAGACTGGCAACCATCATGTTCAGAAAATTGCTCGGCAAAACTATGGAGGTTTACATAGATGACATGGTGGTGAAGAGTAAAGCTGGGCAAGGCCATATTGCAGATTTGAGAGAAGCTTTTGAGATTTTGAGGAAATACAAGTTGAAACTCAACGCCTCGAAGTGTGTGTTTGGAGTCGATTCTGGAAAGTTTTTGGGCCATCTTGTAACTCTAAGGGGAATAGAGGCGAATCCCGACCAAATAAAGGCTTTACAAAATCTGGAAAGTCCTCGGACAACGAAAGAAGTCCAACGGTTGACTGGGATGGCAGGAGCTCTTAATCGATTTATTAGCCGGTCAAGTGACAAGTGCAAACCTTTCTTTCAGCTGTTAAAGAAAAAGGAAGGGTTCAAATGGGGAGCAGAATGTGAACAGGCCTTCCAGGATCTAAAGGGATATTTGGCCTCTCCTCCCCTTCTTTCGACTCCAGAGCCAAGTGAGTCCCTAGTTTTATACTTAGCTGTTTCTGAGCATGCTGTGAGTGCAGTCCTCTTGAGAAACAAGGGATCCGAGCAAATCCCTGTTTATTATGTGAGCAAAACATTGTTAGATGCAGAAACAAGATATCTGCCCCTCGAGAAATTAGTCCTGGCATTAAGGACAGCAACCAGAAAATTGCCACATTATTTCCAGAGTCATGAAGTTGTGGTTTACACTGAGTTCCCGTTAAAATCACTGCTACGAAAGGCAGACTTCTCGGGAAGGATCTCAACTTGGTCCGTAGAGTTGAGCCAATACGACATTGATTATCAGCCGCGCACAGCAATCAAAGGTCAAGTGTTGGCTGATTTTGTGGCAGAATTCTCACCCACAGTAGCACCTTTGCCTCCTACGAGAAAGGAGCAAGAAGCAACGCCACCTGTAACGAAGAAACAGGAATCAGCCGAACAAGATCCCTTGGAATGGAAGCTGTTTGTTGATGGGTCAGTTTGCAACACCGGTTCAGGAATTGGAGTTGTTCTTTTACCCCCTGAAGGATCAATGTTGGAACTATCTGTTCGGCTAGGGTTCAATGCATCAAACAACGTGGCAAAGTACGAGGCACTCTTAACTAGTTTGAGAAGTGCAAAAACCCTAAAAGCAAAACGTGTTAGGGTGTATTCTGATTCACAACTCGTAGTCCATCAACTGTCCGGGCAATATGAAACCCGGAGCGAGAAGATGGCAGCCTATGTACAAGTGACCAGAGATCTGCTCGATACCTTCGAAAGGGTGTATATTGAGCAGATAAGTTCTGGAAAGAATGCTCATGCAGATTCATTGGCATGGTTAGCCGCAGCTGTACCATCTGAGTTTAAAAGGAAAATAGCCGTGGAGTATTTGACTGAGCCGAGCATTGGGAGAACCGTGGAGATGGTCTTGGACGTGAACCAAGTACCAAGTTGGATGGACCCAATTGTGGAGTTTTTACGAGATGAAACACTCCCTTTGGACAAAAAGGAGGCTCACAAAATAAGGACCAAATCTGCTCGGTTCTGGTTATCCCCAGAGGGAAAATTGTATAGGAAGTCTTTTACAGGACCCTACTTGCTTTGTGTGCATCCTGAGATGGTGCAAAAGTTCCTCCACGAAATTCATGAGGGAACTTGTGGAAGCCATGCTGGTGGCCGGTCCATAGCCCACCGAGCAATCACCCAAGGATATTGGTGGCCGTACATGCAAAAAGATGCTAAGGTGTATGTTAAAATTTGTGAGAAGTGTCAGAAATTTTCACCAATGATTCGAACACCAGCCGAGGACCTGGTGCCGCTGACAAGTCCCTGGCCGTTTGCTCAATGGGGAATGGACGTAGTAGGTCCACTACACAAAGCAACTGGGAATCAAAAATTCCTACTAGTTGCAACAGATTACTTCACTAAGTGGATCGAGGCAGAGCCATTGGCCAAGATCACTGAACCTATGATAGAAAGGTTCGTGTGGAAGAGCATCATAACTCGCTTTGGGGTACCTTATTCGTTGATTACAGATAATGGGTCACAATTTCAGAAGAAGTTCAAAACTTTCTGTGCCCAGTATGGGATAAGAAATTATTACTCAACTCCAGCCTACCCTCAAAGCAACGGACAAGCAGAGGCTTCAAACAAAACAATTCTTGATGGGATTAAGAAACGTTTGGATAAGGCAAAGGGGAAATGGCTCGATGAATTGCCATTGGTTCTATGGGCATACCGAACAATGCCTAGGAGGTCTACGGGAGAGACCCCCTATTCATTAGCATATGGAACAGAGGCTGTTATTCCATTGGAAATAGGTCTGCCGACCAACAGGACCACTTTGGTTGAAAGTGGAGGAAATGACAGAGCCTTGGAGATTGAGTTAGACTTTGCCGAGGAACGACGAGAGCGGGCCCTGGTGCACTTGGCCTCATACCAAGAGCAGCTCATCAAAAGTTATAACAAGAATGTACACCCACGAGAGTTTGGTGTTGGAGACCTTGTGCTACGAAAAGTGCTCGGCAATACTAAAGTGGCTAATGAGGGAAAGCTAGGGGCAAATTGGGAAGGCCCATATCGAGTTACAGAAATTGCGGGCATTGGGGCTTATCAATTGGCAGACTTGGATGGGAACCCAGTGCCAAGACCTTGGAATGTCCATAATCTGAGAAAGTTTTTTATATGGATAAATTTTTCTTTATGCACATCGTGATTGTGTGAGAGTTACGAATAAAACTCTCTTGTGTTCTAGTTTTGTTATTTTAGCTGCAAGGGGTACGAGTAACGCCCTCTTGAGTTTTACAGTTTATGAATGAAGTTACTTTTTTAGTATAACTGTTGCTTTCTTGGTATTTATTTTAAATACGAATTACGAAATTAGTTTCCCTCATTTGTATTGGGGAGCAGGGTATAGGATATCCATTTAAGTACGTGACACTTAAACACAAGTTCGAAACACTTGTGTAAATTTCAAACATTTAAGTACGTGAAACTTAAACGCAAGTACGAAACACTTGTGAGAACGCAAGTACGAAATACTTGTGAATTGTTCTAAGTACGTGAAGCTTAAACGAATACGAGTAAGAAAACATTCAAGTACGAGAAACTTAGACCCTTGAGATGCATACGAATACATGCATAGAGCATACGAGAATATGCACAAACAGTTCAAAGCATACGAGAATATGCACAAACTTGGAAGCATAAAAGTATATGCATAAGTACGTGAAACTTAAATCGTACGGGAAACTTACAAATCAAAGACAAGTACGAAATACTAAAAGAGTTTTCAACACAGTATTTTGACATCACAAAACCACAATTCGAACAGGTGGCAAAACAGATTGTCAAAACCCATGACGATTGAATTTATTCGTCTTTTGTGAGATCTTGAACAGTTGCAGGAGTAGTTGTAGGAGCTGCTGGTGCAGCCAACTCTTCTGTGGTATTTTCATCTTCAAGTGGACCACCATTGACTTCCTTTTGGCCAGGGTTGGTCATATCATTCTGTGGCTCAACTTCAGAAACAGGTTGCTCAGACACGTTCACCGCCTGCTCTTCATCTCTCTCCTCTGAAATATCTTCCTCACAACTAACAGCAGCACTTGGTAGTTCAATGTTGGTCCAGAGCAGAGATGACTCAGGAATCTCAGCCTTTGCAAGGCAAGCTGTCCAGGATGCCACCCATATTTGGTCTTGAATCCCAGGCATCTGGTTCGTGTAGCTGTCTGTAGCTACTTTGATTCCCTCATTGTATCCCTTATCAAATGCAGCTTTGGCTTCAGTCTGGCTTGTTTCAAGTTCTTTCAACGTTTGTGCAAGACTGTCCTCAGCCCCCCTCAGTTGTCCCTTCAACCCATCTGCTACCCCCAGGGCCTGGTCTCTTTCTCTCTCAAGCCTGATGATGGTACGTTGAAGCTTGGTGTTTTCACTTACAAGCTTGACACGTTGGGGCTCAGACTGGCTAAGCTTTTGAGCCATGGCCACCATTTTTTGCATCACCTGGAACGTTCAAAACAGTTAAACATGGATACCAAACGCTATGGTATGCAATGGTTTACAAAGCGAAATTTTACCTTGGCATTGTGAGACATGAATGAGCTTAGAAGGTTGTCAGGCGAGCTTGCAACCTCCTTCATCATGTCTCCTGGTAGCAGAAAGGCTTGGGACAGGGCAAGGGCAGTGCCTTCTGACTCAACACTGTCCCGAGCAGTGATAGCTCGGCTCCCGTGCGAGAATGGAGGAGCCCAGATAGGAGCAGGAGATGAAGAGGATGGTGGGGGTCTTTCTTGGGATTCTTCCACCCGTTGACGTTTTTCTCTGTGGAGGGCTTCGATTTCTTCTAGAGAAAATCCAGGAGGAGCGTCAGTTTGAGTCTGGATACGACGGCCACGACCTTGACCACCTTGGCCCCGAACAGTACCACGACCCCGACCAGGAATGGTGAGGAGGCTGCCTAAGTCAATTGGCCGGTTCATCTCTGAAGGTGAGAGGGTATGGCCGCTGGAAAACGAGTTGGATGTGGAACTGGAAGCTTCCTCAGCAAGAGGGATTGGTTCGTCAGAGATTGGAGGAGTCCGGGAACGCCTCTTTTCTTGTTCAGGGACTGGTCTTGAAGGACCAGCTACTGCAAGGATGTCAGCTGCACGGGTACGCCGATCAATAAAACCCCCGTATGATGCTTTGTAGCTGAGTAGTACCTGAGCCGCTCTTGCTCGGCCAGCAAGGTATGTCCCTTCACCGTTGAAAGCAAGTGCTCGTCTGATATCAGCTACATGCACTTGAGGGGTTATGATATTATAACCTCGGTTAATATTTGATGCTGAAACAAAGCAAAGCACAAATAATTAGAAGCACGAAAAAGCTTTTCCTATGACAAAGGGGAAAATATATGAATTAAGGGGAAAGCACTAACGTGGGCTCCCGAATATGTGAGGGGCATGGAAACCAATCACTTGGCCGTCCTCATTTATGGGTTCGAAGTTGCCCGTAACGATCAGAAAGTCGTCGTCATCCCCTCGAGCAGAGTCAGGGAGTTCAAGGACTAGCTTCTTTCTAGAATCCCTACTTTTCAAATAATATGTAAGGGCATATCCCCGGTTCTGGAGATACTATATAAATGGTGAAGGTCGTATAAACCTAGAAAAGTCCCTAACATTTGGTTTATTTATGCCCATAACTACTCAAAAGAAATTAGCAGAAACCTGCATTGGCGAAAGCCTGTAATATGCTAAGACTTGGCGGAGCAGAGGGGCTAAGGGAAACCTAACTCCGCCTTCAACGACGGCTACTACTGGAATGTGAAGGGTGTCGAAATCAAAGCTTTCACGAATGGCATCCTCAGGAGCCAAAACAGTAGCTACGTTGTCAGGAATCCCATATCGAGATCTGAAACTAGCCATGGTTTGAGGAGTATTACAGTGTCTTCGAAATCTTCCCATTACCAGAAAGGTTTTTGGGGTTCTTTGAAGTATAAAGAAAAGGGGACGATGAAACCCTAACAAAAGATTGTAAACAATCCACCAAGAGAAATGGAGCAGTAAGGAGAGGAATGGTGACTTACGAAAATAGTCGATTGAATCCCTAAGAGCAGAAAGGAGGAGGTCTTGAAATGATGAACAGAGCTTCAATGGCGGGTAAAACTTGAAATCGTCTCTTTCTGCAAAGGGAGTCTAAGAGAGAGATTGGGGTTTTTGAAAATGGGACGAAAACCCAAAAATACCCTAAAAGTTGGTGGCGTACGTGAAATGTCACCCCAGGCGCCGTTTGAGCGTTCCGTTTCCCAAAAAACACGTCTGTCCGTATTAAATATGAGCAATACAATGATCGACACGTGTAAAGATTAGGGCTAAAAAGCCTGTGACGGCCAGATGAAAAGATGTTTTCGCCTTGGTAAAATGATGAAACATTGCACCAATATATGAAATAGGGTACAGAGACAAAATGAATTTGCTCGGTAAAAGAGCTTTACTCGTCATCTGAGTAAAATATAAACGAGTAAAACTGGGGAGCAATTGTAGGGAGGTATTCTAGAACAGGTCCAATACGAGTCCGAGCACGGTCAAAGAAAAGGTCAACGCACTATGGACCAGTGATATGAGAAGTCAATGGTCCAGAGAAGTAGTACGATTCTCGGTACAATAACACGAGACGTTATTGGACCAAATACAAGGAAAATGACATGAGATGCCACTGTTCAAGAAACTTGTTCGGCAAGAGAGAGCCGAACAGGAGGAGAGCTCCTTAGAAAGGATATGGTCTAAATTGTTTCCTTAGGACCAGTTACATGTGAAGTAACTGGTCCAGGCCGTCTATTCGGCCATGAGATGGCCGAACAAAGAGAGAAGTCCTATTAATTAGAGGGAACATTCTAGAAGGGTCCAAAATCACTGGTATTCCGTTAAGGGATGATATCCCAAGAATATAGGATCTAAGAAAGATACCCAACGAGTATGGGATGTTCGGCTTGATATGGAAAGAATCCTACAAGGATTAAGGAAATAAACTGATAAGGGAACGAGAATCCAAGAGATCCTAGTTTTCCTATACGAGGTAGGAAACCTAGGGCAATATGGATACTTGGGCAGCAAGCATCCGTGAATCTATAAATATAAGGTAAACCTAGAGGTAAAAGGTACGCAATACATTGCATTATTCAATATTTACCTACTGATAATTAGGGTTCCATTAGTACGAAATACTAACAAAGGCATCGGAGGGCCTTTGCCACGAGAGGCAAAGGTGCACTCACTCCTTGTCTGTTTTGCAGGACAAGGGTTTCATTAACAAATTAGGGTTACGTTCAAGAGGCACGTGAAGCCGCTGCATTCCAGTGCTGTTCAGAGCACTACTTGAATTTGTCCACCTACATTAGACAAAGGTTTAGAAAGGTTTGATATCCCAAAGCCTCGCTGATCTAAGGACTTGAAAATTGATAACATGCACCGTCGAGATGCATGACTCTTCATCGGGTCCGTAGCAGTGTCCTAACATTTTCAAGATAGACTCGAAAAATTGAGAACTTAGAAGCCGCCCTAAACATGCTCCTACGCAAGCAGTATGTATGTACAATGCATGCAATAGGGAAAACAGTAACACGAAGACAGTATATGGGGGTTAGATGCAAGTAAATCTTACCCTGTGGGTTCCTGTCCTAGTTTGAAGAGTGCTAGTGCTTTGTATATGCAAAGGCTAGTTTTGGTTTGTAACGGGTTCCTCGGACTAGAGCCAAGATATACCTCCCGCTACCCGTGTAATCGCAGAGCCATAGTCAAAAGGTAGAATGACTCATCATCGTCGAAGGTTGTTGGTCATTCGGAGTCCCCGAGCTCCGGTAAACCGTGCCGGATTGCCAAAAAGATCCAACGAGGCTTATCCCACATTGATGCAAATGAAGAATGCTGAAAATTGATTTTAAGAAAAGAAGAATTACAAAATCGCAAAATGCCTTTTCAATGTTGACTCACTTTATTTAGTCCATTTTAAAAGGAAAATACACAAATGATCAATCGAAAAAGTCCCAAATTGGATTGGCCAGACACGAGGTCCTGTTAAATCACCATTCCGACCTCTGGCAGCGCGAAGCTCACCGTTTTGACAGACTTTTGAAGGATTGTTCATAAGTGCATTAAACTTTCAAGCATGGATTAATATCGGTTCGATTATCCCCAGCAAAGTCGCCACTATGGGCAGCATGCCCTTCGAAAACTCCCGGGTTTCTGAACGCGAGAGCCCGGTTATCGAGGGAGCGCGTGCGTAGATGGCGAGCGCTCGCAAAATACAGAGTCGCCACTTGAGTTTTGAAGGTCCGACACCCAAGGAATCGTATTTCGAAGCACCTACCGCGCTATTTGAAAAAAAGTTTAAGGAACCAGTCCTTCATAACCATATTTGGGTTCGGGAGCCAGGTTACGAGAGGAGAATGGTTTTAAGGCACCCCTCTCGCCCAATCCGGAGATTGGTCTCTACTCAAGCATTTTGCGAAAAGATTTGCGATTCTTCTTTTATTAAACAATTTTTAGCCAGTTAGGGTGGGAAAACAGTTAATTGGAGATTTAAAACTGTAACACCTTTGCAGCATGTGATATGAGAACAGCATGGATGGATGGATATACTAGAAAATAAATGAGGTAAAATCCAACACCGTGGTTGGACATCAAAACAGTGCGTTGGAATGAATCTGATACAAGTAGTAGCCAACTTGCATGCATGGATCTGCCAGCATGTAAGTCAACCATCGCGCATCAAACTCATACCATCGCGCGATGGTCAAGTCCCTCCAACAGGTTCAATTTTACCTCCTTCTAGGCTCTAGAAGGACCAGTGCACACCCAGGTTCAAACCAAGCAGTTTATAAGAACTGAAAGCAAATAATTATTACAAACAGAATAACCAAACTATACATCAAAACCCCTAAACAGTGGGGGTATTAAAGCAAAGGCCTAGGGCCTAGTTGCCCATGCAAGGGCAGTTTTTGGAAACAAGAGAACCATCGCGCAATGGTGTGAAACCCTCGCGCGTTGATCCTGACTGGACTTCCAGGAATTGCTTTACATGCCCGGGCTCTGAAACATACTCAGAAGCCACCCAGGGGCATCCTAGAGAATTTAAACAAACTATCTGAACTAAGCTATGAGTTTTAGCATGCAAGACAATGGGTTAATATTTAAACATGCTTCACAATAGTTTATAATACCATAAAAACAAGAAAGGATCAGCATCCCATCCCCACGAGGACCGTCACGTGCTGACTGAAACAGTCGCACGAGATAGTGGGTCTGTCGCGCGCGGGAATGCTAATGAGTCGATTCTTGTAGCCCTGCTGACTTTAGGGCCAGGACTGGTATAGATTACCAGCCTTGGTCCTACCAGTCCCCCCTCAGAGATCAAAATAGTAAACAACAAGGAATTATACCTTTGATTGAGTGTTTGAAAATGGTTTGAACAAAGTGGGGGAGCTTGTGAAATAAATGTATGATGATGCCTAGAGTGAGAGAATATGAAGTATATTTGGGTTTGTATGCCTTCTTTTGCTTGATTTTTTGTAACCTTTTTCTTGAAAGACAATGGGGGTACTTATAGAACAAGAGGAGGGAGTAAGGTAGTGGGTGGCTAACTTGGTGGAAAAACTAGCCAACAAGGCTGGTTAAAGGAGGCTTGGTGGAGAAAGGTTCCAACAAGGTGATGGGAGAGATTGTGAGGGTGGTGCAACCCATGCACCTGCAGAACACTATTTAGTCAACGAAAACGGGGTTCCTCAGGACAGTAGCCCCCTGATCATCACAAAATCCAGCTGGAAAAAGGTGAAAGTGACACCATCGCGCGAGGGAGTGACTCCATTACGCGACGGTGGTACCAACCACGCGATGGTCAACAGTCAAGGCTTTGACTTTGACCAACACCTAGTAGGTACTTCATCACATGAGAAAGTCAATTGATCGCGCGATGGTCAACCCTGAGAACAGGGTTTTGACTTTGGGTTTTAGGGTTTAGGATGGGCTCCACTCACTCCAAGCTCAAACCATTTCGCTCTCAAGACTGTTTTGGATCTGATTCATCATCAGGGAAACAAGAAACCGAAAAATAACGTAAAACAATCGGGAAACCGGATTAGGGTGTCTACAGAAAAGTGGTGGATTTGGGAGTTATGCGAATGGTTCCAATATTGTGTCGCGTTGAATGCGTAGGAGGGACACATTTTCATAGGAGTGAATTAGGATTTCTCGAATAGGAGTTGGTAGTGATACTGAGTGGGATGAGAGAAGTGGAAAAACGTTAGAACTTTGGTTGTTTTTGAATGTTAGAAGTATGAAAGGACATTTGAAGTTTGAGCAAAGTTCAAAAGAAAGAGTTATGTGGGTAAATAGAGGTATGAGATGGAGACAATGACTACCAGATTATTTTGTGTGTGTTTGGTGTCGGTGTTTGTCCATAGTGTTATCAATAGAGTGGGATTGATTGGAGACGTGTTGCTCTTAGAGTTGAAGAGGATGTCAATAGCATTAAGACGTGAGGAGTGTAATTATGGCAAATTGGCGCCAAAACTGAGCGGGAGTTGATGATTATTAGGAAGTCTGACTATTGGATTTTGGGTTCTTTGGTTTTATTATCGTAGAGATTATTTGGGGTTTTGTAGGTTGATAGTTGATATTGATTGGGGAAAAAGAACATAGAATTCAGAGTTTGGATAACAGGAGGGTATAAGTTGCTGAATCTCGGAGTGAGTGTCAGAATTTGAGTATCTGTGAAGGTTGACATTTCGTGAGAATGATTAGAGGTTAGTGTAGTTTTCGAGGAGAAACCGGTGTGCATCCTTGGCATATGAGACAAATTGTTGAGTGATAGGACCATACCATTAGTAAGGGGTTTTGTGGAGCAAAAGGGGTAAGGGAAGGTCTACGTAGGGAAGATAAAATGAAGTTGTGGTTATGGAAATATGGCATAGGGTTAGGTATTGCGATTGGTGACTTGGTTGAACTTGGCTTAGCAAATTTCGAGGACAAAATTTCTTTAAGGAGGATAGGATGTAGAGATCCTTAGTTTCTAGAAATAATTTAAAGGTTTTATAAATGCTAAAGTATTAGATAGATGAGAAATTATGGGTTTATTTGATTTGAGGCTTAAATGATAGAATTGTTATTTGAGAGAGTGTGTGTGTAATTGGTTTGGGTGCTAGTATATAAGGGATATGTGTGTAGTAAGGGATCAAAGTCCTCCCTTGTCTCTCTCTCTCTACCTCTCGGCTCTCTCTCTCTCGCTCTCTCATCCGACCCTCTCCCCTTTCTCTCACCTTCTCTCTTGAATCTTCACCCCAAAACTCAAAACCCATGGTTATCAACCTCCGTTCCACCCTCTAGACGTGATTATAAGCTCGTGGTTCATTGGTTTGGGCTCAGAGAGAAGTATTCATAGAGGATTTCGAATTTAAAAGCTAGGGCTCGCTTGTTTAGGTTGGATCTTCATGTTTACGCTTTGAGGTACGAATTTCTTACTCATTCTATGTGTTTATGGGTGATTTTGTTCTTTGATCGTGCATTGGATCATTGTGTTTTGTCATTGTGTTTGCCCTTGAAAATTTGCAGAATCGCTGCTCAAAACCCCGTGGTATCGATACAACATAAGCGTTATATCGATGCTACAAAATTATCTTTCTGGACAGTTAATGTTGTATCGATACGACTTTGGTGCGTATCAATACCAGGACCCTTAAGTCTGGTTTTTCTTCTGCTGCCCCATCTTCGATTGTTTTGACCCCCAATCACTTCTAATCCCCTTTGGACACCTCAAAACCTATTTCAAGCATGCTTAATTGAATTCCTTTGGTTTACTTAAGTTATCCTCGTCCCGTTGGCTTTCCATCGTTAGAGAAAGAGTAGTATCTTACTAGATAAAACTCAATCGAAATGCATCTTATGGGATTGATGGTACTTGAGAGTGATTGTGGCGAGAGGTGATATACGCTATATGGTATGACATGGGCACTTGGTTGGTCGATAAGGGTCTGCCTAGTGGTCTGGAAGAGAATAGGGTAACTCGTATCTTCGTGCTTCGTCTTGATTGATCATCCTAGGTTCCTTTGGCACTCATTCTATAGATTCTCGTTTAGAACCTAACCGATAGTGTGTCGTGGAGTTGTTATAAGTTCAGTACGTGACTTAGGGTGTCGTAATAGACTTAGAGGAATAACGTGGACTTAGAATATTTATCGATGTATAATGGAGCATGCTTATGAGTTTGCAATATATTGTTGATGATGTATGAACGAATGTGACCTTGGAAAATGTTGTCTTCTTGTGTACGGATTGATAATGTACGTGTCTTTGCGTGAGTTGTAAAATTTGAAATGAGGGTCTTGCAACGCAAAATGTGGTAATGTGGAGACTCTAGAGGGCCCACAACGCAAGGTGTGGTAATGCAGAAACACAGGTGGAGAGAATTGACTATAACGCAAGGTGTGGTAATACAACTGAATGTCTCATGTGATAAAGGAAGTTATGATTGATTATAGAAGTTCATGTTGTTGCTTGGGCTGTGTATTGCTTGAGATTTTAAATGTTGAAAGGGGGAAATAAACGAATGATTCCATCAAAGTTTTGAAAAGGAAGAAATCTGATTTTGGGAAAAAAGGACTTTTCTCTGAAAAATCCTCCGGTATTTCTAAGCGAATCAACAGTTCCGGTATTTGGGCATAAATCAATGGATTCCGGTATTCAAGCGAATCAACGGAGTTTGACCCGTAAAGGTTAAGGGTTTTCTCAAAATTATTTTGGCAATAAAAATGGAATGTTTTCTTTTATGAAAAGAGATTTGAAGGTAATTGGTAAGAAATGAGGAAGTTAATGGTAGCATTCATCTAAGGAGTTTTTAAAATGGTTTGAGCAATCGTCGTAGGTTGTCTAGATCGATGTGAGTTTAATGCTACTTCTAGTATGAAGTACAAAAGGTTAGAGATATCTTTAAGACGTATAGAATCCCGTAGTCGAAATCCGTCAGTTCATTGTAGTGCCTCTTTCGTATCCCTTGTCTGCTTCTCAGAAATCATTCACTCTTATAGCATGTCTCATTACATTTACATATAACTTGAGTACAGATTTCTCTGCTGGGCTAGTGTAGCTCAACCTATCATTTTCAGGTATCAAATGAGGAAGTTGGCATGGTGTGCATCCCGTGCTTGTTGATCATGGGTTCGAAGGTATAAAGAATGCGACAATTTGTATTCGTTTTGAAAGCAGTATTTGGAAGAACGTTTAATGTAAACAGCAATATTATTTTGGTATTTTGTATAATTTGGTGTTTTGAGCCAGAATTGTAACTTTTGAACTTAACTTTAAGAATAGGGAAAAATATGTCTTTTGGGTATTATTGGTACTTCAGTAATAATTTTATTTATTGAGAATAATTATTATTTATATTAAAAATCGAGGGTGTGACACACCATGAGAGGTAGGCACTCAATAAAGTAAAGAAAACCGTTATTTACCTCCTACGCATGACATGGCAAGATGATATATATGTTGGAAAATGTAAATCAGGAAATTCTGAAAAGTGACACGTAAGAGTTTCACGCTTAACGTTGTTCTCAAACCTGATATTTACTAATTAGATGCTCACATCCAGTTCCCATCCGTTGTGCTACTGGTCCCATCCACCAGGCCTAACTCATAGGTCTAGAATGTGACACTGCCTGATCCATACCTTAATCTTTCATACTTTTACAAATCCTTGACTTTTGATCTTACATTAGACCTATAACAATGAGCCGAACGGTTCATCTAAGGGCATCTCCAATTCAACAATCTCTATTCCTCCATTTTGCAGGATCAAAATATAATTTTATATTGAAAAAGTGATTTTGAAGGATTTTACAATTCCTATTATCTCCAATCCACTCATTTCTATTCCTCAATTCCTTCAACTAGAAACAAAAGGAAAAAAAATAGAGATTTGGAGTTGAGAACCAAACTCAGCCTCTCCAATTTGAATCATTTATACTCCATTTTTGCCTATATTCCTCCATAAATTTTTGATCCTCCAAAATGGAGGCAAATGTAGAGGATGGGTTGGATTGATTAATTCCTCCAAAATAAAGGAATGGAGAAAGATTTGAAGATATAGAGTATGCATTGGAGATGCCCTAATAGGTCTCAAATAGAAGAATATCTTTGCAAAAATAAGCCCAATCGAATATAAGTTGGTACATGAATTGATCATTCACAATTCATGGTTTAAATAATTTTATAAAATTCAGATCCCCTATAAAACAATACCAACAAGGTGAACGATTCGGATTATTATTGTGGATTCGGGATAGGATAGAAATACCTAGAATTTGGTGGTGTATGGGGACTATGGAGGATTACGGTACCAAGTGAGAGCCAAAATTTGTTAGTGGTTGGGTTCATTGTCTGTACTCTGTCGCTTCATTGGCTCCTTCGTCCCTATTCTCTGTTAATAGAAACACAAATCCACCTATTCGATCGGTATTAAGATTAAAACAATATCTATCTATGTAACCATAACTATTTTATGCCCTGTCTAGTTTATTATCGTAATTGGTTCCTACTCTTAAATTCTTTGAACAAAAATCAAAGATAGTAGTTATACAAATAAGAATTGGTGACTTGTAAGAGCTCTGTATTATGACGAAGGAATAGAAAATACAAAGAGGAGGAAAAAGTACACTAATCTTCTAATTCACGATCTATCTTATTCTTCCATTTCTGAGCCAACTCGGAAAGTGACTTTGTCGAATCTCCGTCTTCACTTAGCACCATTCCAGCAGTGTCTTTTAGGTCTTTCATTCGGTTCTGAATCGCATTTCCTTCTTCTCCTTCCATTAGACCCTTCAAAACTTTCGCGATCTCAATTCGTCCAGTTACTCCATGTTCTCCAACTTTTGGCCTCATTGCCACTTTTAAATCCTCAGTTAATATCAAAGCATTCATCTTTTGTTCTGCATAAAGAGGCCAAGCAATCAAAGGCACACCGTTGACTACACTCTCGAGTATAGAATTCCAACCGCAATGTGTAAGGAATCCACCGGTCGAACCGTGGTTAAGAATTTGAGCCTGTGGTGCCCAAGATGGCACCACTAGACCAAACCCTCTGGTCCTATCTAAAAATTCGTTCGGTAAGAAGTCTAATGGGTCATTAACCCCAGAAAGGGCAGCCTTGTCATTTGGACTCCTAACGACCCATAAGAATCTCTGTTCACTCATTTCCAAACCAAAGGCTAACTCAGTGAACTGATCACATGAGTGTGTCCCAATACTACCAAATGCGACGAACAAGACGGAGCCACGTGGCTGGTCATCCAACCATCTCAAACCCTCTGACCCGTCATCAGCCCCACTCATCTGTACGAGCTGTCCGATCGGGTAAACTGACGGCTTACCGGGTTCTTCCTCTTGCAATGCCTTTATGGCCCCACCTTCCAATGCCCTAAAGCGATTGACCAGAATACCCTCGGCCAAACTGTACCGTTTTGCGAAGTCAAGAAGCCATTTGTATGCACCACTCTTCCTGTCTTGAACTTGATCTAACAAATCCTTCCCGTGAACCGGTGTGCAACCCGGGATTTGAACCGGTCCGGCTAAATCTCTATACTCACAAGTTATGGATTCGTCGAGCTTAGGCAAATAAAGCAATAATGACAAAGTCATGGCTGTGGATGCAAAGAAAATATAAGGAGCGATGTTGAGTTCAGCCGCGACGTCAAATGCTTCAGTGGCAACAAGATCAACCACAAGAGCAACAACCGGCCGAGAACTGGAAACCAATGATTTCAAAACGTCGCGGAGAGAGGGGAGAGAGCGGGACAGAGTGAGGGCGACCCGCATCACCCTGATCACGTCGTTATACAAGTCGTCAAAGTTCACTGGTGGGAGGAGGACGTAGTTTATGCCGACGGGAAGGGAGTTGAGGAACGATTTTTGGCAGGCGGAGAGAGGGCCGTTGTTCGGGACGATGAAGGTGACTGAGAAGTTTTGGGTGAGGACGAGTCGCTTGGCGAACTCGCGGAGTGGGATGAGGTAACCCATTGCAAGTAGGCCTGTCAATGGACCGGATTCGATCCGGATCCGATCCGAAAAATCCAATCCGGATCCGGATTCGGATCTAATAACATCGATCCGATAATCCGGATCCGGTAATTCAATACGGATCCGGGTCGGATCCGGGTCGGATTAAATCCGTTATCAATCTGAATCCGAACATTATTTTTTTTTTAAATTTTAATTTTTTTTAAAAAAATAGTAAAATTTTTATTTTGAAAAAAAAATGTTTAAGAAGTTGTATTTTTATTTTTATTTTTTATTTTAATTTTTTTATTTTTTTTTCTGAAAATAATTTTTTTTTGAAAAAAAAAATTGTATTTTTTTGAAAAAAATATTTTTTTTTGGCTAAAATTTTTGAAGTAAAAAAAGTTTCCGGATCGGATTCGGATTTTCGGATCGGATCCGGATTTTTCGGATTCGGATCCGGATTCTCACTATCGGATTTGAGTCTTATCGGATCCGGATCGGATTGTGTCTTATCGGATTCGAATCCGGATCCGGATCTGTCGGATCCGGCCCATTGACAGGCCTAATTGCAAGATAAGGAAAAATTGCTATGTGGAGTGTTTGTTCCATTTGGTGCATAGCTAGCTAGCTGCACCTGGGCTCCTTTATGTTATAAGGAATTCTGCTTACCCAGAAAAGCAGTCTTTAGAACATCACTATCTTTCACTTTTATTTGATGATACCCCGATCGGAGATCAATTTTTGAAAACACCGTAGCTCCTTGCAACTGATCAAATAAATCATCAATTCGAGGTAAGGGATACTTGTTGCGAACTGTTACCTTATTGAGCTGACGGTAATCAATACACAATCTCAATGTACCATCCTTCTTCTAACAAACAACACTAGAGCTCCCCAGGGCGACACACTAGGTTGAATAAAACCTCGGTCAAGCAAATCCTGTAGCTGAATTTTTAATTCTTTCAACTCGATAGGAGCCATTCGATACGGTGCTATAGATATAGGAGCAGTCTCTGGAAGTAACTCAATAGAAAACTCTACCTCTCTATCCAGCACAATTCCCGGCAACTCCTCTGGAAACACATCTGTAAATTCCCATACCACTGGAATATCCTCCAATTTAATCTCTAATTTTGTTGTATCTATGACATGCGCCAAGTAACATTCACAACCCTTTCTGAGCAATTTTCTGGCTTCAATTGCTGATATAAGACAAGTATGAGTAACATTTTGTTCGCCACAAAATTTAACCTCAGATTCATTAGGAACCCGAAATATTACCTCTTTCTTGAAACAATCTATAGAAGCATGATATGATGCCAACCAATCCATGCCCAATATTATATCAAAATCATGTATGTCAAGAGGCACTAAATTAACAAGTAATTCTTTTTCACCCACGCGTACCACACAGCCCCTATATTTCACATCTACCAACACCACTTCCCCAATAGGAGTAGACACAGATAAGCAATGATCTAAAATGTAAAGAGCTGATTTAAATGCATGCCAAATGATAGGGACATGTACGAATGAGTAGAGCCAGGATCAATTAAAATATGTGCATCCCTACTAGAAACATTAAGTGTACCTGTAACAACATCAGGTGTCGCCTGAGTACGAGGTCCACTAGAAGATCCCCCACCTCTCTGAGGAGTCCTAGATGAAGCTGTACTGCCACCAGCCACACTACCCACTGATGGAGAAGTAACAGATGTCACAAGACAATCACGAATCTTGTGCCCAGGTTGGTTGCAACGACAACATCTCTCTTGTTGTTTTCCCTTACAGTCTCGTGTCATATGCCCACTCTCTCCACAACTAAAACAGGTAATATCTCGTGTACCACTACTTGAGGAAACACTTGTTTGTTGTCTAGGTTGTTGTTTCTAAGAACTCTGACCCTGGTGACCACCAAATGGAACATTCTGTTGTGGTCTACCCTACACTCCGCTCAATTGAGATCCTTGAAACCTCTATCTAGATGATCCAGCCTCAAATCGACCCCTCCTATATTGTGCTTGCCTTTCTTTCTTCTCATTAACACTCTTTTCTGAAATCTTTGATTTGTGTACCAAGTCAGAATATTTCTTTACTTCATGAGTAGCAACTCCAGCTCGAATGTTAGGATCCAAACCAAGCTGAAATCTTCTACACTTAGCATCCTCTATACGGATTAAGTCTGGTGCAAACCGAGATAATTTGATGAACTTAGCATCATATTCAGCAACAGACATACTTCCTTGCCTCAAACTTGAAAACTCGTGCTCCATATCATATCGATACAACAGAGGAAAGTATTGCTCATTGAAGGCTGCGATAAATTCTTTCCAAGTAACTTTTTTCGGCACTGGAGGCTCCGGTTCCCTAATTGCTGGTGTAGTCAGCAACCCTTTAGTAGCTTCCCACCAAAATCGAGCTTGATCTTTTAACATGAAAAGGGCTAGAGTAACTTTTTGATCATCAGAAACACTCATGACATCAAAAATAGACTCCATCCTCTTTAGCCATTCCTCTGCTTCCAATAGTTCCACACCACCAGAGAATGTTGAAGGTTGAAGTTTCATAAACTGTTCATGAACTGTACTACGTGGCTGATTTGATGAGCTTGCTTGTGCACCCGTTTGAAACTCAATAAACCGTGCAAGAGCCTGCATGATATCCGATGGACTTTGACCACTAGGGTCACCTTGACCCGCTTGATCCCCTGAATCTTTCTCCTGACCGTCCATAACTTTGTCTGCCATTGAACTCAAGATAAGCAACACATATCATTGCGGTTCAATATTTACCACGCATGCAAAGATAAGCTAACCACCAACTCAACTGACTCCCTATGGTCCACTGCAAGTTCTAGACTCAAAAATGTCTACAGAACTAAATAACCATTGGCTCTGATACCAAAAATTGTCACACCCCATCCCGGAAAATACCACGCTAAATTATTTTCCAAATGGGATGGACCCACACCTTGGCCCTGCTCAAACAGTAAATAAAAACACCAGCCAAGCGTCCAGCTCAAAAAAAAAACTTAACTTGCATATATACGGAAACAACTGTCATACAAGACGTGCCCACGGGTATTTACAACATATACAAGTTCCAAAAATAGGCACATAATCAAAAGAGTCAAAAAGCTAGACCACTATATACACAACTCCAGTCTAGACTCTGCAGTGGACCCGCGTGCCGTCACGCACCTGAAAAGAAAACACTGTGGAGGTGTGAGCTATCAACTTGCTTAGTGAATGTTCTTATTCGTAATAAGAGAAGCAATAAAGACAAGTGCTATCAAACAATTTAAACAAGATTATTTAGCCCCGCAGTAACTTTCCGTTACGTAATACTTATAACGCCACTAAGGCAATTTATAAAGCCACTAAGGCAATTCCCATATCTACGCCACTAAGGCAATACTCTTTACGCCACTAAGGCAATAGTCGTCACGCCACTAAGGCAATAATCAATAAAACGCGACTAAGGCCATATTATAACGCCACTAAGGCTACGATCATATTCTCGCCTAGGAGCTCAAGCCAAATATTAACCATTTCAATACGAAAAAAAATAACTCTACACCGTGTCTCATCTTCTGCTTTTGAAAATAAGAACACCCACCTCGAGGCCCAGCCAAAAAGGTACCAACACGAGCTCACTCCCTACGTGGAGTCACGGTGCTCGTAGCCGCCTCCGAACCTGACGAGTAACACATAAATCCATACATGTGAGTACGATTACAAAGATACCCATAAATTGAAAGGATTGCAACCATTACTCTAGCATCAAATTCCTTCTAGACTAACCACGTAATAAAATTCAGTACATCGGACCACATAAGAGAGTGTCAATTTCATAATCAAAAAGTTATCCGATTAGGCGAATAGCAATTAGTGTGTAACAGACTTCCATAAGCTCGACCACACATGATAAAAATACTTATTTGACAGCCATTGAGGAACTACTGTTCCACGTTGCTAACCAAACCCCTTTTTTTTGTTTTTTTCATTCTTCCTTGTCTACTGCTCTCTTGTCCAATTCCACAAATTAGTGTGCATAAAACCATTCAATTAAATTGAAGGCCAGTGATATTGTTAATACCTAGGCCTAATTCACCATATATTACACCAATTCGATCCATTCCCGTAACCATTTACTGTTTCCAAAACCTCTGTTCAAATCTAGGGTTCTTCCTTTTTATGGCAAGTCAAGTAAAATTATCAGCTAGGTAGGAAATTAAACTATCATCTGCATACAAAGATATTATTTCACTTAACAAATCACTTCCACCATTTACTAACATGGCCTTTCTTTCCAAATAAAAACTCCCAAGAACAACCCTTCTCAATTACAAGACATATTAACTGATCAATAAGCAAAAGCGACGAAGAGTTACCTACCAAGATTAGAACTTCCGTTAACGCAAATCCTCTCTTCTTCGATCTTTCTCTATGCGTTTTTTTTTTCTTTCCTGTACGTTTCTTTTTTTCTCTCTTCTGTTTGTATTTTTTTTTTCTATTAGAAGATATATACATCCCACACATGCACACAAGCACTTCCTTTGCCTTCCACGTGCACACTAGCACACATATTTTGTTTTTTTTTACAAATACATCCCTATAGTTTTAGGAATTCACATTGGAGGCTCACATAAAACAAAAAAATTCACTTATAATAAGACTACTTATTTACTTTTCTTTTTTAAAAAAAAAGAGTCAGGTCTCACAATTATCCTCCCGTTAAAAGAATTTCGCCCCGAAATTCACTTACCTTCAGAAAATAGATGTGGGTATTGAGCTCTCATACTTTCCTCAGTCTCCCAAGTAGCCTCCTCGATCGCGTGACTCCTCCACAAGACTTTCACCAATGGGATAGTCTTATTGCACAAAACTTGATCTTTGTGATCTAAAATGTCCACTGGCTGCTCCACGTAAGTTAGATCATCTTTTAGCTCTATCGGCTCGGAAGTCAACACATGAAACGGATCTGCAATATATTTTCGTAACATGGAGACATGAAACACATCATGAAGTCGGCTCAACTCCGGTGGCAATGCCAAGCGATACGCTGTAGACCCAATCCGCTCAATGATCTCATACGGCCCAATATATCGTGGACTCAATTTGCCTTTCTTTTTGAACCTCATAACCCCTTTCCATGGTGACACTCGAAGAAATATCCAATCACCCACTGCGAATTCTAGATCCCTCCTCCGCTTATCTGCATAACTTTTCTGGCGACTTTGTGCAATTTTCAAGCGATCACGAACAACTTTAATTTTATCGACAGTAACTTGAACCAACTCTGGTTTCGACAACCACCTTTCTCCAACTTCACTCCAACATACAGGAATTCTACACCTCCGACCATATAAAGCCTCGTAGGCTGCCATGCCAATGCTAGTCTGATAACTATTATTATAAGCAAACTCCATCAATGACATATGAGCATCCCATCTGCCTTTGAAGTCCAATACACAAGCATGCAACATATCCTCCAAAGTTTGAATAGTCCGCTCAGATTGCCCATCGGTCTGAGGGTGAAAAGCTGTGCTAAACTTCAAAGTAGTACCCATAGCTTGTTGCAAACTTGGCCAAAATCTGGAAGTAAATCTAGGATCTCGGTCAGCAACAATCGACACTGGAGCCCCATGCAAATGGATAATCTCATCAACATATAATTTAGCATACCTATCAATCGTATAGGTAGTATTAACAGGTAGAAAATACGCAAACTTCGTCAATCGATCCACAATCACCCAAATAGAATCATAGCCTTTTTGAGAACAAGGAAGTCCACTCACAAAGTCCATCATAATATGCTCCCACTTCCATACAGGAATAGGAAGATGTTGCAATAAACCTGCGGGTCGTTGATACTCGGCCTTTACTTGCTGACATACCAAACATCGAGCCACAAACTGAGCTATCTCCCTCTTCATCCCAATCCACCAATAGTGCTCCTTAAGATCGCGATACATTTTTGTACTACCCGGATGCATAGTATAAGCTGAACTATGCGCCTCCTCCAAAATCTCTCTCTTCAAAGCTTGGTCTCTAGGTACACACAATCGATTTTCAAATAAAAATAACCCATCCTGAATAACAAAGTCTGTCCGCGTCCCATCTCTCACTCCATCGATAAATTTCTTCAACTTTCGATCTCGATATTGAGTCTCCCGAATCCAATCAATTAATAGAGGTCTCACTCTAAAATGAGCTATCAAAGCATTAGTATTTGTCAAGGCTAACTGCACATCCATCAAAGTCAACTCTATAAAAATATCAACACGAGTACATTGAACACAAGCCAATCTACTTGAAGATTTTCTGCTCAGAGCATCTGCCACGACATTAGCTTTCCCTGGATGGTAGTGAATACTGCAATCATAATCGTTAATTAACTCTATCCATCATCTTTGTCTCAAGTTCAAGTCCTTCTGTGTAAACAAATATTTCAAACTCTGATGGTCGGTAAGAATCTCACAAGCTTCGCCATATAAGTAATGTCTCCACAACTTTAATGCAAACACAACTGCCGCTAACTCCAAATCATGAGTTGGATAATTACGTTCATGGTTCTTTAATTATCTTGAAGCATAAGCAATTATCTTTCCGCACTGCATCAACACGCATCCCAAACCCTGGTGTGAAGCATCACTATAAATAACAAAGTCTCCTGCGCCAGAAGGAATAGTCAAAACTGGAGCTGAAACCAATCTAGCCTTTAGCTCTTGAAAACTATGCTCACAAGCGTCAGTCCACTCAAACTTCGCTGCTTTCTGAGTCAATCTAGTCAATGGTCTAGCAATCGCTGAGAAACCTTTAATAAATCGACGATAATAGCCTGCCAAACCCAAGAAACTTCGGATCTTAGAGACATTCGTTGGGCATTCCCATTTAACTACAGCTTCCACCTTCGCAGGGTCAACACAAATTCCATCTCCAGATATCACATGTCCCAAGAAAACCACCCTATCCAACCAAAACTCACATTTGCTTAACTTTGCAAACAATCGTTTTTCTCGTAGAGTCTGCAATGCAATGCGTAGATGCTTCACATGTTCCTCTCTGCTTCGTGAGTATATCAAGATATCATCAATAAAGACAATAATGAACGAGTCAAGATAAGGCTGAAATACCCGATTCATTAAGTCCATAAACACGGCTGGAGCATTAGTCAACCCGAAAGGCATTACTAGGAATTCATAGTGCCTGTATCTTGTACGAAAAGCAGTCTTTAGAACATCACTATCTTTCACTTTTATTTGATGATACCCCGATCGAAGATCAATTTTTGAAAACACCGTAGCTCCTTGCAACTGATCAAATAAATCATCAATTCGAGGTAAGGGATACTTGTTGCGAACTGTTACCTTATTGAGCTGACGGTAATCAATACACAATCTCAATGTACCATCCTTCTTTTAACAAACAACACTAGAGCTCCCCAGGGCGACACACTAGGTTGAATAAAACCTCGGTCAAGCAAATCCTGTAGCTGAATTTTTAATTCTTTCAACTCGATAGGAGCCATTCGATACGGTGCTATAGATATAGGAGCAGTCTCTGGAAGTAACTCAATAGAAAACTCTACCTCTCTATCCAGCACAATTCCCGGCAACTCCTCTGGAAACACATCTGTAAATTCCCATACCACTGGAATATCCTCCAATTTAATCTCTAATTTTGTTGTATCTATGACATGCGCCAAGTAACATTCACAACCCTTTCTGAGCAATTTTCTGGCTTCAATTGCTGATATAAGACAAGTATGAGTAACATTTTGTTCGCCACAAAATTTAACCTCAGATTCATTAGGAACCCGAAATATTACCTCTTTCTTGAAACAATCTATAGAAGCATGATATGATGCCAACCAATCCATGCCCAATATTATATCAAAATCATGTATGTCAAGAGGCACTAAATTAACAAGTAATTCTTTTTCACCCACGCGTACCACACAGCCCCTATATTTCACATCTACCAACACCACTTCCCCAATAGGAGTAGACACAGATAAGCAATGATCTAAAATGTAAAGAGCTGATTTAAATGCATGCCAAATGATAGGGACATGTACGAATGAGTAGAGCCAGGATCAATTAAAATATGTGCATCCCTACTAGAAACATTAAGTGTACCTGTAACAACATCAGGTGTCGCCTGAGTACGAGGTCCACTAGAAGATCCCCCACCTCTCTGAGGAGTCCTAGATGAAGCTGTACTGCCACCAGCCACACTACCCACTGATGGAGAAGTAACAGATGTCACAAGACAATCACGAATCTTGTGCCCAGGTTGGTTGCAACGATAACATCTCTCTTGTTGTTTTCCCTTACAGTCTCGTGTCATATGCCCACTCTCTCCACAACTAAAACAGGTAATATCTCGTGTACCACTACTTGAGGAAACACTTGTTTGTTGTCTAGGTTGTTGTTTCTAAGAACTCTGACCCTGGTGACCACCAAATGGAACATTCTGTTGTGGTCTACCCTACACTCCGCTCAATTGAGATCCTTGAAACCTCTATCTAGATGATCCAGCCTCAAATCGACCCCTCCTATATTGTGCTTGCCTTTCTTTCTTCTCATTAACACTCTTTTCTGAAATCTTTGATTTGTGTACCAAGTCAGAATATCTCTTTACTTCATGAGTAGCAACTCCAGCTCGAATGTTAGGATCCAAACCAAGCTGAAATCTTCTACACTTAGCATCCTCTATACGGATTAAGTTTGGTGCAAACCGAGATAATTTGATGAACTTAGCATCATATTCAGCAACAGACATACTTCCTTGCCTCAAACTTGAAAACTCGTGCTCCATATCATATCGATACAACAGAGGAAAGTATTGCTCATTGAAGGCTGCAATAAATTCTTTCCAAGTAACCTTTTTCGGCACTGGAGGCTCCGGTTCCCTAATTGCTGGTGTAGTCAGCAACCCTTTAGTAGCTTCCCACCAAAATCGAGCTTGATCTTTTAACATGAAAGGGGCTAGAGTAACTTTTTGATCATCAGAAACACTCATGACATCAAAAATAGACTCCATCCTTTTTAGCCATTCCTCTGCTTCCAATAGTTCCACACCACCAGAGAATGTTGAAGGTTGAAGTTTCATAAACTGTTCATGAACTGTACTACGTGGCTGATTTGATGAGCTTGCTTGTGCACCCGTTTGAAACTCAATAAACCGTGCAAGAGCCTGCATGATATCCGATGGACTTTGACCACTAGGGTCACCTTGACCCGCTTGATCCCCTGAATCTTTCTCCTGACCGTCCATAACTTTGTCTGCCATTGAACTCAAGATAAGCAACACATATCATTGCAGTTCAATATTTACCACGCATGCAAAGATAAGCTAACCACCAACTCAACTGACTCCCTATGGTCCACTGCAAGTTCTAGACTCAAAAATGTCTACAGAACCAAATAACCATTGGCTCTGATACCAAAAATTGTCACACCCCATCCCGGAAAATACCACGCTAAATTATTTTCCAAATGGGATGGACCCACACCTTGGCCCTGCTCAAACAGTAAATAAAAACACCAGCCAAGCGTCCAGCTCAAAAAAAAAACTTAACTTGCACATATACGGAAACAACTGTCATACAAGACGTGCCCACGGGTATTTACAACATATACAAGTTCCAAAAATAGGCACATAATCAAAAGAGTCAAAAAGCTAGACCACTATATACACAACTCCAGTCTAGACTCTGCAGTGGACCCGCGTGTCGTCACGCACCTGAAAAGAAAACACTGTGGGGGTGTGAGCTATCAACTTGCTCAGTGAATGTTCTTATTCGTAATAAGAGAAGCAATAAAGACAACTGCTATCAAACAATTTAAACAAGATTATTCTGCCCCGCAATAACTTTCCGTTACGTAATACTTATAACGCCACTAAGGCAATTTATAAAGCCACTAAGGCAATTCCCATATCTACGCCACTAAGGCAATACTCTTTACGCCACTAAGGCAATAGTCGTCACGCCACTAAGGCAATAATCAATAACGCCACTAAGGCCATATTATAACGCCACTAAGGCTACGATCATATTCTTGCCTAGGAGCTGAAGCCAAATATTAACCATTTCAATACGAAAAAAAATAACTCTACACCGTGTCTCATCTTCTGCTTTTGAAAATAAGAACACCCACCTCGAGGCCCAACCAAAAAGGTACCAACACGAGCTCACTCCCTACGTGCAGTCACGGTGCTCGTAGCCGCCTCCGAACCTGACGAGTAACACATAAATCCATACATGTGAGTACGATTACAAAGATACCCATAAATTGAAAGGATTGCAACCATTACTCTAGCATCAAATTCCTTCTAGACTAACCACGTAATAAAATTCAGTACATCGGACCACATAAGAGAGTGTCAATTTCATAATCAAAAAGTTATCCGATTAGGCGAATAGCAATTAGTGTGTAACAGACTTCCATAAGCTCGACCACACATGATAAAAATACTTATTTGACAGCCATTGAGGAACTACTGTTCCACGTTGCTAACCAAACCCCTTTCTTTCTTTCTTTTTCCTTCTTCCTTGTCTACTGCTCTCTTGTCCAATTCCACAAATTAGTGCGCATAAAACCATTCAATTAAATTGAAGGCCAGTGATATTGTTAATACCTAGGCCTAATTCACCACATATTACACCAATTCGATCCATTCCCGTAACCATTTACTGTTTCCAAAACCTCTGTTCAAATCTAGGGTTCTTCCTTTTTATGGCAAGTCAAGTAAAATTATCAGCTATGTAGGAAATTAAACTATCATCTGCATACAAAGAGATTATTTCACTTAACAAACCACTTCCACCATTTACTAACATGGCCTTTCTTTCCAAATAAAAACGCCCAAGAACAACCCATCTCAATTACAAGACATATTAACTGATCATTAAGCAAAGGAGACTAAGAGTTACCTACCGAGATTAGAACTTCCGTTAACGCAAATCCTCTCTTCTTCGATCCTTCTCTCTGCGTTTTTTATTTTCTTTCCTTTACGTTTCTTTTTCTCTCTCTTCTGTTTGTATTTTTTTTTTTCTATTAGAAGATATATATATCCCACACATGCACACAAGCACTTCCTTTGCCTTCCACGTGCACACCAGCACACACATTTTGTTTTTTTTTACAAATACATCCCTATAGTTTTAGGAATCCACATTGGAGGCCCACATAAAACAAAAAAAAATCACTTTTAATAAGACTACTTATTTACTTTTCTTTTTAAAAAAAAAAGAGTCGGGTCTCACAATTTTTCGTCACACATATAAAATTTTATATGGTTTTGAGATAAGAGAAATATTTTAATTTAAGTGGATCTCGTTTTGCGTCACATTGATAGAATTTTATAGCTTCTCACGATGTTGTGCCGGCTTTACATCAATTAGTTTGTGGCATAATTTCTCAATGCAAGGCCACTCCTAGGTCTAAGATTATAAAACAAGGGGACAAATTAAATTTAAGAGGGAAAAAAGGAATACACAAATAGAATATTTTTGGTAGATGTTTAGTGGAAATACGGTCCTATTGTAAGTGTTGGTGTTAAAGTATTTTAATTTTAAAAAAAAATAAGATGATGATGATGATGATGATTATTATTATTATTATTATTATTATTGTCAACGGAAGAAGCATACCAATTTAAAAAAGCCATACGACATTTATAGATTATCACCGGAATACAGATTAGACATACGACATTTATAGATTCTCATCCGAATACAAAGATACAAAGACACAGCCAAGCGGACTTCGGGTTGGTGTTGTGCAGTGAGGTGCACAGCACCGTGCTGCGCATCTCCGAGCCGTCGAATTGTGTATTCGACAGTTCGGATCTCATCTCGGCAACCAACGATTGAGAGCCATTCATTACCGATATGAGATCTGAACCGTCGGATGCACGATCCGAAAGCTCAGAGGTGCGCAGCACAGCTATGCACACCACTACACTACACCATCTCCCATGCCAGCCAAACCTTAAAGCTAACGATATACAAGAAAAACAAAGAGATGAAGCAGCTAAATTATTCAAAATATATAAAAATTGAGTGGTTGTGGACGTATGAGGTCCTACATGCATGCACATCTATTATTTAGCATTTGTCGGCTTACGTTTTATTGAGAAAGTAGTGGGAAGATGGTACAATGATTTCTGATCATTGCACACTACTATGTCGTCAAGGAAGAGATATTTTGCCGGCACATGTTTTCTCTTAACCTCATACATATATTATGCATGCATGCATCCAGGTCCGGCCTTGATGTTAGAGTTGTCTAAACTTGACCCTTAGTTTGGATGTCCATTTAATATTAAGTCATTGTAGGGAGGTATTCCCGAGCACGTACAATTAGTTGCCGAACACGTGATATTCGGGAGCACGTGGTAAATACGACAGGACTTACCGCCGGGTAGTTCGGTGAACAGCGATATGGACCAATGATATGGGAAGTCATTGATCCATGCAATCTATTCGGCAAATTAAGGGCCAATGATATGAGAAGTCATGGCTATAAACTGACTAATCGGCAGTTAGAGACATTCCGATTACATGGACCAAGATACATGTGAAGTAGCTGGTCCAAACAGACTGCTCGATTATGATACAGCCGAACAGTTGAAGTAAGAACTAAGCACGAAATACGAGTGATGACGGGACAGTCATCATGCAAGGCAATAGTCTAAATAATTGATGAAGGACCAGTTACAAGTGAAGTGATTGGTCCGGACAGTCTGTTCGGCTATGAGATAGCTGAACAGAGAAAGAAATCCGATCAGATGTTGGAGTAGAAGGAACATTCTAGAAGGGTCCAGAAACAATGGTATTCCGTTAAGGAATAAGATCCCGAGAATACAGGGTTTGAAAAAAGATACCCAACGAGAATGGGATGTTCGGTCAGTAATGGAAAAGAATCCTGAAAGGACTCTTTTCCATAAACTGATAAAGGAAACGAGAATCCTTGATATCCTGAGTTTCCTATACGAGTTGGGAATCCTATGGCAATAGGGATGCTTGGGCGCCAAGCATCCGAATGTCTATATAAACAGAGTAAGCCTAGAGGTAAAAGGTACGCAATACTTTGCATTCTTGCTTTCCTACTGATAATTAGGGTTTAATTGCTAGTACGTGATACTAACTTTGGCATCGGAGGGCCTTTGCCACGAGAGGCAGAGGTGCGCTCACCCCCTGTCTATTTTGCAGATTAGGGTTCCGACGACGAATTAGGGTTCCGGTGAAGAGGCACGAGAAAGCCGTTGCAAACCAGGTGATCAGAAAGCATCAATTGTTTTCATCCCCCTACAATCCTAAAAAATAAAAACATAAGTAAAACAAAAAATTAAGGTTATATTGTGCTAGTTTTAGCTTGAATTACGTTAAAAAAAAAATCACAATTTCAATTGTGTTATCGTACTTTAACTTTTTCAAGAACTCATTTTTAATTGAGATTATAGTCAACCCATTTAATCTCTCTTGTGACAAGATAGTACGAAAGTAAGTTTTTATCAACTTCAACTTAAAAAATTGCTATCCACTAAAACAACTGTAATCAACAGTGCCGCCCTAACCTAAAACAATGGGGGCTGATAAACAACAAAAAATAAAAGAAAGAGCTAAGAGAGGCCAAAATTAAGGACAGAAATGTGGCGGCCGGCTAAGAATGCCACGTGGGCAGGTTCGATAAGCCCCGCAAGCATGCGGGCTTGGGCAATTCCCCGGCTGGGGCGCAAAAATTAAGGACAGGAATGTGACGGCTAAGAATGCAACATGGGCCGGCCCAGAATAAGCCCCGAAAGCCTGTGGCCGGCCCAGAATAAGCCCCGAAAGCCTGTGGCCTATGGGCCTGGGCTATCCCCGGGCTGGGGCTATCCTTGGGCCGGCTAAGAATGCCACGTGGGGAAGTCCGATAAGCCCTGCAAGCATGCGGGCTTGGGCAATTCCCCGGCCGGGGCAGGCAAAAATTAACGACAAGAATGTGACGGCTAAGAATGCAACATGGGCCGGCCCAGAATAAGCCCCAAAAGCCTGTGGCCTATGGGCCTGGGCTATCCCCGGGCTGGGGCAACCATAATAGGAAATATTCGAAATACAGTTTCATAATAAATATAAAATTTAACAACATTAGCATAATTATATCGGTTTCTGGCCTAGTGGAAAGACATCTACTCCCTACCCAGAAGGTCAAGAATTCAATACCCAGTTAGCAACCCACTTTATTTCTTTTTTAAACTCATGTCAAAGTCTAAGATTTTAACTCTTTTAATATAGAGGCTTAAATTTATTTGGTTAATCAAACTTTATTGGCATACTTTCTTTTTTTCTTTTTATCTCTCGTTCAAATATTTATACTTTTTGCATTAATCTTAAATTGGAATAATTTAAATAGATAGTGGCTAAGACGAACAATAAAGAAGTGCAAAAAATGGTTGTGTTGGGTTTTGAGACCCCCAATTCATGTTTTCTTTTTCTTGGCGGAAATGAAAGAAGTGCAAAAAAAGGTTGTGTTGGGTTTTGACTATGGATAGGTTAATATAATGATACTCTATTCCAAGAGGTACCCTATACTCCTTAATTTAAGGCATGGGTAAGATAGAGTAGGTGAGTTGTCAAGTAAACTTAGGGAAATAATAGCCTCAAGTACTCATGGTCATGGCCGAAACATGTAGGATGGCTTTTGGTCGTGTTAATATGGATAGATGGCTTTTGGTCGTGTTAATATGGGTATACGATTGTATGAACGCATACACACACTTGCACATACACTCGCACGCACTCCAAATAACTAAAAGAAGAACGAATAAATAAATAGTAAGACTACAAAAAAATATAAAATGAAAGGGTCAAAATCAGGGGTCGTTACATTTTCTGTGCACAGGGTCTAAGTTGTAATTTTTACTTTAGCCTCTAGGTTCATTGCTTCGTTGCCAATATTTCCAAATTATTTTTGATAACTTATAGATTTTCGAGCAAATTTACTCATACCTCAACTAATCTAGTGTTCGAACCAGTATTCCCTATTTGTAGATCTGCCAATTCCACATACTCAATGTTATGTTAAACCCAATTTACTTATTTCTGTTTCGGTTTAGGGTTTAGCTTGTTTTCTATTAGGGTCTGCTTCTGGTTCGTGTTACTGTAACCTAGATTTTGTTTTCAGTCTCGCCGTGGTCTCGTGGATCCACTTTGCCGGCATGTGTCCTCGTGATCGGAGCTCGCCATGACAGCAAGGGCTTGCCCCGAAGTAGCACCCTTTGCTCGTGCCAGCAAAGAGCTCACCGATTTAGTCGGTGATTCCTCGTGCTATGAGCCGGTCGGCGACATGTTCAGAGAGCAATTTCGTGGGGGGTTACTAAATATTACATTAGTGTTTTGTGCCAATGGTTTGAGCTAGGTTTTTCGCTGGATACTCTACTACCAAGTCAAAGATGGACCCTATGCCGGCACCTTGACTGGTTCGGCTATCTGTCGCCTGTAGCCTGTAGCGCTTTCAGCAGTGCTCATGTCTTAGATATTGGTAGTTTTGGTTCACTCCTATTATTGTGATGTAATCTTCGCATTCGAGCTTGAATGAAATATGCAATTGCCTATTTATCAAAAACAATTGTACCCAAAGTTTCGTCTAAAAAAAATGTACCCATGAAAGTTTCATAACTATTTTAATTATTGTTTAATTGATCGTAATTGGTTCCTGCTCTTAAACTTAGAGATAAAAATTGTTTGAAGATTATTGGTTAAGCAGCATCCCTCATTCTCCATGTGCTGCAAATCTTCAAGATTGGCTCCAATTTAATGCAGCCATGTTTGTGGAATTTCAGAGTCCCCCATTCACACCCAACTTGGTTCGAGCGTGGACAAGAAATAGGGACTGATTTCTGCCTATATATAGCTACATCGCCAGCCTTAATCTTGTATCAGAGAGTAGCAATTAAGAGGGGTTTGGGTGAGTGATTTGTAATCTCCTCCATTATAGTAGTGAAATCTGCTGTCTGTGGAGTAGGCATTTGTCGAACCATGTTAATGTTGTCTCTCTGTGTTTGTTTGAGGTGTGTGTGAGTTCTGGATTTTGGGGTTTTTGTCCTAACAAAAACTGCAAGGAAAAGTTACATGTTTCGTAATATTAGTGATGATATGTAATAAAACGGGGAATACGAAAATTGATTGTCCCATATAACAGGACTCTATTATAACTGAAACATTAAAGGTAAAAGGGTTCAAAACAAAACGAATTGGAACTTCAGCAGCAGAAGAGTAAACAAGCAAACAAGTACTGTAAAACCTTTGGGTATGACACATGAATAGAAAGAAAAAAAAAAAAGAAAAAAGAAAAAAGAAAGCAAAAGCACAAGGCAGGGGAAACCATGGTAGATGGTACCTAATTCAAAATCTTATTCTTCCATTTCTGAGCCAACTCGGTAAGTGATTTTGTCGAATCTCCGTCTTCACTTAGCACCATTCCAGCGGCGTCTTTTAGGCCTTTCATTCGGCTACGAATCGCATTTCCTTCTTCTCCTTCCATTAGACCCTTCACAACTTTCGCAATCTCATTTCGCCCAATTATTCCATTTTCTCTAACTTTCGGCCTCACTGCTACTTTTAAATCTTCAATTAATATCACAGCATTCATATTTTGTTCTGCATAAAGAGGCCAAGCAATCAACGGAACACCGTTGACTACACTCTCGAGTGTAGAGTTCCAACCACAATGGGTTAAAAATCCACCGGTCGAACCATGGCTAAGAATTTGAGCTTGTGGTGCCCAAGATGGCACCACTAGACCAAACCCTTTGGTTCTATCTAAAAACTCGTTTGGTAAGAAGTCCGATGGGTCATTCTGGTCATTAACACCAGAAAGTTCAACCTTATCATTTGGACTCCTAACGACCCATAGGAATCTCTGTTCACTCATTTCCAAACCAAAGGCTAACTCAGTGAGTTGATCAAATGAGAGGGTCCCGAGACTACCAAAGGCGATGAACAAGACGGAGCCACGTGGCTGGTCATCCAACCATCTCAAACACTCCGACCCGTCATCAGGCACACCCATCTGTACGAGCGGTCCGATTGGATAAACAGGCGGCTTACCGGATTCTTCCTCTTGCAAAGCCTTGATGGCCCCACCTTCCAATGCCCTAAAGCTATTGACAATAATACCCTCGGCCAAACTGTACTGTTTTGCGATGTGAAGAAGCCGTTTGTATGCATCATTCTTCCTGTCTTGTACTGGGTCTAACAAATCCTTCCCGTGAACCGGTGTGCAACCCGGGATTTGAACCAGTTCGGCTAAATCTCTATACTCGCAAGACACGGATTCATGGAGCTTTGGCAAATAAAGGAACAGTGATAAAGTCATGGCCGTGGACGCGAAGAAAATATAAGGAGCGATGCCGAGTTCGGCTGCGACGTGGAACGCATCGGTGGCAAAAAGATCAACCACAAGAGCAACAACCCGAGAACTGGAAACCAATGATTTCAAAACGTCGCGGAGAGAGGGGAGAGAGCGGGACACGGTGAGGGCGATGGCCGTCTCGGCGTGGACGTCGCTGGACAAATCGTCCAAGTTAACGGGAGGGAGAAGGACGTGGTTTATGCGGGTGGGAAGGGAGTCGAGGAACGATTTCGGGCCGGCGGAGAGAGGGCCGGGGGTTGGGACGATGAAGGTGACTGAGAAGTTGTGGGTGAGGACGAGTCGCTTGGCGAACTCGCCGAGCGGGATGAGGTGACCCATTCCTGGAACTGGAAAAATTGCTACGTTGAGTGTTTGTTCCATTGGTGTATACCGTATAGGCCGTAGCTGCGCACCTGATCAGCTGCTTGGTTAGGTTTTAGTATATGAGGAAGGGCATCTCCAACCTATCTTTAATATTTCAAAATAGAAAATGAATGTGATACATTGTAGAAAATTTTATGTTTTATTTTTTATTTTCTTCACATTTTGAACCTTTCGGGAGAATTTAGAAAAGACTCATTATTCTTTGGGTCTCTAAAAATGGAGACCTCCTCCAAATATAAATACCATACTTTCATTTTGGAGGCCAATGTCTTGTTTGGATTCAAATTTGAGATTTTTGTGAGTTTGGTTTTTTGGGTAATGAATTCAGAGAAAAATTAGTAATGATGGGAGTTATGAGTAATGAGTGGAGAGAGATAGAGAGAGAAATGAGAGTAATGATTGAAAATACCGGTAGTAAGTGAAGAGAGAAATGAAAGTAATAATTGAAAATATGGGTAATGAGTATTTTTTAATTTAGAAATTTTTTTCCAAGGCACAATTCTTTAAAAGGGACTATGGGTTCCTCTAATATTCTCCCAAAAAATACAAAAATTGAAGAAAATATTATATAAATTACAAAATCTTTTTTCAATGTGTCACTATCCATTTTTCATTTTGGAGTTTTGGAGATGCTGGAAGGGGTGATTTGAAAAAGACATTTTCTATATGGAGAAGAATGCATCCTCAGTCATTGTCCGTGTATCATTATCTTTCTTTCTTTTTTTGAAGTAAATGCAAATAATATGATATTGAGATATACTTTAAATAAACTACGGAGTATATATTAGTTAAAGATAAATGAGGTAAAATGATTGATTTGAGGACTAAAACTTTAATTTATTTTCAATTTTAGAGGCCAAATTCGTATTTGAATTTCTACTATTTAAATATTCCTACACCTCGTACTATACAATACTACTAATAAATGGGAGATTTTTTGCGGGGATTGATGCGGTATAGGAGAGTGTTGCATGAAACACTTCCATGTATTAGTAACATTTTCCTGTGCATGGGACATTTTTTTCTCGATAAAATAGAAGACATTCGAATTTTTTTGTTTTGTCTTGTCTTATTACCTTTTTGTTTATTCAGAGTTCAACTTTTGATTTTTTGATTCAGCGTGACGAGAGAATTGGGGGGAAAAAAATTGCAAACCAAAAGTCAGATAAGTTTATTATAGTAAATGTTAAATTTCTTGGAGGGTTTCAACCTAAAATTAATTGGCAATAAATAGAATAGCCCCTAAATTTTATTAACCAATCTTGAGTGGCTTAGATGAGCGATGTGAGATAAAATCTAACACTCTCTCTCACGTGCAGCCTGGATCCGGGGCACATGGAGATACGAATTGAGGAGGCCAGGAGATTTGCTCGGGCGCCAAAGACTCGACCACGTGAAGTGAGGTCACCTAAGACCTAACTATGATACCATGAAAATAAGAGCATCCACTGTGGTATAATCAACACTAAAATGTTGCTAAGGTTAGTAACATTTGCTCAAAAAAGAGCTCATATTGGAATAATCAAACTTAATAACCTCTAGCAAATCATCAAATTTTGACTCTTGGATAATCAAAACTAGCAAACTTAATTTTGCCAATAATCAAATTTAGTTGTCCTCATATTTCTTCAATCAAGTACACCATCATTACACAAAAACATTCTCTCTCTTCCATTTTCAACATGTTTCAAAGAAAAACACTTTTAAAAAGAGTTTTTATTTTTTGCAAAAACAGTTTTTCGAATTTTTTATTAAAACTGTTTATTTGAAAAAAAAAATTCAAAAACTGTTATTTTGAAAAAAAAAACTTTTTTTTATTCAAAAAACGATTTTTTACAACTTTTTTCCGAAAACTTTTTTTTTTTAAATCAAAGTTTTCAAAAAACTATTTCCTCTTTTCCTAATATCATGTTTTTTATTAGTTTGAAAATTATTTTAATTTTTAGATTTTTATAAGTTGAAAAGATGATGTGACAAGTTTTGCTTATTTAATTTTGATTGTACCATTATGGACCTCTATATTGCTAATCTTAGCAACCCTTTAAATAAATAACCAAAAGATGATGTGGCAACTTTTGATTATTTCACTGTGGATAAGTCAAAATAAATACATTTTTAGCTTCTTTTTTGTCTTGTAAACTTTTCATCATTCGGAGTATATTTCTATTTTTCTAATTTCTCTTATCAAAAAGAATTGGGAAAGTCAAAAATGATTCAATAACAGAAGTCACGTATTAAAATGTACAAGTTAATTTATTTTAAATTCAAGCTTAATGTATTAAAGAACCGCCAACAAGTGGATCTATAGAAATACTCAAGGGTTGGCCTGGTGATCAAAGCAAAGATTTAGGGTGTAACACCCCCATTTTTGGGTACGTTAAAGAGACATTTTATTCAAAAAAATCAAATGGAGTCTGGCTCTTATTACAACAAAACTCCCACAAGAGTTCAATATTTACACAAATGAAGGGTGATTCTAGGGTTCCTAACTACAGCTCCTCAGCTCTTCCATTCTTGCCAGCTCCTCAGCTCCAAAAGCCTCCACGGTGATCTGCTTACCCTAATCATCTACAAAATCTGACACATTATACCAGCGTCGCCACCGATATAATATGTCAGGGTCACCAAAAGGCAACACCGTGAGCTACAAAAGCTCAGCAGGACAATCCCATACCCGCTAACCCATAACTTAAAAACAACAGGAAATAATAACACATCGATTTCCACATGATACATATATACGCAGCTAACAATGACACATCCACATTCGTTAATCAACTATCGTTGGTGTCGATGTTTTTCTGTATTTCTCCTACGCGACTCATCGTAGACCGTGTCTCCATTTTCACTTTTCATAACCAAATCAACATTTTCAAAATCTGTTTCTAACACACCCAACCTCGGTTCCGCCGTTCCGGTCTCCCGAGTATCCTCACAATGGTTCCGCCGCACCGGGTTCCCATTGGCACACTTTGCATTGGCTCCTTTCCGCGGATAACCAAGCCACACACCCAACCTCGGTTCCGCCGTTCCGGTCTCCCGAGTATCCTCACAATGGTTCCGCCGCACCGGGTTCCCATTGGCACACAAAACACACACCACACAATGGGCTACCATGTCCGGCCACATTGCGGTTTCCAAAACTTTTCATCTTTTCAAAACACGCCTTTTCGTTAACCACACCCTAAGTGTCATGTTTCTAACTTTCTCGATTTTCGTGTCACGTTTTCATGCATAGACTCCGCGGTAGGACCTTTCACAAAAATAAGCATAACTCATTCATTGAAACTATACTAGCAAGATTATTCAACTCAATATTACTAAGCATGCTCGAAAAGATCAAAATATGAATACTTCAAATCAAGCGTTAAAATCTTATCTTTCGAAAATCGTTCTATCTTACTTTTTGAGAAATTCAATACAACATATGTTTATTTAAGACAAAGTTATTTATCCAACATGCTCATACCTCCATTAGTGAGATAAACTTATTGACAATCATGCATTTTAAACGATAAGCTTATCTACTTGAAACTAAACAATAGATAACCTTATCTACTTAAGGAAAACGATCATTTTACTTTCTAACGTACGATTCTATGCTTTACGTAGAGTTAAGGGGTTCTACTTATACTTAGGGAAGTGAGTAGAGAAAAATCTACCTTAATCCGAAACTAGTCGGGGCCGAATAAGCTAGTTGGAAGTTTTCTACGGCGGTGAAACTCGCAAATCTGGACCAAACTTTGGATGGCAGTAACTCGGTCAATATTTGACCAAATATGATCGTTCTTGGGTTGAAATCGAAGCTCTCGAAGTGCTCTACAACTTTCGTGAAGGAAGTTGATCCTAGAAACTACTTTAGGTAGGAGAAAAATGGTGATAAAGGAAGAGACAGTGTGCTGTCAGAAAATGGAAATCCGAGATTTTTACTGAATTTTGGATGCCAATATCTTTGTCATTTCTTCGCCGATTGGGATGGTTCTTGGGTCTAACTTGAAGGTTTCGAAGTGCTCTACAACTTTTCCGAAGGGAGTTGGTTCTAAAAACTAGCCTAAGCAGGGGAAAACTGAGGATTTACGAAGGGCAGTAGGCTGCCTGGAAAAAACAGAAATGGTTTTTAGAGAGAAGTGAGAGCAAGAAGTGAAGGTGTGAGTTGAAATGCTTGGAATGGCTTTCTATTTATAGGCAAAACTTGAGCTCCTCCTCCCTCCTCTATGGCCGGCCCCCCCTTCTCTCCTTTCTCCCATGGATTTGCTCCATTGAGTTGTCATCTCATGCCTTTCAATCATGTCATGCCTTCCATGACTTGTCACTTCCATTTGTAGGCCAAATCTTAGGCCATCATGAAGGGTTTTTGGCTTGTCAAATCTATGGGGAGGTTTCTTGCAAGAAAGCACAAAATCATTGTACTTTGGAAGACTAGAAATGGGTTGGAAAGTGGTCAAAAATAGGCTTAAGGCTATAAATGTTGCTTGTGTAAGTAATCAAAACTCATGCACACACTCCACCCCACTCTCTCTCTCTCTCTCTCTCTCTCTCTCTCTCTCTCTCTCTCTCTCTCCTAGGTATATATATATATATATGTATAAGTACATGTATATATTCATCTAGGAAAGTAAAACCTATGATAGTTAGGCTTAGGACATAGGTGTGCATGCATGGCAAGGCTAGTCTTGTTTCCTTTGGAAGCAAAATGATGACTCCATTAGTATGACTTGTCTTGTCATGCATTTTGGCAAGTCAAAGGTCTAATAACCAAGAGACAAAAATTCCCCTAACAATTATGGACCAAGGGGTAAAGGAATATTGGTAATAATTTGATATGACTAGTCATGGAAATCTATTGTCCAATGGATAATATTTTCCCTAACATTTATGGACCAAAGGTTAAAGTTTTCCCTTGCCTTTATTATCCAATAGGTAGGATAAGTAATGATGCTAGGTAAAGTGAAATGACTAAACATAGGAATAAAATGATTACTCCTATAGTCTAATGGTTCAATAGGGTTCGGAGGGTTTCATAAGGCTCAAAGACAGTCAAAAAGGTCCATCTAGGGTTAGGAAATTGTAACTAGATTGAAACGGTAATTAGGGTTTTCTAACGAATTGGTTGGAAACTAATTATACTTGCCAAGTAGGATTTCTAGCCAAGAAATATAATTTAAAGATTTTATTTAACTCACTAGAAAAAAAATACAAGTGCTTCTACAAGCATACTTGTCTTTAGAAAATGACTAGATTGCTCGGCGTGAAAATATAAAATTTTATAAATCTCAAATCTAATTATGATGGATTATTAAAATTAAAAAGAAATTTTTAGTAGCAAATTCAAGTAATTAAAATCAAATTTAAATATTTAACGAAATTTTTATTTACCAAAAATCAGGGTCGTTACATAGGGGTTTATTCACTCCTAAAATTTTAGGTTCAGAACCTTACAGATGCTGTCAACATGTTTGGATCGGAGCGGCCCGCTAGTAGACAGTGGGATGATATCCCAAAATTAGCCAAGATGCATGACGTGTAATGTGTGAGCTGGTCCGGATATCTATTTATGCCCGTTGTAAAAATTTTATATCCATCTCAAAACCAATTGACGGTGAGTGGAGAGACCCATTCCCCTCTAGATCTCTCCCCTTCGCATCGTCCCTCTTCTCCCCTTCTGTTCCCAGCTTCTTCCTCTGTCTCATGTGTCTGAGTGTCTCCGATCGATCCCTCGTTCTCTCCACCCCTGCGATTGCGTCATTTCATCAAAATAATAATATATTAAGTTATAATTGGACTGTCAATTAGTAGTAGTAGTATTAAATAACATAAAATTATTAATGATTCACTTTTCACTGGTCCAATAATTCTAGTGACACATCCAAATACACACCCATACTCACATGAGTGGTGGACCCCATACACATACTATAATGTTTAGTGTGTTTGGGTGTGGTACTAGCACCACTCATAACTTATCGTCCCACCAACATGGCTCAACATATTACTACCACTCATATTTTATTTGCTCAATATATAACTCGTTGGGTCCTAGTAACATAGACTAAATTTTGATCAAAATTCAAAATGGTCCCCGTTCTTTAATTGTGTGCAAAGCCGTCAAGATTGACGAATTCCTGTAATATAATAGGCTTATCATCAACTTGTATACAAACATGTTCTTTCAAGCTTTCGCAATCAATCAACCAAATGATAGGAGTTTAAAACAATCAATCTGCTCTCATTTTAGGCCACAAAAAGTAACCAAGCATAATTGGTATCGTCTATGTACGTCAAGGCTACAAAATATACGTCAGGGGTAGAGTCATTAATCTCACAAAAATCTATGACTAATAATAATAAAAATATTGGATGAGAAGAAAATAAGTCCCAGAGACACGAAAACGCATAAACACTTTACATATATGGTGTTGTTCTACCAAGTTAAAATGACTTTTTGAAGGTGTCCTTATTTAAAATAAAAAATAAAAAAATTGCGTTCATTAGTCTTGCAATTGGTAAAAGTAAAACAGAAAAAAAAAATTACTTTTCTGATTCCTCTCGTCGAGATAAATCAATAATCCAGAAAAGTTTGGCTCAAAACTAACAAACGCGATTTTTTTTGAATAAAGATAAAATCTCCAAAAAAAAGGTGCTAAGAGTTAAGCGGAATGGGGGCATAGTGTGTGTGGGTTCCCTACCGCTGTGAGTGTATGTACAATGGTAACATGTAAACAAGTGTTTGTGCCCAACTGTGTATCTCGAGGTATTGTTGGGTTGAGAAATAACTATTGAGTTTTTTTTTTTAATCGGCAAAATAACAATTTTATAAATGGGAAAGAGGGGAAGGGGAATTAAACAAAAGTTGAAAATACAGCCAAAAATAGGAACAAAGCCCATACTCACCTAAGGGACAAAGCCCGAAACCTTGTTGGCCTAAAATGCCCGAATCAAACAATAAAGTACAAAAATCCTAACCCACCAAAGTGGGCTAGATTTAGCCTAGGAAAACCCAAAACCTAAACCTAATATACAATACAATTTCAAACAACCCGCTAACAAACCATTGCCTCCCACAACAATCAAACCACCACCAACACCACCGACTACCATCTCTAGAAAAAACCAAGCACCACCTGCCAACACCACCAAAGAAAAAAACCGATGAAACACACCACAGATCTGCCTCGAGCACTCAACCTAGCCGTTAAGCAAAACCGAGCCACCCAGCAGTAAGCTAAGAGAGAGGCCGCGTAGCCAAACTTCAAGCCTCCACCAGATCATCCATGCCATTAGGCGGAACACTTGTGACCCAGGAACACACCGGCCGGAAGATTGAAACAGAGACGAATAAGAAAGGTCGTAGAGGGCGCAGAACCAAATGAAGGCACGAAGAAGAATTGGTACAGTACACTAGGGAAGGGGGTCAGAAAACAAAGAGAAAGGAGGAGAGAGACGGAGTCACCAAGAAATTACCGAAGAACGAACCCGTCACCATCCGAACCTACCAACAATGAACGCCGATAAGCCGCTAATCCAACCCCCATAAACAACCTGAAGAAGACCGACCGTCGAGATCCAAGAGCTCTAGCACCAATCACACCATCACCACCGCCTCCAGCCGTCTCGTTATCTCGCCGACCATTTTGAAATAAGAAAGAGAGAGAGAGAGCGAGAGAGAGAGAGAGAGAGCGAGAGAGAGAGAGAGAGATTAGAAAATGATAAGAAAAGGAGAGGGAGAGAGAGGAGCGCGAAAACCTAGATATGAGGAGTTTTAGGGAGAACGCTGGAGAGGGGATTTTAGAGAGAGAAAAAGGGTTGCGTTTAATACATGATAGCTTCACATGGTGTAAATGACCAAATGATTATTCAGCAAAAATTCTACAAGCACACACACTCACTCTTGTGTTGGGACTCACATGCACTGTAACTCCAATATGTGGGGTGTCGAAACGAGTGCGAGTATATGTGTATTGTGCAAATTAATTTGTCAAATGTAAAAAAATTGATTATTCAATGCTTCTGTAGCACCATCACATAATACTCTAGGAATCCTACCATACGTACCGACGGCCGCGCTGGGTCATCTCAGACCACCGGACGGCGGATCCGAGCCATCTAAAAATTCTATTAAAAAAAATGAGGGGGCCTATGTGGAAATTACTGGCATCCGATGTGTATAGGGTACTTGATCTAAATACCCTATTTTTCGTGTATATATAAATATGGTGTTTAGATCAAACACCCTACACACATCGAATGCTAGTAATTTCTGCATAGACCCCCTCGTTTTTTTTATATAGAATTTTTGAACGGCTCGGATCGGCTATTCGGTGGCCAGAGACGGCCCGACGCGGCCATTGATACGGTTTCCGTAGGAAAACCGTCGGAACGTATAGGATTTCTAATACTCTAGAACTCTCCATCAAATATAGGTACGAGTCATACACTTTGTAACGAAATCCACTCCCATATGCAGTACTAAGAAAAGATTTGGGAGTATTTAATAATATTATAAATGAACTATCAATCCACTGTAGAGTTGCTTCAATCCAACCACGTATACCCCTCATATGCTTATTGACAACTGACAAGTGACAAACGACTTTTTATTTTAAGAGAGAAAACAAAATTAGTGATGTTGGGTCATTGCCTCTAACTTGATTGGCTCCGCGTCCATTTCCCTGTTTATGATAAAATTGAATCCTAAGTAGTACTACTATGTAACAATAATTTCATAACCTTTTTATGCACTATCTAGTTACAAAACCGATTGCAACTTCAACACCATCAACTTCTAACAATACTGATTTTTGTCGGTCAAAAACAAAAAAACACAACCTAGTATAAACCATACATACAACACAAGAATATAAAATGGCACAGGGAAGAAAAAAGAGAGGGCGGTGGGTGACCATATTAGAGGAACACTAAACTAATTAATAATCTTAGTCTTCCATTTCTGAGCCAACTCAGCGAGAGACTTCGTCGAATCCCCATCTTCGCCAAGCACCTTTGCAGCAGCATCCTTTAGGCCTCTCATTCGATTGCGAATTTGCTTCCCTTCTTCTCCTTCAATCAAACCCTTCACGGCTTTGGCAATCTCAGCTCCTCCAATTATTCCGTTTTCACCTGCCTTTGGCCTCAATGCCACTTTTAGATCCTCGATTAACATCACGGCGTTCATCTTTTGCTCCGCGTGAAGAGGCCAAGCGATTAAAGGAACGCCATTGACCACACTCTCAAGTGTTGAGTTCCAACCACAGTGAGTGAGAAATCCACCGGTCGAGCTGTGACTAAGAATTTGATCCTGTGGTGCCCATGATGGCACCACTAGACCAAACCCCTTGGTCCTATCCAAAAACCCATTTGGTAAGAAGGCAAAAGGGTCATTTTGGCTATTGACGCTGAAGTATGAGGCATTGGCTGCCTTATCATTTGGACTCCTAACAACCCACAAGAATCTCTGATCACTCATTTCCAAACCCAAGGCTAACTCATTAAGCTGATCATATGAGAGGGTCCCACCGCTGCCGAAGGAGACGAACAGGACGGAGCCACGTGGCTGGTCATCCAACCATCTCAAACTCTCCGACCCGTCATCAGCCCCGCTCATCCGTACAAGCGGCCCGATCGGGTAAACGGGCGGCTTACCAGGTTCTTCCTCTTGCAAAGACTTTATGGCTCCACCTTCCAATTCCTTAAAGCTATTGACCATAATACCCTCGGCCAATCCATACCGTTTTGCGTGGTGAAGGACCCATTTGTATGCATCATTCTTCCTGTCTTGAACCGGGTCTAACAAGTCCTTCCCGTGAACCGGTATGCAACCCGGGATGCGTACCGGCTCGGGTAAATCTCTATACTCGCAAGACACGGACTCGTCAAGCTTTGGCAAATAAAGGAACAACGACAAAGCCATGGCAGTGGACGGGTAGAATATATAAGGAGAGACGTTGAACTCGACCGCTACGTCAAACGCGTCGGTGCCGAAAAGATCAACGACCAGAGCAACAACCCGGAAACTGGAAACCAACGACTTCAAAGCATCTCGGAGAGAGGGGAGAGAGCGGACCATGGTGAGGGAGATCCTAGTCTCGGCCCTGATGTCGTCAGGCAAGTCGTCCAAGTTAACGGCAGGGAGGAGGAGGTAATTTATACCGGTGGGAAGGGAATCGAGGAAGGATTTTTGGGCGGCGGGCAGAAGGCCGGGGTCAGTTGGAATGATGAAGGTGGCTGAGAAGTTGTGGGTTAGGAGGAGTCGCTTGGCGAACTCGGCGAGTGGGATGAGGTGACCCATCCCTTGAGTTGGGAGGATTGCTAGGTGGGGTGTTTGTTCCATTGGTTATGCTGATCAAGAGGTGGATTTACTGAGAAGGGAAGGGAAGGGAAGGGATATGATATGATATAGTAGTATATGTAATGGTTTTGTATAGGTTTTGGTTTGAATTTGGATCAGTAGTACTTTCTGGAATACTAAAAATTAAGGTTTAGCTAGCTAGCTAGGCTGGCTTTTTGGTGGTTGATTTTGAAGGTTGTGTTTGTGTGTACTACTTATATAGGTGAAAGTATATATATATATAGAGAACTGCTATGTATACCGATGGAATTGTAGGGATATCGTACCGACCGGCGGCGCGGGGCCGTCTCCGGCCACCGGACGGCCGATCCGAGCCGTCCAAAAATTTTAAAAAAAAAAACCGAGGGGACCACACGGGAATCAACGGCATCCGATGTGTGTAGGGTGCTTGATCTAAACACCTTATTTTTTGTGTATAAATATACACAAAAAATAAGGTGTTTAGATCAAGCACCCTATACACATCGGATGCCGTTGATTCCCGCGTGGTCCCCTCGGTTTTTTTTTTTAAAATTTTTGGACGGCTCGGATCGGCCGTCCGGTGGCCGGAGACGGCCCCGCGCCGCCGGTCGGTACGATATCCCTACAATTCCATCGGTATACATAGCATTTCTGATATATATATGTGTATCACAGTGGTGGGATGTAATGAGTATTAATGGTGGAATTAATTAGCTTTGGAAGGGGACTGGTGGTTTCTGGATAGGAGAAAACTCCAACTTGGGTTTTGATAAACATTTTGCCATGATGTCATTACAAATGTAAGCCTTATGTCTTACTTCCTTCCGGAAGCGGAGAGACTGTTTTCGTGATATTATTCAGTGACTAGGAAATTACATTAAAACAATTTTACTGCTGTGCCGGGGCTGCAATTTATCAGCAACAAACAACTGTTGCGTTACTAGATCGAAGACCTGGTAGGTCCAAAATTTCCATTGATTAGATACACCAAATTAAGTTGAACACATTATTACGTACGAAGGAGTGCTTTCACTACAAAAATTAAAATTGAAAAGCAGATATGACGGAAGTGATGACGGTATACTGAACATGCATGCAGGTTAAGATAGAGCTTCAATTAGTTCATTAATGGAGTATATTTAAAAAGGGGTGCCATGCACGCACCCCCACAAATCAATAAATAAAGCCAAAATTAATTAGGTGGTACGTTCCTTCATACTATATAGTAGTAGGAGTAATATTTGAAAATCATTGGAAATGAATGTTTTGATCATGCAGGCGAAATCTAATTACAATTACTCTCTTCAAAACTGGACCGAAAATGAGGTGTCGGCTGGGGTGGGTTTTGGGAAGGAGGGGGTGGTTTGTGGGGAAAGATCGGGGAGAGGGAGTAAAGAGAGTGTTTTAATCTTAGCCATTGAAATTAATGGCTTAGATTGGATGTCAAATAAGTGGTTCAGACTGCGTTTTAATCTTAGCCATTGAAAATTAGGAGAAATTAAATATTCATTCTTAGAAGGGGCATGACGTAAGTTTTCATCCTTCTCATTTTGAACGGTTATGTTTTTATCCTTTGAGCTTGTGAAATACCATGTGTATCCTTTTACTGATACGTATTGATATATGTAAATATAGTTCCCTAATTAAGGGAGATTTGATTAGGATTTTAAATAAACACAGTTTCCTAAAATAATGGGATTTGCTTATTTCCTTATCTTCAACAATTTTCTAATTTAGTGAAATTCAACAATTTCCAAATTTAGAGGGATTCAATCACTATAATTATGGGAGATAATTACAAGAGAGGATTTTAAAATTTAAAAAATAGTAATAACAAAATCTCACCGGTTTAAGTTCCTCCTTTACCATTTATGATTGGTAAATTCATAGATCATCCATGTCAGATTTGAAGTTGAAATGGGTTTCATGGTAAATACATCATGAACGACGAAATACACCATGAAATCTGCTTGATAAAATACATCATGAAATACGCTTGTTAAAATACACTATAAAATATACTTGATATAATACACCATGAAATACGCTTAAAATACACTATGACATATATATACTTGATAAAATACTCCATGGACGATGAAATACACCACGACGACCACGACGAAATACACCATGAAATCTGCTTTTATTTCACGATGAAATACACCACGACGATAAATCTACCATGAATTATTGTAAAATATTTCGGAACAAAATCACCCATGAAAACACAAGGCAAACAAACACACAACACTACAAATCGCCTCACTAATTGATCCTAACCAAAAAAAATTACCCATGAAAACACAATCACCATTTGGATCCAAACCCATAAAAAAATGAGTCCAAACAAACGCAATCACCTCTCCTGATTTCCAGAACCCAAACGTTGTTTCCATTTTACCATATTTGTACTCATTTAGAGGTGCTTGCTCACGCACCTCTTGTCCTTCACGACTGATCTTAATCACTGCTACGATTTCAATGGAGAGAGAGGAGAGAGAAAGAGTGGGTGGCGGCTTCCAGTGGATCTGAGAATGGTCATCGTTCTTCTTTATCGCCATTGCCATTCGTTGGCAATTCTCGATCTTGGATTGCCGTTCATCGTCGTTGCCGCTACCATTCTTGGCCGTTCTCGATCTAGGATCACTAGAGGTGGAGGTTCCGAGCCTCGCGACGTTCATGGAGGTGGGGGATTTTGGTAGAGAGAGAGAGCGAGAGAGAATAATTTAGGGTTAGGAATTGTTTAGATGGAGAGAGATGGGACAACGTTAAATGGGGAATTTTATCTACTTGTCATGCCCCTTTAATTATGGAATAGGATCTCAAAGTTTATGAATTGGTCCCAAAAATATGTCCCTATAGATATATATGGGCAAATTTGGGTTTATTTGATTTTGGAGATGAAAATATAACCGTTCAAAATTCCGAAGATGAAAACTTACGCGTTGTCTCTTCTGAGGATGGATATTTAATTCTCCCTTGAAATTAATCTTCGATGATTTAGAAATCACGCATACGTCAGTATCGAAAAGTTATCCAAAGACAACTTAAACACAAAGTACCATCCCCACACTAATGAAAGAGAAGTTTATATAGCCTACCATTTTGATTTTGAGGAATTTGGTCAAACAGCTCCACCGAGATATATACAGAATGCTTATACAAAATACTAGTAAAACAGACTATTGAAGTTACCGAGGACGAAGTAAGGAATTTCACTACACGGGAGCGACCATGTATGCGAGACAAACAATAAAAATAAACATGCATATCAATCTAAAATATATAAGAACTCAAAAAAGTACAAAATAACAACACCCCATAATTACTTATACTTTTCATCAATTAACGGATTGCAAAAGCAATAACAATTTAGAGTATCCACAATGCTATAATCAAAACTAAAAGGTTTTTAAAGTTAACAATGTTGATGCAAAATATGACTCACAATGATATAATCAAACTTAACAACCACCTTAGAAATAATCAAAATTTGGTCTTTTGATAACTAAAACTAGCAACATTTTGACAATAACCAAATTTAATAGACCCTACATATATTCTCAATCAAATATACCAATTATTATATAAAAATATTTTATCTCTCTTCCCTTTTCGAACAATATTTTTGAAAAAAAATATTTTACTAAAAAATTGTTTCTTTTAGAAAACAGTTTTTAAAAAATAATTTATTTTTCAAAAAAAAAGTTTCAAAAACTATTTTCTATTTCTAGTAAATTGTTTTTATTAGTTTCAAAACTATTTTTAGGAAAAAATATTTTCTACTATTCACAATTTTTAATTTTTTGTAATTTAAAAACATGATGTGACAAGTTTTGGTTATCCAATTTTGATTATAACATTGTAGACATCTACATTACTAACCATAGCAATCTCTTAAATGAATAATTAAAAGTTGATGTGGCAACTTTTAGTTATTAATTTTTTATTATAGCATTGTGGATGCCCTTTTTTTTTTTTTTGCTCAGCCATTGTGGATGCCCTTACTTCATCCTATCTAGTAAAGCAAGTCATCTTCAATTAATTGCACTTGACGCTCTTTCATGTCATTAAAAACATCGATAATAGAATTAGCATCAAACCCCTACGCAATATCCTTCTCTATGTAAATGTTCTAAAAACTTGCTAAAAGTTCATTGCGGAGTCTAGTGTTCACACATTTCATAGCTACAACTTAGATTTCACCAAAGATTACTTGGTGTTCCTAATTTCTTCAAAACAGCCTTCAAGGTCCTGACGATGTGGGATTTTTTGAGCCCAGAGCGGGGGGGGGCCGATGTGTCATGGAGATTTTAGGTCAGAGAGAAGAAAACATATGAAACCCTCTTAACGATTTGGGATTTTTGTATTTTTGTGGGAGAAAAACATGGAGTTTATTAATGGGGTACTCACAAATTCACAATGTTAACCCTCAAATTTTATGTTTTTGTTATATTTTTATTTTTATTACCATAGCCTTTGGATTTTAATGTTTGTACTTTAGATTTTAATATTGGTATCCTTGTATTTCAAAGGTTAGTACTATTCGAATTTTTTTTCTAAAATACTAGAGGGGGGCGAACCTATATACTTTTATAGAATATTATTGTTTTTTAAATATAATCGTAGAGTTTTTTTTTCCCTTTGTAAGGAAAACCGCCCTTACTGACTCCTCCCTGGCTCCTTCCCTACAGCCAAACAAATTTTACTACTAAAAACAATTGAAAGAGCACACTAGCAATAAAATATTAATCAAAAACCAAAAAAGCTGCTTCCTCATATATCTCAAGTTACATGAAACAACACAATGTTGATCCAACCAGCCTAATACGCAAAGGCAGAGCCACATTATGGCCACTTAAGTTGCAAAATTTCTCTAGCCAATAATATGAGTATAGATTTTTAATTCTTTCTGCATATTTAATCCTATTGATAACTACTAATAAATTGTCCTTAGGAACTCACTACAACTGCTACATCTATCATCTTTTCAAGCATCACCTGGGTACTTGATCTGAGTGCTTAACAATTCTAGCTTCGTTCCCTACCAATGCGTACACATATAGAGCAAGATTTTTTAGCAAAATCAACCTGTGAAATGAGAAACTGAAAGGGAAGAAGTTGGGCGAGCGGAGTCAATTTGGGGGGTATCATAAAAAACATTAAATGTAAAAATCTCAGCATATTTGAACAACAAATTAAATGTCATAGTTTCATTTGCTTTTTCCTCAATGTTCTAAGACCTTGACAGATAACGATAACTAAATAACGGCAGAAGTCGAAAGTATATGGTTCAAAATTCCAAATAACTAGACTTGATCCCTTGAGGCCTGAGGGAATTGATGTATGGCGTGATTCGTGAACGTCAGGCGGATTAGTTGATATGATTAAACAAAATCTTCACGCTTAGCAACTGATCATGAACTTTTAGGCCTTTAGAGTCAGGTAGCATTGGATTAGATTATATACCTAAGATGATCAAATATCCTTCGTTCGGTTAATTAAACTATGTATGATCAAGATTAAAACACGTCCTGGACATATAGTCTCACGAAATGTGAAATATGCAATATCATCGGGGTTTTGATACAATTTATCCAATCATCCCGGTGCAATAATAGATGGGTTGGTATCTTTTTGTAATTAGGTTTTGATCTTTTTGTAATTGGGCGGGTATCTTGCCAACCAATATCTCAGGGGCTCGAGAGGCGCGTGATTGTCGGGGCCTGGGGTGCCAACCTCACAGGGATGTCAAATTTTTTCTCATTGTGATGTCGTTCATGCTCATGTCCCTTTTAACTCTTTCAATGATTAATAAATTCTTTTTTTGCTGATAAAAAAGATAGTAATACTCTCTCTCTATACACACACACACATACACCCTTAAAATCATGTTTTGAGCACATTTAGCGGCTAGGATTATTGCAAATTGGTCGAGAAAGGAACGTCCTTACCGTAATACGGTAAAAGCGCCCTTATAAGAAGTTTTGTGTGTATGTATGTATATATATATATATATATATATATATATATATATATATATATATATATATATATATCCCTCCACTATTAGGTCTGTCAAGCAAATGGGCCTTAATTAGGGTAATGCACTCATACTAGGCCCATGATAATCATTACCAGCCAGGCCCAAAAATATTGCTACAGCCCCGTAATCGCTGCTGCGCTAGAAGATCGAGAAACGCCACAGGCAAAACAAATTAGACTGCAACTCTGCAAGTCGTCGAAATTCGAGAGAGAGAGAGAGAAGATGATACACAGGAAATGGAGTCTGCTTACGGGGCCAGCAGCTATATTGGGAGGAATCGTGGCCACTGTGGTTGTCGCCAATTTCCTCTTCGTCAAAAACGTATGCTCTCTCTCGTAGGTTTTCTCCATATTTTCACTGAATTTTGGGGACCGAATCAACAACTGAGTGGTTGAATTCGTGTTCACATGCATCTTGTAGAATTATAAATGTTCTTTCAAGTTAAAATTGCTCAGATCGATGAATTAGGGGTTTCGTAATCTCAAACCACTTGGAATTGTGATGTGAAACCACCTATTGTGGGGAACTACTAGTGCTGTCTGTTTTGCGTTTTAGGGTTTCCTAATTTACTTTCTTGGAGGAAAAGGTTGAAATTTCTGGGTCAACAATCCCCTCAACTGTAGTTCCTGCTGAAATATTATTAGATCAAGTATACCTGTGGAGTTATTATCTTTAGTGTTTATAGTGGTTCAAGTGTTGTGTTAATATATTTAATTCCTCTCAACAGAAATATTTAAGTTAACAAACTGGATTTTTTTGTAACCCTCCTAGAGCATCAGATGCTTCAAATGGCAAATGTCAAAGATTTGAAACGATTTGTGCATTTTTAGGGGCTCGAACAGACTTTTCAAAAATTATGCGTCCTTCAATTTATTATCTTTAAATTTTATCTTATGGTAGGATCCGTCAAATACCTATATGAGTCTGCAGCCTAGTTTATGGCTCATAGTTTCATAATGGCTCATAGTCTTTGCTTTCACCCAGTTAGAAGTTTTCACTTTGAAAAGCATTTTTGGTATTTAAAGAGTTTGGAGTACACTACTAAGTTAGCAAAAACCAAAGAAGTAGCATGACCATGATGTTTTATGCTGGAGTGCACTGTGATATCTTGCTCTTCAAAATACAAAGTTAGCAACGTAGACATTTGATGTTAAGTTATGAAGCATCTGCTGGAGATGCTCCAAACACCAAATTTCACTCTACAAACACCAAATCTCAAAAAGTTTGAAGAGGTTGGTACTTTTGGTATACTCGAGCTGGCACTCCAAACACCCTTCCAATTTGAAGAATAATTGGTTCAAATACCAAAATACAATTTACTTTATAATTTTAAATTTTTACCTTTCTCTCTTTTTTGTTCCAAAATTTTGATCTTTCATAATTATTGTTATTTTCTATTGACAACAAATTGTTTTAATAAGAGAGTCATGTTTGTAGGGTCTCTTGGAGTGTTCCAAAATAATTATCCTTCAATTTGTAACACGAGTTAGCAAAGTACATTTTGAAGTTAAAAGCTATTAAAGCTCTGGTAAAGATGATCTTAAGAGCTATTGATTGTAGGGGAAAAGAAAACGGGACTACATGAGATTGTTCACAATTGGAATAGATGTTTCTTATTTTTCCACAATAGATCATGAGAAATGTAGCAGTTTAAAAAAAGTTCAGATGATTCTCTCTCTCTCCTCTCTCTCTCTCTCTCGTTGAATTTTTGTCCTTGAAAATTTGTATCATCGACTTTTACGCTCCTTGAAACGGTTAATAGAAATGTTGATGTCAGCAGTTGAGATCGATTTGCGAGGCTTTTGGTAACCTCCTTAAGAATTCATGACAAGTGTATTTGTAGTTTTCCACAATAAGTTGTTGTAGAAACATGGCCATGAATAGGGTTGATGGATTCTTTTTTGCTTTGGCAATTCTTGTTATTCAAACTTTGTCTTGGCAACTGCTAGTTGATTGAGAAGCACTAATATACAGACACGGGACTCAACAATTATAAAAATAAAATAGAAACACGGACATGACGAAAAGTACGGAAAAATAGGTATATAGATTCAGTTGGCATTCATGTGGATATCGTACCAAGAAACAACCAAAGCTAATTTTGTTATGTGCAATTCTTACCTTTTACTATGTGAAATAAGGGTTTTAACGGGTTGAAATTGTTTATTTGTAAATTTTACCTTATTTTTCTTAAATATCATAATTCAACATCCGAAATATGTTTTCAAATTATATGTTAACCTCTGCCATGTACTACCAGCATCGAACTTGAGACGTACATCCCTAACGGTTTCCTAGTGTGTCCCTTACTAATAGGACATGCCACCTAGCGTATAAATTGCGTGTCCTCGGCGGCCACGTATCCGATGCGGGTAGGGTGACCAGTTAAGTCTGTTGGTGCTTCATTGCTTTTGGCGAATTTCTCTATTTTCATAAGCAGCTGGAATGCCATTCAATCCAGAAACACTTGCAATCTCACATCTCCAACTAAAACTACTTAAATCAATCTTTGAATTATATATTCGAGTAAGACAATTAACTCAAGGCTCAAGCTTTTCCAATTTTCAGAGGTGGGTATTCTTGTTTGATAGGGTTGTTCAGAAACATAGCATCCCATGTTTGTGACTCATTCTTTTTGTTGCGCTTATTGTGCATTAAAATAAGTTTCTTGTTAACTACATTAGCTGGCTTGAGACAATGATAGAAAGCTAAAAATTATGTTTAGATTAAGCCTCAGATGTTGTGCTCTCATTCATTGTGAGGAAGAAAGGGTTGGAACATACAAACCATGTTTGTCAGGTTGCTGTAATTTCACAATGAGCATTGTGCCGAATCTGACATATTGTGCTCATACTTGAATATGCAGGATCCGTTCCTAAAACCGTACCCTAGGAAGCAAGATGGAGATCCTTCAACCAAATAGGAAAATGCAAGAGCAATTATGTTCCTTGAATACTCTAGATTTGTTTGTGGGATCTACGTTTTCTGGGTATGACATTTGCAAGTTCTATGTTTTAAGAAGTTGTTTGGGACGTAAATTTTCATGAGAATTGAATAAGATATGTTTGGGTTGTTGGCAATGAGTGTTGATGTTGGTTGCTGGTTGCTGGTGGGTGTAATTTCTCTTGTCTTTTTTGGGGTGCTGATGTGTGTTTTTTTTTTGTTTTAGCAATCGGAAATTCAATGTTGTCTTTGTTATACCACTTGCCATCCACCTGGATAGGGCTCCTATTGCTTGAATAGAATCGAGACTGTTTCAAAGAATAGATTCTGGAAAACACATATGGTGGTGTTTGTTAAAACTAAAATTGAAAGCTGAAAATTGGAGGCGGAACTTTTTAAGTTATCAATAGCTGAACTTAAACAACTGACACAGAGATTAATACTTTTTGGTTAAATTATTTTTGATTGTTCTCTTTCAGATTTATTAATTGATGTCACGTGTTTGTGTTTGTGGTGGCGGTGGAGGTGATTACATGTGGTGTGGTGGTGAAGACGTGATGGTAATGGTGGTGTTAGTGGTAGTGTGGCGATGGTGGTTTGTAGCAAAGGTGGTAGGGGGTGGAAGGATGACGACAGTGCTGGTGGTGGTGGAAGGATGACGACGGCGGTGGTGGTGGAGAGACAACGGCGGTGGATGGCAGTGCAAGTGATGACAGTTACGAGCAGTGGTATGGTTGAGGATCTTGAGGATTGATGAAGGGATGAATGCAACATTTTCTAAACCTGATTGATTATTCGAACTATCGAGCCTCCAAAAATATGAAAAGGCATGCAGACCCAGATGCCCCCAAGAGATGAAATCACTCCTCACAAGAATGTTAATTAGTCTACAATGCGCATGTTCTTCCATCACAAATGGCGCATTATATACCCTTGATAAACATGAGAAATGGGATGCCAAAAGAAAACTTTCTTTCCTGAGAGGAATCCATGTAAGCATTCAGCAAAACATATATCACAATTAGGAAAATTTCATGTTATAGACATACAAATCCAAAATCCAAAGCAGAACACTTAAAAGGGGCATTTCGACAAACCAAGAATCAAGACATCAGTGACATATCCAATCATCCCGTTCCCATTCATTTCTAACAATGCGACGTAAACTGTACTGAGGGTATTTTTTGCAACTCTGAGATAGCAAACCTTCAAGATTATTCACATTCCAGAAGCAACTGTGGGGAGTGTAGCCCCTAGAACAGTCTGCTTATGCAGCTACTCTGGGAACTTTCATGCCAAATCCATGCTTTACCTTCTCAATTCTGTCCGATAAAAATAGTCATGTTAGAAAAGCGTCAAAGCATAATAAACATTGTCACTATAAAACGTTGAGATGCACAATTTTCTCATGTGGAATTTGCTCATCATCAGGATGCAATGCTGGGGAAGAAGTCAAAAAATAATTGGTAAGAAACCCAACTTCTGAATTTTATTAACCCAAAAAGGGAGATACTAGTTTTCTCATTGCAAGACTAACACAACATTCAAATTGTTAATAGCCTTTTCAATGTCCACTCCATTCACGGTCAAACTCCATCCCTCCACAGTCCAAGATCACAAATAATTAAGGACTTCGAAGGAAGATAATCACGTTAATTGCTCATATTCCATAAAACAACCATATTCTCATCCCATCGTTCTGTCGCCCAAATCATAAGACATACTGAGGCATCAAGTTCCCAATTCAAAGCTAAAGCAGTGCTAGCCTTTACAGAGTTTCATTCATCAGACCTCTGGTCTACTCTAATCCCAAACTATAGTCCACTTCCTGTCTGTCCCGTTCATGGTTTTAAATCGCGGTATTGGTCGGCGCAACTGTCATGAGTAACGGGTATCAAGAGTATCGGTCAAATGTGTAACGGGAATCGGACACCGCACTCGTGAATTTTTTTCAAGCACTAGCAAATGCTGAAAATTTCATTGATACACATGCTCTAACCTTATTTATGACTGAATTGAATGTTTTTAAGCAATATTTTACTATTACAAGTAGTTTTAAGATAGCTTTCATCAAATTTGCATTTTAAGAATGAAATTGAAGTTTTTTTTTTTTTTTTTTGTCATTCAAACAAGAGTTTGGTTCTCAAAATATTGTTTTAGCACGTGAAGGCATCTCAAAAAGTTACAAATAATACACAGTAGGATCACATGGAGGTTTGAGAAAGGGGGAAAAATAAAAGAAAAGTTGTTCTCAGTGTTCTGTAGGCGTAACAGTGCAGTAGCGGTCCTCTAACGGGGTGTAATGACCGTTATGTTAGCCGATACCCACGTAAATTTTCTTAACGCCATTATTTTCACCCATAACTGTATCAGGCCTTCAAAAACCCATAACGTAATGGCCATTATGTTACATAACAGCCGTTTTTACCCTGGTCCCGTTTAACGTTGATCCGCATTTCTTATCCTATTCTATCTTCTAGTAACGATCGAAGAAAATCCCAGAACACACATGTATGCTATCTAAGCCGAGAAGCTTCCACGTATTCAGAGTTTAGCATGTGTTTTGGATCATGGATTGTGGATGGGGTTATGAAGGGAAGGAAAAAGTAAATGAGAGAAGATAAGAAGATAGGAAAGTTATGAAGCTAATTTGTTCTTTGTGGTTTTCCTATCATTTTCCTTCACTCCATATATCCAACTCCAACTCCAACTCCATGATCCAAACACTGCAGTAAAACTGTCGAGTAATACTGTAATATTAAGCCGCATGAATTACGTGGTTGTTACTTATCGGTCAAGCTTGGTAAGAACATACATTTTTCCTTCCTCTAAGAAGTTGATAAAACCAAATTCAATACTTCAAACGAGCAAAGTGAGGCTTACGTCGGAGCAAGTTTGCCAAGTCTATCCAGCTCTTCACCAGAATCCCCATCCAACACTCTTCCAGAAATCTCGACAATGTAAGACCTATCTCTAGTAGTTGGGAGCCCTCTCGTGCTAAGCAGGTTTAAATCTTTCTGATGAAGCTCTCTTCCATTCACAAACACCCCAGTATTTCCACCACCACAATTCTCTGGCATTGGATAATCAAATTCTTCAATAAATGGCTGCAAGAAAATGAAACCAGCAAGTTAACACTAGGGATTACAAGCTATCACCAAATATCGTTGGACAAGTATTATCATAGAAGAATTTATTGATCTCACAGGAATTATGCCAAGGCAGGGCCCACCCATCACACCCCAGAAACCAGCTCGGGAATCATACCTAGCGAAGGAAAATAGAGACAGTAAAAATCATTGTACCTTCAGGCATGAGAAACTGAACAACCAATTCTGTGCAGCACAGCAGCCAGAAAGTGAGAAATAATAATAGCACAACTATCAAGGAAAACTTCCTTTTCTTGATGGTCATACCAAATTACGAAGTTACCAACTAATAAGCTCATTATTAAATTGCAAAATAAGATCGTACCTAAATATGGCTATTCAGACAGCATTTTGCGTGTTGATTTTAATTCAAAAAATCCCATAAAAATGTGACAAAAAAGAGCACAAAAGTTACCGCATATACACCAAGTCTTTGAAGAAACAAAAACGAAGCTTCCATCCAATTAGGGGTCTGGTAATCTTTTTCACTGCATTTTTCTGGTTTTTGAGATCTCTAAGCTTTCAGACTTATTTTCTCAAATCTATGCTTGTTCAATAGAGAAAAGACTTAATTAGACCAAAACCAAGTCTAAACAAATCAGACTTGTTAGATGGACAGCCAAACACAATAAAATATGTTGCAAATTGTCTACAGGATTGAACTTATCCACATCCTTCTCACAATGAATGCCTGAGATAACCTAATCAGACATGATAAAAAACACAAACAGTAGGTACCAAAGTTATCGCACATGGAATCAGAGAGTGCATGTACTTACCAGTAATGTCCAGGATGGATTGGTCCAGAAAGCTTTTCAGCCTTCTTTAACAAACGATCTGACATAAGATTCCCATTGATTGTGACATGTGTTGAGCTTTGCTCAATGGTTAGATTGGATTGAGAAGAGTCTTTAAAGCTCTCCTTACTAATGCCTTCAAAGAATGACTGATTGCCTTTATTTGCTCTCAGTTGATCTTCTCTGCTTATGTCCCCTGATTCTTGAGATGTCCCAGTATTTGAGTACTCATTCAATGAAACGTCCATCTCAGTTGCCAACGATATTTCTTCCATTGAATTTTGCAGCGAGGTAACCTTCTTTGGATCCTCCACCTTCTCCCTCTCTGAACGCCCACTTTGGCTTCCCTTTCCAAATCGTTTCACCAAACGGAATCTATCAGAATAGTCAAGATGATATTTAAGGGGTGAACCAGCAGCCGGTGGGGAGAGATTGGATTCGGCTACCGGCTCAACACAGTTGGACTCCTCTACTTTGGCAGACATAGTGTCAATTTTACCTTCATCCTCAGAAGAATAGGGAGATGTGGAGTGAATGCGTCCCATCTCTCCAGACTTGTTTGATGAAAAACCCTTCCCCGTTGAGGAAGAAATGACTTCTCTATCCATCGCCTCAAAATCATAACCTGAGTCATCATAATCATCAGAGGAAAATGTTGTTCTAGCCAGGTTTGCATGAACACGAGAATGCAAAGTACCACCAATTACTGTAGCTTTAGGACCATCATCAACTAACTTGGGAGTTCTTTCTGACTCCGTACAAATGGAAACAAGTTTCTTGTCGATAATTGCGAAAAGGATGACTGTAGAGCATCCACCACATCGCACTTTCTTTTGATTTATATCCATTAGCAAAAAATGTTTAGGCAGTTGAAGCAATTCGAGACAATTGTAGCATGTAACAAACGGAGCTCCACCAGCTATGGGGCGGCAACGCCGTCCATGGGTGGCTAGCACCACCCTAGGAGGGCGGCGATGAACAAAACCAGCAGCTTCCGAATTATGATCGCTAGGCCATCTTGCGAGGGATTGGAGGTTATTGGAGTTCAATGGAGGAGGATGTCCAATCTTATGATTACAATCCCGAGGACCAAATGCATTTGGGGTTTCATGATGGTAGAACATAAGATTGTTTTGGGCATTGGGAAAAATCCTATTGTGGAAAGCGGCAGGTGCGACTGGAGCTGGAACTTCTTGTTGGCTATAGCAATGAAAACAAGAGCAAGAGGGATGGTGAAAGTTCGTAATTGGTGGGTATGGTTCAAATGGATCCACATCTGTATCTGTATACTGTCCAGGAAAGTAGGGATGAGATGATGGTTGTTGGAGGGCACCGGGTGCTTGGTGTGGACCTCTTCTATGACCTTGGGACCTTAAAGGACCCCCAAATCTTTGGACTTGAATTGGAGTATGCATTGAAGGATGAAGGTTATGCATTTCCATTTCTTGTCTATTCATATATGGTGATGGCTCGGGATAATGCCTTCCATGTTGCAGTCTTCCATTTGATCCCCATGAGCCATCAGGACGTTGAGACTCAAAACCACCATAAGGTTCTTCATTATGTACCCATCTCCGATCAAGGGGAAACTTTTCTTTAGGTTTATCCTTCACATTACAAGTCCGACTAAGTTGATCTTTTAGCTCATCTAACTTCCTCAGAAGCTCAGCTCTGTCTTGATCAAGATACCCAACCTTACAAAACTCATCTGATCTGTCCTGATTATTCTTCATTGCTTCTCCATTGCCATAACTAGACCTCAAATTATAATTCGACGGACTATCTTCTGAATACATGGGAGTTGAACATCTCACACCATGGAAATCCCTTGTTGGGTTTCTCCGAAACCCCTCAATCTCACCTTCCTCGGCACTCCTCCACTCAGCCACCCCAGCTGAGTTTTGAGACCCATTTGAAATCCCATATGGGGGTTTCAACTCCTCAAACTGTTTTCCCGTTTCTACACGATTTGATTCATATAAATTCAAGTCTTCCTCAAGATTATCAACCCCCCCAACACCCGGTTCATAAATTTTGGTGGAAGAACCATTCCTATGGTTGTCTGCCGTACTACAAAAAAGCACCCTTTTATCAGATGTTCCAGAATGACTACTATTGGATTTAATATGATTCTCAGACCCATCACTCTGATCCATTCCCTCGGGAAAACTGTAATTTTTTAATTTCTCGGGAAATTTATCAGAACCCCCTTTAACCCTTTCTTCATCAGACTCATGTGACAAAGTTTCAACCTCTAAAATTTCAGTATTACCTGTAATAAACAATGCAATATAAAGGGGAAAAACAATCAGAAGTATGTATATGACCACAGAGGTAGTAATTGTTTTAAGAATTAGATTCGCGAACACCTATAACAAACTGTTTCTAAACCCATAGTGAGTACTCTATCCTTTTCATGCGTTCTTCATTTTAAGCGGAGAAAATGATCATCAATACGAAAGTATGGTCTTACTATTTTTTTTTAAAATATTGGACTATTTTCCCCAAAAAAATTGCCGGAAAAGTTTTGAAAACAGAGAAACAAACAAGTGCTCGGTTACTGAGAAAGCGCAACAGCAAGAAAAGAAAGGAATTAACAGCCCCTTTGGATGGAGGGATTTCATGAGAAAAGAAAATAAAGAGTTATAGTTTCTTGCCAAATCACTCATTTGGATTCAGTATTTTGGTGGGAAATTATGAAAAAGTACAAAAATGAAATTATTTTATTGACCTTTTCCCTTTCTCACCCAATCTCACCATTTTCTCACCAAAATGGTGAGATTTGGTGAGAAATGAATCCCCTTTGTTATCCTTTCTCACCATCCAAAGGGGAAATCGTTAACATTTTACTACTCTAGGACCCAATAAGCACGTCAACGCAACAACAAAACAAACTCAAACATAAAAACATGAGAAATGATTCATCAACATGAGAGCATATTTATACAATTTTGCAATCCTTGATTTTTCCCGGGAACCAAACAGAAAATGAGAGAAAGAAGTCCAGATAGACCAAAGAGACACGAATTTTGAACATATTCATCATTTAGGACCCAATAAGCAAGTCAACGTAACAACAAACCCAAGTCAAACGATAAAACACAAGCGATGAAGCAAGCAAGTTGTGAATCTATCGTTAAGACTTTTTGGTATGGCATTCCGTATTACCTATCTGTCAAGTTTTTTCCTCGGGAAACAAACAGATAATCAAAGAGAGAACATTGAAGGAAATCAAACCTCGAAGAAGAGTACCGCAACCACCACACCGATAAACGGAGTAATCCTTGAGCTCTGGAAGAAGGTTTTCGCATTTGGGGCAACGAACTAGACGAATTTCCGAGGGTTCTGACATTTTTCCCCCAAATAAATGTAGTAAAAATTACTTGTAATACTATAAAACTATCATCTCACGACCCCGTCGACCTATGCGTATACGGATACCTATATATAGGTGTATAACAAAGAAACCTAATCTGCTTTGAGGGAACTGATCAATTGAGATGTTGCCAAGGACAGAGAGGGTTTGATGGAACTGAAGCTGGAGCTTGAAGAATGAAGTGTGTGTGAATTGTGAAAAAGCGGAGAGTGATTTGGCGTCGTGGGTTCGGGGAGAGAGGAGACAGAGAGAGAGAGAGAGGAAATCTTTTACGTACCAACAAAAAAAGAGAGAGGAAATCTGTAGTTATTGAAGCGCACCAAGCTTTTCCGTGTTGCAGAGGAAATAAATAAACAAAAGGAAAAAGAAAAGTAGGGGGGAGAGAGAGAGAGAGTTAGAGAGAGAGAGAGAGAGAGAGAGAGAGAGACCGGTTTCTGCCGCGTTCTTTTTCTGGTTCACATGAGAGAAAAAGAAGGGGCTTTGGCTTCCGGAGTAACGAGTAGGATGGGATAGATAGATCGATAAATAAAAGGATAAGGATAATGCCCTAAAGATAGAAAAAGAAGAGGCTTTGGCGTTTTTTTTTTTTCACCGTTTAGTTTTAATTTTAATTTTTTTTAATTATTATTTTATTTTTTTCTTCAATCATTATCTTATTTTTTTAATTATTATCTTATCAATTTTTTTTATCTCTCTCCAATCATTACTCATATCTTCAATCATTACTTTATTTCTCTCTCCACCCATTATCAAAACTCTCAACTAAACACAATCATATTGGCCCTCTTGTCTGAGTGATACCATATTAAATTATTTGAAGGCATAACATTTCAAATGACATAACATTTTATATATTATTATATTAGACATAACACTTCTTAAAATGGCATAATACAATTTTACTAAGAGGGATATATTGTATTTTTTAAAAATGGCATAACACTATGGTGTTTCCTAAAAAAGAATTATGTCATTATTACGGTATCCCCTTAAAATGATATAACATAACTAGTTAAAGACATAACATTAAACTATTTTGAGACATAACTGTAGGACACCCTTACATGGGATACCTTAGATGTTCAAATTATTGGAGAGAAATCTCATTAGGGACTGTGCGCAGAAAAATAGATTGGTTTTAGAGACCCAAAATGAATGTGTTTTACATTTCAATAATTTAAGTGATACTAACCCTTGGCCCGAGTGTCCCATCTAAATACTTGCAATCTGTATTTTTATCTTAAAATAGAAAATCCTGGTCTCAAATTCAAAAAAAAAAAAAAATCGTCAAACTAAAAGGTTGGCTACCTACAGCCACAAACCACCATATAGTCCGATAAAGCTTTTCACTCCAAAAACCTCATTCCCTATAGATCAATCTCGGTCTTATCGAGTTATTATGCTACTGACTACTAAAGCCCTACGCTTGGGCTTGGACACCCATGAATACGAGTTGTTCATTAAATTGAAAATATTTTTTCTAGTGCCTACGGAAAAAAAAAAAACTCAATAGGATAAGTTTAAATGCTCGATCCAATCTTCTAACTTTTCATTCAATTTTTAGGGACCTCAAAATTGAATGAAAAGTTAGAAAATTGAATCGAGTATTTACACTTATCCTACTAAGCTAATTTTTTACGAGACCACTTGAAAAAATATTTTAAATTTAATGGGTGACCCAGATCGTTTGTGTGGTGCCTATATTGCACAAAAATGTATGTGCATGATATGTGTATAAAAGTATGTGTGGGAATCATTACCGATTGGAACCAACTCACATCACCACATGTATTCTGTACACAATCTGTATGTATGGATTCGAAGAAGCAACTAGTTAATGAACGCTGCTACTTGCACAGCAAAGGCTGCACAGCAGCCGTGCACAGACCAGTTTTGCGCCCATCTCGGTTCTCGCAAAGATGATTGGAGCCGCTCATTTTATTCAAAATACTTCGTTTATGGTCCCTGTAAAAAATCACTTCAATCTGATATCGGGAAGGGTGTTTACGAATCATCTAACTTTGCTTCAAAATTTAGGTGATTTTTTACAGGGACCATAAACGAAGTATTTTGAACAAAATGAGTGGTTCCGATCATCTTTGCGAGACCCGTGACGGGCGCAAAACTGGTCTGTGTACGGCTGTTGTGCAGCCTTTGCTGTGCAAGCAGACTTTCTGCTAGTTTATCATGCAGAAAGTCTACACACACATACAATCGGTGCACAGATTTTATTATGAGGCCCACCACGGGTCCCACAAAAATCATCCGAGCCGTTCATTAAATGTAAAATATTTTTTCAAGGGTCTCCGTAAAAATAAATCTCAATCCGATACCTATAGGTGCTCGATCCAATCATATAACTTTTCATTATCCGAAAATCTAAATGAAAAGTTAAATGGTTGGATGAAGCATCTATAGGTATTGGATTGAGCTTATTTTTTATGGGGACCCTTAAAAAAATATTTTACATTTAATGAACAGCTCGGATGATTTATATGGGACCCATGATGGGTCCCATAACGAAATTACATAATCTGTGCACAGATTGCTTTGTGTGTAACACATATCTCATTATCATGAGTGCCCACACCTCACTGTAGCAGTCCGAAGATCAACTTTCTTTCATGTTTCTTTGACTTTAATCATACAGTACGTATGTCCTTTTCCTGATTCCAACAGACCCTACTACATGCCTCTTTGCCTCTCTCTGAAACTTACTTTTCCATTTTCCGTTTGACCAAAAAAAAAAAAGAGAAACTTACTTTTCCACATCCTCCATTTCTGTGGCAGTAAAGCCACAGGTACAGCATTTGGTGCACAGCAGTCGCACACAGATCATTTTTGTGCTTGTTTCGAGTCTTGCAAAGATGATTGGAGTCACTCATTTTGTTCCAAATACTTCATTTATGGTTCCTGTCAGTGTCGGAGGGAGTATATTAGCAGTGGGGGCCTGTGCTCCGTTTCAGAACACATTCTTAAAAATAAGTACTTATTTCACATTTTCAAACTCAAAAATAATGTAAATGAAAAATAATTTTTTAATTTTTTTTGCACCGTATCAAAAATCTCAATGAGATCTATTAAACAAGATTCATAGTGATCGGAAAATTATTTGCGTAAGCACGTGATTTTTGAGCTTGAAATTAGCTTCTTAAAAAATAAGTACTTATTTTTCGTTCCGGAACGGGGCCTAAAGGTCATGACAATTTATATTTAAAAAGTATACACATTTTTTATCTTATAACATTTACATCCGGTATTATCTTTGTCAAGTTCCCAGCAAAATTTATTTTACGCGCTTGTTTTTCATAAAGACAAGTTATCTATCGGTATATATAATGCAACAAATTTTACGTTCTAAGTTCATTTCTTTTATATTACAGCCGTTTACTATGAAAGATAGAAGATTCTGAGACTATGTTAATTAATGGTGCTCCCACCAAGCTAATTTTATGGCTCCGTCATTGGTTCCTGTAAAATCACCTTAATCTGATATCGAGAATGGTATTTACGAATCATCCAACTTTGCTTCAAAATTTAGCTTAAATTTTGAAGCAAAGTTGGATGATTCGTAAACACCCTTCTCGATATGGGAAAATTTAGGCTAAATTTTGAAGTAAGGTTGGATGATTCATAAACACTCTTCTCGATATCGGATTGAGGTGATTTTTTACAGAAACCATAAACGAAGTATTTGGAACAAAATGAGCAACTCCAATCATCTTTGTGGGGCCCAAGATAGGCACAAAAGTGATCTATGCACGGCTGCTGTGCACCAAATGTTGTACCTGTAGTAGCCCTCTTTGTGTGGGACGCAGAGGTGGGTGCTGATTGACGATTCATGCACCATCGGGACATTGTCAGTTATTGTCTTTTAATGAAAAATTACATATGAAAGTTTTACTAAATAAAAAAATGGAGTGCATTTATCAAAAAAAGGAATGAAAATCACTACCCTTAAGTTTCAAATAATTCTATGGGTACCGAACCCATTTGGCACCGATGGTGCACAGATTGGCTCCCAAGGCTCACCTCCGGGTCTCATGCAAATGACTCAAACTGGTCATTAACTCTATAATATTTTTATTGAGTGGCCCTATGAAAAATTAACTCATTTTGATAACTACAAGTACTTGATCCAATATACTATCAACTTTTTATTCAGAATTCAAGATTCTGTATTTTAGATGAGAATTGGTATATTAGATTAAATAGAAAATTAGAGGCTGCCCCCATATTTTAGGCTCGGGTATATTGGTTCATGACTTTTGTGCCCCTCACCCTCACACTCTCGTTTTCTCTCTCAAACTACACCCACCAGCCACGAAGCCTCCAATGGCAAGTTCGACGACGACGAGTTGGACGAGGATCACGAAGAAGCCTGACTAGTGGTTAGTGACAAAGAATACTTCCACCACCGCCGCCTTCCCCGTCGCGCCACCCGGCTTCCACCACCTCTTCACCACCAGCTACCAACACCTTCGATTACTGCCACCACCGGCGACGCTAGTGCGGACGATGATGATGTTGACGCCGTCCTCATTGATCTGCATTCTCCACTAATTTTCGTCGTCGTGACGACGGCGGTGGCGATGCTCTCTTCCCGGCATCGAAGAGCATTGTATCGGTAAAATCGGTTTTATCGTGTATCATCTCCACCACTACATCATGTTCTGAATTTGTCTCTTCAAGCTCTTGACACCAAATGCCCTTGCCGCTGCCAGCTACACATCAACTGGAACTACATCACCTACAAAGAACCAACAAACCGTCAAAGACTAGTCAGAGTTCCAAATTCAAATTGCTTACACCAAAGGTAATTAATTTGCAGAGGATTTAGACGATTATGAGAAGTGGAAATCAGGATTTGAGTTTGACATATCGCAGTTCGGCTATGTGAAGTGCATATCTGAAATCTTTGAACTAGGCAGTTACTTGGGCAATTGAATTGTAATCAATGTATAGTAAGGCTTTGGCGCACATAAAGCTAACTAAAAATTTAGTTCTAAATCAATTTATTACCTATGTGAACTATTACTTTTTTACTTTGATTAATTTTTTAAGACATGGCGGTGAGAACATTTATAACTATATTTGATTTTGATTATCTTTTTTGTTTTTGTTCAATTTTTGATCGTATGTGTATTTTTTATGAAAACTGTATATTTTTTTATGGGAACTCTGTATTGTTTATGAAAACTGTCTATGAGAACTGTGTATTTTTTCATGAGAATTGTATATTTTTTTATGAAAATTGTGTACTTTCTATGAGAACTATGTATTTTTCTATGAGACGTGTCTATGAGAATTGTGTATTTTTTATGAGAACTGTATTTTTTCCTATAAGATTTGTGTATTTGTCCATAAGAACTGTCTATAAGAATTATGCATTTTCCATGAGAACTATATATTTTCTATGAAAATTGTATATTTTCTGTGAGAACTATCTATGAGAACTGTGTATTTTATATGAGAGCATTGTATTTTTTTATGAGAATTGTATATTATACATGAGAACTGTCTATAAGAACCGTGTATTTTTTTATTGGAACATTGTATTTTTCTATGAGAACTGTATATTTTTCTATGAGAACTGTCTATAAGAATTGTGTATTTTTTCAAGAAATTTGTATATTTTTTATGAGAACTGTATATTGTCCATGACAATTATCTATGAGAACTATGTATTTTCTATGAGAATTGAGTATTGTCCATGAGAACTGTGTATTTTCTATGACAACTACATATTTTCTATGAAAACTGTGTATTAAGTGTGTGGTGAGGCTATTTGAACTGTATATTTTCAGTTCACATAGCCATTTTCACATAGTTTTCATAGAACTGACTATGAGAATTGACAGTTCTCATACTCGGTTCACATAGCTAAGGGTAAGAACTGTCGATGAGAACTGTGCATTTTATATGAGAACATTGTATTTTTCTATGAGAACTGTGTATTACAGATGAAAATTGCCTATGAGAACTGTGTATTTTCCACGGGAACATTGTATTTTTCTATGAGAACTATGTATTTTTCTTAAAGAACTGTATATTGTTAATGACAAATATCTATGAGAACTGTGTATTTTCTATGAGAATTATATTATCCATGAAAACTGTGTATTTTCTATGATAACTATGTATTTTCTATGAGAACTGTCTATTTAAGTGTGTGGTGAAACTATTTGAACTGTGTATTTTTCAGTTCACATAGTCATTTCACATAGTTCTTATAGAGCTGACTATGAGAATTTACAGTTCTCATAACTAATTCACATAGCCAAGAGTATTTTTGTCCGTAACAATTCTCATAAAGACAGTTTTCATAGGAACGGTTATTATAGAAATAATTCTCATAAACAGTTCTCATAGAGACAATTATCCTAGAAACAGTTCTCATAGAGATTTCTCATAGAAAATGATATTTTTTTAATTTTACATAATTTTATATTCAATATGGATCTTATTTGGTAGATATCATCGAGTAGGTTCTAAAAATATAATTTTTTTTTAAAAATGAATATCTACAACAAAAGATATGACTTTTTGAAATTTAAACAATGTTTTAATGATGCACCAATGCTCATGGAGCATTGGATAATTTTTCTATACTAAATGCTCTCTAGTTTAGTGCGCTGATGCACGTGAAGGAGCATAATTGGAATAAAAAATATAAATAATTGTGCAGGACTAAATTAAATCCAAACCTAATTTTTAGGACCGGCCTAAAAATTCCCCTTCTAAACACTTGCAGGACTAAATTAAATCCAAACCTAATTTAATGAATGGTTTTGATAATTTGTGTGGAACGCGAAGGTGGGCTCTAATAGCCGATCTGTGAACCATCAGGACAAGGGGGTCGGTACTTGTAAATGAGTTCTTTATTTTCGATCCTTTTTTCATAATGATGGTGTTTATCATTAGCCAGTTTGAAAAGCACATGGAAATAATTAATCGTGCAAAAGCATTAAAAAAAATTCGAGGAAAATGTAGGAGTAAAAAAATCAAAAAAACTAAGAGCAGGGACAATTCGTAAGAACAATCCGCAGGGACAAACGCGTTTGGCCCCATTTGGATCCCGAAAAAATCTAAAAAAATATCCATAAATTTTTGAATATTATTTTATGGGGACCTGTAAAAAATCAGCTACAGTGAATATCGGTAAGTATTACTTTTGGATAAGTAGGGGCGAATTTCAGGTCCCTACTTATACAAAAGTAATACTTACCGATATTCACTGTAGTTGATTTTTTACAGGTCCCCATAAAATAATATTCAAAAATTTATGGATATTTTTTTAAATTTTTTCGGGATCCAAATGGGGCCAAACGCATTTGTCCCTGCAAATTGTCCCTGCTCGTAGCAGGACCGTAAAAAAATAGCTTGTCAGGCAGGTGCTACAGTATATGTTTGGATTCTATTTTTGTGGAGAAAAGTAAAGGAAAAATAGAAAATTAAATACAAAAACACAATCACCTGCACCCGTACAACATGAGATCATACTATCACGATCTAATTTTAGGCGACGAAAATGACTTCTATGGTCACCACAGAAGTAGAGGGAAAGAAAGACAGAAGAAATTAGGGATGACAATTTGAACCGAATCGATGGGTACCCTAACCGATAATCGAAATTATCCCCGAACCATAACCGAAATTTTTCTTGTGGGTACGGATATGGTTGGCACATAGAATAACCGAACGGGTTTCGGTTCGGTTATGGTTCAGTTGATACCCGAACCGATACCCGAACCCGAACCTTAAAATTACTAAAATACCCTTTATATATATAAGTATAGCATTGTGTAGGGTTTTCTATTTGACTCATTTCTCATTTCCAAATGCCTCCATCCACTGTGAGGACTGAGGCGATCAGATCTGAGGACTAAGGTCTCTCTCTCTCTCCTCCGGCTGTCATTGAGAGTAACTCATCTCCACTGGCCGACGTTGGACGGTTGGAGCTTGTCTTTGTACACCGACAAAATCTTTCTCTCTCTTCTCCAACGTCTCTTTGGGTCGTCCGATCGTGGCTATGAGAGGACGACTATCGACCAGGGCTTTAGCAGAGGAGATGCAGCCTCTACCTCCTCCTGTCCAGTGACATCACCGAAGAGGAACCGAAGGCCTACGATTGAATCGACTTCACCAAGCCTAGAGCCTTCCTTCATGGCGACCAAGGGTCAGATCTATTTTTTTATTTTTTGGTAAACTAAGGGTCAGATCTACTACCTGCATATCACAGAGCATGTATACTAAAGGGTTTCTCTCTTTTTTTTTGTTTTTTTTTCTTATATATTTATGTGATTTGTTGATTTTTTGTGTTTTGGCTTTGTTGTGCACTGTGCAAATTGATTTAGGAGTCCTCCATATTTCCGATCGAGCAACAATCATGTCTCCATTGTATAAATCAATTGCGCATTGTATAAATTAGGTTCTTGCTCTCTCTCTCTCTCTCGTGTGTTCGGTTACCCATTCGGTTTGGGGATTACCCGAACCCCGTTTGGTTCGGTTACAGTGAATTCCTCTTCTCCCCGTTCGGGTATCGGGGCGGATTTGGGGAGGCTTTCGGTTTCGGGGATCGGGTACGGAAATCCCTATATCCGCCCCGAATGCCCCGATTGCCATCTCTAGAAGAAATACTAATCAAGCAAATACTCCATCCGTTTCATATTGAGAGTTCACTATGAAAAATCGTGTTATTTTTCAAATAAAAAAATCAACTACATTCCTGTATAATTTTTAAAATTTTTTTGCACCAAATTAAAGTACTAATTGAGATCTTTAATACGGTGCGAAAAAATTTGAAAAATTATGCACGGAAGTAGTTAATTTTTTGATTTGAAAAGAGGTAAGCGAGAGAAAGTGTGACTGTCATTGTGGAGCGGAGGTAGTAGAGATTGGATTGACAAGAGCGCAACATAATAATAATGAAAAATGAATTGAAAAGAAAAATAAAAGTTTTCACAAAAAGATCAATCAGGAGATTATAGACCACAAAAAGCACAGAACAATTATAAGAAACCGGTTCAACATGAAAATAAAATCGATGGGAGGACTTAATTGAGAAAGTATGAATTAGATTCTTATTTGAGTGTTTTTTTTTTGAAAATGTCATAAGCTTATCGGGCAATACAGATTCTAGAAAAGATGCAGGAAAGAACCAAAACTACGTAAACTTTGATCTCAAACACCTACTGCCGAAGCAGGCTCGGCGAAATCGTCGGTACATAAGAACCAATCTAGGTCTAGATGGCAGAGGATCTAAAAGATCCATAGCTCAAACCCTAAAAACTAAACACCACTAAAATCTGAACGCAAACAACAATAATATTAACTACAAGCTAACTGCTCTCATGGACTAATCCACAAGGGCCACTGGCCAGATATGGATGAGAGCCGAAACACCCGAACCAGAGCAGTGGAGAGACTCTGAGGCAAGCCCCCGCTGACATAGCGAGCTCCAAACACACCGTCCGCGATTCAAACGTGCCATTGTGCCCACAGCGACTGTAGACCAGCCTTCTTCCAGCCGAACTATTGCGCTGCCAAACCAACATCACTGGACCACCACCGAACCACCATCAGCCCCAAACAAATACCAACATACCACCATCAAACTACCATCAACGGACCATTCCTCAATAAGTGCCGAATTATTTGTCCACCACCTCAACCACACTAGATTTGGGAGACCCAAACAGCCGGTAGAAGAAGAAAAAAAAAATCGGGAAAAAAAACAAGTCCTAACCCTACCTCACCTTCACCTTATTAAGCCACACCGTTGACCGCCGCCCACTGAACCACCACTAGCCGCCTATGCAGCTCCGGTCTGACCCAGAGACACTGAACTGCAGATAGGGAGCCGCCACAAAAGGCTCAACCACCAGAACAAGAAACATGAGACAAGGAAACAGACAGGGGGCCCAACCTCGTCAGACCACCGCAAGCCGCCTACCTGCTCCCGCCTGAACCAGAAAACGTCGAACACCAGAACAGGGAATCGTCATAACAGCCCGACCACCAGATCTAGAAAACAGAAAACAAGAAAAACAGACGGAGGAGGGAGAACGAGAAAGGAAACAATGGGAGGAAGGGGGGAAGAAGCAGAAAAGGTGAGGAGGGGGAGAGAGGTGGGGGGTGGAGGAGGGGATGGGGTAGCCCCCACCCCTAGGACGAAAACCTAGCCGCTGGATTAAGTAATTTGAGAACTTCTTAAAAAGTACCGTGGGATTGAGTAATTTGAGAACTTAAAAAGTATTGTGGGATTAAGTTCCCAAAGATTAGTTGAGTTGTCCATAATAAAAAGAAAATGAGTATGATCGATATAGAGAATGGTCAATATTTGGTGATTTAAATTGAGAATTTGATTTCCCATTTACTTTTGAAAATTGCTAATCCATGAAAAATGTAATTTTATCGGGCAAAATTAACTTAATATTTGCAAAAAAGTATTTACATATACAAATTTCATAGAATAAGAATGTGAATCAAATTTGAAGAAAGTACTTATAAAGATAAGAATAATTTCAACAGTCTCCTATGTTTTGCATTACTTTTATTCTTGGTCCATTCTTTAAGTTTGTGGTTTTTAAAATTTAAAATTTTCTTTCCGAGATGAATAAATATTTCGGAAATTATTGAGTACAAAAATATGAGAAGATAAAATTTCAATGGAAATTAATTTAGTAGTGTTAATGAATTCAGGCTAAGTCCAACTATGTCACTTATAGCCTAAGCAATCTAATATTCTTGCGAATTTACACAATCAAGTCCCACATGTAATTTGTGTACCCGATCGAAAGATTATGTTTGGTGCGATCAAACTTCTCTAAGGAGTTGGTTGAACCCTCAAAAAGACATTGACCCAAGTAGTATGCGTGCTAGAGTTGATTGTCTACGCATAATCAAAGACTTAATACTTTTGAGTTTCAAATCGATTTAAGGAGAACTTCAACCGCACAAATACATACAACTAATTTGAACTCTAATGGTGTTTGGCCTGATCCCGATTTGATTGAAAGTTTGTTAAACCCTCAAGGTGACATCGATTTAAACATTATGTGTGCCAAGGTGATTGTTGACACATAATAAATAACATAACAACCTCGAGTTTTATAATCGATTTGCTACAAACTCAGATCAATATACACAAACAAGTTTTGATACCCGAGTGTGAGAAATATTGAACTTTAGGCCAAGAGTGATATTTACCCTAGGCCGAGCCTGTAAGATTACCCCTCCATTAATGAAGAACTCACTTAAGAAATGCTAAAAATGACTATAAATATAGTAACTAATTATTTGGGTGATTACAAAAGATCGGTCTTAGAATGTACCGAGAAGAAATATACGACAGAGCTGGCCAAAGACCCTCATACCTTCAATCTCAAAGGAATCCACAAGTAGAGACTCCGTTCCGGAAACCTTCTTAAAAAATAAGTACTTATTTTGGAACTTCTCATTCAAAAATAAGAAGGGTCATTCCACAAAATCCAAATAAAAAGTTCCTTTCACATTTTCAAACTCAAAAATAATGTAAATGAAAAAAAAAATTCAAATTTTTTTGCACCGTATTAAAGATCTCAATGAGATCTATCAAACAAGATCCATAGTGATAAGAAAATTATTTGCGTAAACACATGATTTTTGAGCTTGAAGTTGCCTTATACAAAAAATAAAACTGTTGCTATGAGAATGGGCACCGGCGGAGGGAAATCGTATCGACGGCCGCGCCGGGCCGTCTCTGGCCACCAGACGGCCGATCCAAGCCGTCCAAAAATTCTATAAAAAAAAATCGAAGGTGTCCTCGCGGGAATTAACGGCATCCGAGGTGCGTAGAGTGCTTGATCCGAGCACCCCTTTTTCGTGTATATGATTTCACACGAAAAAGGGGTGCTCGGATCAAGCACCCTACACACCTCGGATGCCGTTGATTCCCGCGTAAGCCCCCTCAGTTTTTTTTTAGAGTTTTTGGACGGCTCGGATCGATCGTCCGGTGGCCGGAGACGGCCTGGCGCGGCCGTCGGTACGATTTCCCTCCCTGGCCAGTCGGTACCTATATAAATTCTTCCAAAATAAGTACCAACCTTCTTATTTTGCTGAACAAGGCTTCTTATTAGACAAAAAATAAGTTCTTATTTCGGTTCTGGAACGGGTCCTAATCTTAGATTCGAGTTCGGTGTGAGAAACAACCGAGTAATTTACGAGAATTCACAACCGGACCTCAATCTTTACTCTTTACGAATTTAAACTAAGAATTTAACAAACTTATAATTTTAAAATGGAATTGAAACAAGAAATTTAGATCTACAACCTTAAAGAGTACACTGCTTCTTACACTACACGTAAAAAAAATAAAAGGAGAAAGACGATTCCCTACACAAGATTATAAGAACTAAAATTACAAAAGAAATGAAGAACTAACTTCAAAAGACAATGGAGAAGAGGGACTGGAGTTGTTTGCTCTCGGCTATTCGGCTTCGAAAGTCTACACCCACGACCCACTTTTTACCACTGTCATCTCATCATCCGAAAGTGTTTTGGACGGTTTGGATTTTAAAGAACTTTTTCAGGAAAAAGTTAGACTTTTCTCAACTCTTCTCTAGAAGAGTTTTTTAAAATCCGAATAATTGATTATCGAGAGAGATGATGAGATCAATTGAAAGAGTGCAGAAAGAGAGCGATGGAACCGTACAAAGCACCGCTGATTACATGGGATACTCATCTTCACAATTCTCAGTCAGCCAAAACCTTCAGTTGCACATTGAATTTTTCCACGTACTTAACTTATTATTATAATCAATTGCCATTGATTTAAGCACAATCAAAGTACATAATCAACCCATAAACACATAGAGAGAGTAAGAAATTCCTACCTCAAGTGATTCGAACGAGACCCAAGTGATTGATCGAAGTCCAAGCGAGCCCTAGACCTTCCAACTCCGGAATCGACCAAGAACTCCTCTCTGAGCCTCACCCAACGCAATACGAGCCCGAGGTTGCGTTCTAGAGATGAAATAAAGATGAATCCTTGAGATTTTTGTGAGATGGAGTGGAGTTTTGAGAGAGAGAGAGAGAGAGAGAGAGAGAGAGAGAGAGAGAGAGATAGAGAGATTTTTCGGTGGAGAGAGGGACGGTAGAGAGAAAGAGACGATGGGAGATATATAATCTCCTACACACACACTCACCCTATATATACTCCTATATCATTTATTCACACACCCACTCCCTCAAGTTTTAATTTGCTCACTTCAATCTCTATTTCAAATAGCCACCAAATAAACTATATTCTCTTAATTAGCCAATTAATAAATATTTTGAATAATAATTTTTTTTATGGGTCTCTACATTATTTGAATTGTTTTCGCATTTGTTAGTTTTACCCCAAATTTTTATGGGTTATTGATTCGTCTCGACGAGAGGAATCGGAAAATATTTTTTTTTTACTTTTTACCTAAGTATTTTGAGAAATAACTACTTTTTAGCATCAAAATGTCATTTTTTTTGGGCTAAAAAATGATTATTTCTCAAAATACTTGGGTAAAATAAAAAAAATTTACTTTTTCGATTCCTCTCATCAATGCAAATTAATAACCCTCAAAAGTTTGGCGCAAACTAACAAATGCAAAAAAAATCAAATAAGGACAATTTTCAGATTTAAGTTAAGTTCAAAAGAATAGGTATGCAGAAAAATAAAGCATCTTAGTATTTATACCAGTGATTATGTTTTCTTATGGCTGATCATGAAAATGCTGAATTGGAGGGCAACTTTTTTTTGTAGAAAACTATAACCAAATTTTGCTCATTATCAAAATCCGAAATCCAAACTTAGTACCAGTGATTAACATTAGGAATGGAAGAATGAGCTGTATTTTGGTTTAGAGGTATATTAGGGCAAGAGGGGAATGAAAAAAATACTGTTTTAACCCAAGAAAAGGAACCCATTCGCATTTGGCGTTAAAAAGGCTAACGGCAGTTAGTAATTAGATCAAGTTGGAACAAAATGAAAAGTACAGAGTGTAAATCGAGTCAATTAAAACTGCAGGGACCAAATTGACACAAACATTTAATTACAGGGACCATTTCGATTTTTTTTCCAATCTCTTAAATTAGCTAGTAAAATTATTTGGACTAGTTCTCTAGTCATCCTACCAATAATTTATAGCCATCAATTAGAAGTCAAAAACCTAATCTTGAAATATACATTCTTTTAATGTACTATATATATATATATATATATATATGAATTTATGCATTATGAATGTATGTCTACAGTCCGGATCTAATGAGGAATTCCGCAAGGTGCTACTATGCAAGACTTCTCTTTTCAGATCGAATTGCGACGATCCGAGCCGCTCAAAGTGATCAGAACGTGATTTTAAGGGTACCCCTAAAGAAATCAGCAAAAAAAATGATCAAAAATGGCTTGATCCGAATAGTTTTTTATTGAACGGTTCAGTAAAAAACTGCTCGGATCACAAGCCCTTCCCGATCATTTTTTTTGCTGATTTTTCGCGGGTACCCTTAAAATCACGTTCTGATCACTTTGAGCAGCTCGGATCGTCGCAATTCGATCGGAAAAGGGGAGTTCCGCACGGTAGCACCGTGCATGTGCTTTCAAATTGGATATATTTCAATTCAAGGACATCACCGGGTTGGCCAAGTCTGTTTTTTAATCCCTTATTACCTGTCACTCCTCCCTGTCTTTGCCCTTTATTTATAACTCAAGTGTTTGGACAAATTTACGTATAACTTGACTAATTTGAGAAAGTTAATTTTACAGTCTGCTTGCGGAGATCCCTGTTAAAGTCAGAACAAATCTAGTTTTTTCCCCTTTTTCGATGGGGTCCCTTCGGCAGATGAAATGGAGAAGTGTCAAGAAGTGTAAAGAAAAAGGAAAATAGTTTGTCCAGGTCCTCTGATGCATTTGACTAGCTCATTTGGGAATCGGAAATCAATGATTGGGCCCCGTCAACGATTCAAGTGCTCATTTGTCAATGGATCCGGCTCTTCCCAGTCGTAGTTTTGGACGGCAAGGAACAGTCCACTTTGGACTATCCATTTTACTGTAATAAATGGTTGAAATTTGTTCAAAAACTCTTCCATGACTACAACGGGAGAGGATCCATTTCCTTTGTCAGTAATTTTTTTTCCTATCATCATTTCTCAATAACTCAAGTTGCTCATTTACAAGTCCATTTAGATTATGAGTGATTATTCGGTGGCCCGGGACATGAGGGCTGAGGTTGAATCCAATTTTTTTAATGTCCAGTTCAGTCCAGTTTTGGGCTGTTGTGGGTCTCTTCAGGGACCAAAACAACGATCGAAATCATTCATTTTGTAGAGCTCGTTGAGTAAGTCATCCACGCAAACAATTACCTTGATCAAACATCGATAGGTAGACTAGTACATGATCAAAGCATATTTGTAAAATACAAAGAAAAAATTTTAAGTTTTGAATTATTATTTTTCAACCTAATTTTGTACCTATCAATATTCGATCATGTACCTATCAATATTCAATCAAGCTAATTCAATCCGATACAATTCAAATCCAAAAAGTAAAATCGATCCCATAATCTATTTGATCCAACTGTCAGAGGCACTTGTTTAACAACAATGCTACCACAAATACGTAGACATACACACACACTCATAATAGGAGTGCGCAGCGTATGTGGGGGGCCACTCCTATTATGAGTGTGTGTAAGTATTTGTGTGTTGTTCCAGCTACAAAGCGCACGTATTAAAGTTTAATGGGTTTCTTCTGTACTGTGGGCCTGTGGCATGTGGTCGGTCGTTGGGTTTCGTGGGCTAGTTCCAATCTTTTTTTTTTGATCAGAGGGCTAGTTCCAATCTCCTGGTGCAAATATACAAGTAAGGGAAACAAAGCACGTACAACAAGGGTACGCACAAAAAATACACTTGCAGAGGACTGACGTTAATAAAAAGAAAGAGTGACAAAATCATTTTCCTATATTTTGTTAGTTATTGACTAATTACTGTACTTATTTTGGCGCAGGGAAAGAAAAAATATACTTGCAGGGGAGTGACGTTAACAAAAACCAAAAATACACTTGCAGGGTAGTGGCGTTGACAAAAAAGAGAGTGGCAAAATCAGCAGCCAAAATCTAACTATCCTTTATATTTGTTTTATACCCTTTTTACTGTATTAACTATTATTGTTAGATATTTTGGCACTTTTCGGGGTTATCCAAAACCTCATTTGGTGTCTTTGTTATGTCGACTCCGTTTGATTGTAAAGGGTAGGTTCTTATGGGGTAGTTGCTCGCTCGATGCTCGTCCCATTATCTGAGCCAAGTTGACCGCTGCAATTGCGTGAGAGGTAAAAGCATTTCACAGCACATCATGCATAGTATTTCCGAGATTTGAAATTTTATTTCTGCTCGTTTCCCTTTCCGATAAATCTCTCGGAAAATTAATTTTCCATATATATGTATCCTTAATCAATTTTATTTGGAAAGGCCGAAAATTTGCTTTCCATTTATGTGTCATTAGAAGACTTTGGTTTGAAGGAAAAATTGAAGTATAAAAGGGGTTGACACCATAGGGATCTGTTACCCCAAAGAAGAGTTTTATTATTTGCTTACTAGGTGCACTTTCGTGCACAGCTTGAATGCATGCCCGTTGAAGGGAACAAGTTTTGGTATAGGCTAGATATGTTTTATTTGTAATTTTAGAGCCGGAAGTAATAGAAGAGCTTGGAAATAGGTAGAGCATGGAAATAGGCCGGGAGATATATTACATAGATTGCTGACAGTACGAAAAGCATTGGTTGATCTACACATGTAGATATATTAGATAGATTGATCAAAGTATCAAAAGCATTATTTGATCTACATATGGACAACACAGTGCATAGTCTATTTACATATGGCAAGGAGCATAACATGAGTACAGCTTGGAGTAGCCATAGACAGCACTACAGCAGTGCAGTGGTATGGCGGACATCGAATGCACATTGAACTTGCACTGGGAAATTCCAGCGTAGGTGTTCATGTAAGCTTTGAGGGTGATGCTGCATTTCTTGGGTTGAGCAAGCTGGTCAAGGAGTTCGGGGGAGAGCAAACTTATTTGAATGTAAACTTCTTGTTTGTCAACGGAACTTGACAAACAACCAGTTTGCTGACTCCATTTCTCTTCGAAGTTCAAATCCAACTATCACACAAGTTATTTTACCAGTTTGCTGACTCCATTTCTCTTCGAAGTTCAAATCCAACTATCACACAAGTTATTTTTACTACTATCACAACAGTCCACATGATAAAGCATCGGTTCCAACAACTCAAAACTGAGAAGCATTGATGTGTCTACGGCTCCAAAAGAATCCATTTTCATGTGCTCTGTTCATGAGTAAGACAATACAATTATCAATCCTTAATATGACATGCAAAATGAATATCTTCACCTGTCTTTACAACAAAGATTCATTAACAATTTAGTATCATTACTTAACTGACCCAACATGATTTTCGACGCACCCATCTTTCAAAATTAATACTTCCATCTATCCAAGGGACCTCTTTTCGGGGTCTATTTTTAAAAAAGGGAGCCTCTTTTGGGATTTATGTTTGGCCTAGGGAGCCCATACCTCTCACCTTCACTAATATGTATTTTCTAATAGAGTGCTATTATCGTGTTGACCAAAACAAACATACTTCTCCCAAAGTAGCACATGAAATGGCTGAAGCCCGGCTACGCACTCACCAATTTCATGTATGAAGGAACAAGACAAGAAACAATGGTGAAGCTCAATATATTTAGGAACAAAACAGATTAAAAGTGAATAATCTTTTACTCCTATTATGAAAGAAAATTACCCCACAGTCAGATTGTCCAGTTCTTTCTATCAGTTCACCATTATGCTCAGCGCTTTGCACATAGGTCCAAGTAGAACTATCAACGGCTGAAAACTATGGACTTCGATGCTGTGCATTTTTTCTACCTTCAACACTATATAGATCGTCTTTTACATCCTTCAAAGCTGAACACACCAACAGTCAAGGTTAAGTAACTTGCTTCTCTTGAAATCTGGGCCACAACTGGAGCAGAACCAGAGCCTGTACCCCCACTCATACCTGCTCTTATGAACACACGATCGGAGCCTCTAAGGGAAGCAACAATCGCTTCATTTGATTCCTCCGCAGCTTGTTCTCTTAAAAGTGGATTCCCACCACCACCTGCACTCTATTAAGCAATTGAATCAAAGGACAAAATAAAAAAAGAGTGTAAAAAAATAAGTAGTTACACCACAAAAGCAAGGAGATATCAGAACAGTGATTTTGTGATGCTACTTAATCACATTCACCACCATAGTTCAATCACATAGGCTGTTCCCTGCTCCAGAAAGGGTAGAGTGGAAACTTTAGAATAAAATCCTAGAAACTCAAATTAAAGTGAGAGCACCGGCGCGAGTCCACGTGTCAAAAGCTCTCCAAATTGAAGTGGTTTCTTAGCAGCAAGTAGTGCCTGGTGTCTATAGCATAGAAATAGACATCCTGATAGTAAACAGTCAACATTAAGATGTCAGTCCTGTGTAAGTTCCATTATGGTGCAAATATTGTAGTAAGCCAAGGTTGCATACTTGCATCTTATCATCTTAATCAAAACACTTGCATCTTGTTCGTACTCTTTTTTTGGGGTTGTGCATTTTTTAGTTTTTGGTCTTATACGACATGTTGTAATCAGGAGTTACCTACATTGAATCATTGAACAAACAAATAGAATATGGTGACAACTGGATTTAGCAGAGCTCAGCAATTTGTACCATATCTAACTTGTTTTTTTCCCCTTAAAAAAGACATTAGTTTTTCGCCTTTTTGTCTTACAATTTAAAATTTATGTTCTATACATAGGCTATAAGGAACCTCCACACGCATTTTTTTTGGTTTTTTATAAGAGGGAGAACATTTGAATAGAAATATTGACAAATCTAGTTAATATGAACAAATTACAGAAAACTTTGAAGTCCTAACATCACTTTCATAGAGAACCATGCGGAATGGGCTAGGACACATACATAGATCATGTCACTCTAATATATTACAAATACATACATGAACAAAAGTATTTTTGCAATCGCAGATCAAAGCAATGATTCTAGGAGCAAACATACAAAAGTTATACATAACTTGCATGGCTTAAAAAGTTTCGTGGCTTCTGTCAAGACATTGTTACTAATGCAAGAGTAAAAACCCTACACACGGGACACTAACATCAAAACCAACGATAGATTTTCTCAATGTCGTCATCTGCATGGAAAACAACCACCCGGAATTCTATGCTGGGTAACATGACAATCAAGAGGCAATAAAGGAATCTAGATAAAGAGTAATCAAGAAATAATTAAGTATTTCGACATCAAGGTGTTAGCCATTTACCAGCATGTTCCAAGTACGATCAGCTATTTTGATGACCATTTCCTCAAGATGAATATGCAAAAGGTTTGTTTGAGACGAAGCTCAAACTCCTACAGAAAAGCAAACATAACTTTAACTAATGCAATAATTAATCACAATAAATATCTGTTGCAAACCCATAAATATGATCAAAACTGGAGAGCTACATACCGAGCGCAACTGTAGAGTAGGAAGATACAAATGACCAAATTTGAGTACACTCTGCAGGTCTGAAATGGCTGAAGGCAAACAGAAAGTGTGCAGATTTTCTAAAATCTTTCTAAAATCAACTGGCCAAGCGCTATGTCCATGCGTAAGTAAACTCCACGTACTTGGAGCATTAGCAAGAAAGTATTGCCGAAGCTGTCGTGCCTTTCAATGATAAGAAAGCAGGGGCGGAAAGAAAGCTTTTTCCTTTTCGTCGGGAGAGCTCTGACACATTCTCCTAAGAACAAGAAAGGATAGGGAAATGGCGATTCTTTTGTATCACCAGTCCTGCCATACAAGACAAATAAAATAAGATAAGGAAACCTCTAACAATAAAGAACATAACCTCTGCAGATAATATGTAGGTTATGGCTCTGTACCCAATCTTTGGAAGAATATTTAAATGGAAAAGATATAATTAAAATAACAATAGAACAAACCTGAGCAATACCAACAGGATTGACATAGCTTAAATGTGAACAATTGCCTATACCTATACACAAACTTATATAAATAACATTCGACAAAGCAGCATTGCTAAAAAAATATACCTGAAATACAATTTCGAAGCACAAACTCTAAAATGAACACAATGTGTATCTAAGCGCCATCTAAATGCAGTAAATTAACTTGTAGCTGTGCCTTCTTCACTATACCATAGGAATGAATGATACACAATGCCATCTAACGATGTAGCCAACTGACATCTGAAATTCCATTCGAATGCAGCACCCAAAGGCAAAATAACGCGATAGTCTTGAAGGAAACTATAAAAATGTCTATAGATCATGTGATTCCTCTCGTCAGAAATGACAGCAACAGAAACTACTCTTTCACCTAGAGCAGTTTCTAAATAATAAATGCCCCCCATTTGTGTATACATCAAAATCATCCCTAGCTAAATCCCACCGAACAAACGGTGCATGTATGACCATTCTGGCATGAACATATCGAACACAAAATCAGTTACAAAAGAATTCTAAATTTTTTTAGATTCAATTAGTATTATATGTGTATGTTCCCTACTAATAATAAATTTAATTTTCCTTTATGGAGGAAACCAAAGCAAATTATGTAAACGCGAACTTAGAGAAAACACGATAAGGAGAGACATATAGCTAAGCCACAATAAAGGGCAAAGAACAACTTGATTTTGTTATGCATATTTAAATTTTGGTACTTCCTCGCATCTAACAACCATAACCAAACCCCCCATACAACTACCAAAACAACCAGATCTTCGGTCACAGAAACAGATGATGGAGAGAGAGAGAGAGAGAGAGAGAGAGAGAGAGAGAGAGAGGGCTTTTCAATCTGATGATTAAGAGAGGAGATAGTGTTATACCTGGCTAGGATTTAGGTATCTTTCCTCTCTCCCATTCGCAGGGGTGTCCCCTTTAGGGAACTCATGCCAATATAACATTTCTTTTGCTACATATGCGTTTCAGGTGAAAAGGAGTAAAATAAGTGACAGGTTGAAGCTACTGCAGGCTTTTGTTCTGCACACATAGAGTTACATCTGGCTTACTTGGATCAATTAAAGGCATCTAACCCAAAACCAACAACCACCAAAACCTACCTAACACCCAAAACCAAACCTCCCAAAAACTAGTTTGGGAGGAAAAAAAAACCCAGATCGGAACAGTTAGCTTTTCCCACCAAACGCACAGAAGAAGGTCCAGTCGAGAGGGAAAAAAACCAGATCTTCGGTCCCATTACTTGCTACTCGATGAGATTGAACACTAATCGGCTCGAAAACTTGCCTGTAACTGGTACTTGATCTTTTCCGTACCAGCTGCTCTACGAGATTTCTCTGGGTTGGATCGCAAAACAAACGATAGGATTTTGGGTCCGATTGCAACAACAGATCTGAACTAATGAGGAAAACGGGAGCGTAAAAAAGGAAGATATAACGACAAGCATACGGAGATTAGACGTACCGGTGCTTTGTTTGATGAATTTCATCTGCATAAATGAGCATAACAATGGTGCTGTGGAGATAAGCAACATAAGGAACCAAACTTCGTGATCCAGGCTATCCATTCGGCTAAACAGGGCACAAAACTAAGGGAGAGAGAAAGATTGATGCAGAGGAATGGAATGAAGGATACCCCTTGAAACAGAACCGTGTGGGAGACCGTGTGAATGGAAGGAGCGCAGAAGAATCGAGAAGAGAACCAGTCACTGGCGTAAAATAAAAGGGGAAATTATAGTTACCCCCCTCGAACTAACCCTCGCATACACTTACCCCCTCTAACTTTTATTTTTAGCACTTAACCCCCTCAAACTAACTGAAATTCAAACGGTCATAACTTCAAACGGTTATAACTTATAACTTCTTCGTCCAAAATCGAAAATATGTAAATTATATATCGATTTCGAGGTCTTGAAGTCAGCTTTCTAATGACACTAAAATCACATCACAATTCAAAGCACACATAAAGTTATGATCAAAACGGTCTTTCTGTCTACCAGCCCTTACTCTTTTGATCATAACTTTCTGTGTGCTTTGAATCGTGATGTGATTTTAGTGTCATTAGAAAGCTGACTTCAAGACCTCGAAATAGATATATAATTTGCATATTTTCGATTTTGGACGAAGAAGTTATGACCGTTTAAAGTTATGACCGTTTGAATTTTAGTTAGTTTGAGGGGGTTAAGTGCCAAAAATAAAAGGTAGAAGGGGGTAAGTGTATGCGAGGGTTAGTTCGAGGGGGGTAACTATAATTTCCCCAAAATAAAAAGAAGAATGGCAGCACCCAAATCAACGGCCAAAACGCATCACGTATCCCGCGAAACAGCCGGATCACGCCAGGTGTCCACAATCACAGCCAGACGCGAAAATTACCATTGTACCCAGTCAGCTACACTATGCCTCTAAAAATTGAGGGACACAATTGAAAAAATTGGACAAAAATTTGGCATCCCCCAATCCGGTTCTTATTATTTAGGAGGATGGATATATATAACAAAGAAACAAAGGGTTGCACGACTTTTTTCTGTTTTTGGTGGAGGCGAGAGTTTTTTACTTATAAAAAGGGAAGAAAGGGCTACACGGGTTTTGTTTTGTTTTTTTTTTCCTCAGGGGGAAAACAGAGATTAAAAGTTTGGTAGCCCATGTTCCTTTACCACCGAGAAGAGTTTATTTTTGATTCAGCAGCAACCTCTTGTTTTTATTACGTTCTTGCATCTAGAATTCTTCAAACGTTTTTTGGTTGTTTAGATCATGTTTCACATCATATCATTCATTGTTCGTGATTTTTAGTGCCGTTTGCTGCTGTGCCGAATCTTTTGGAGATTGATTTAGAACCGGTTGAATTCAGAAATTGGACGTGAAGTCCGTGGTGCATCTATTGGATCTTGAACAAGCTCTAGGAGTATCGGAGATTGGCGAGAATAGGGCAAGGCTTGGGTAAGGTTTTTACTATTTCGCAATCTGTACTTCTTTTTGATTAATAGAATAAATCAGTAGTGTTAGGCCGTGGTTTTGGCTTAGGGTTATTTAGGACCCTAAGTTTTTCCACGTAAATCGTGCGTTTCTTATTACAATTTTTATTCTACTGCAGTACTTTATTTTTGGTTTGGATTAATCGAGATAATCAACCCGTTTATCTATATAATTATTTTTTAATTTGAAAATTGGTTTTTTTATTTATTTATCAAAACTCCTATTCACCCCTCTCTAGGAGTAGATTGAACGCTTCCGCATAATTTCAAGTATTATTCCAAAATACTACACACACAATGTAACGCCCCGAATTTTGAAAACGTTAAATAGACAATTTTATTGAATATCTAAATAGAGTCTGGCTCATTATTACATCATAACCTCCATACAAGTACTTTCATTACAAAAGGGAGGGAAAACTAGGGTTCCTAACTACAGCTCCGCCTGCTCCTCCATCCTAGCCAGCTCTTCAGCTCCAAAAGCTTCCAAGGTGTAGAGTTCATCATGTTCATCTATAAGATCTGACACATTATACCGGCGTCGCCACTAATATAATATGTCGGTATCACCAAAGGTAATACCGTGAGCTACGAGAGCTACGAGAGCTCAATAGAATAACACATACTCACTAACCCTTAACTTACGAACAAACGATCATAAATTCAATGATTTCTACATAGTTCATACATATGCGACAAAACAGTTAACAATGACACATCCACATTCACTATTCAAACTAACGTTGGTGTCCATGATTTTTTGAGTTTCTCCTACGTGACTCCTCGTAGACCGTGTCACCATTTTCCACATTTCATAATCATATCAACATTTCCAAAATCATTTTTAACACACTCAACCTCGGTTTCGCCGCGCTAGTCTCCCGAGTATCCTCACAATGGTTCCGCCGCGCCGGTTTTCTATTGGCATGCAAAACTTTGCATTGTCTCCTCTCCGCGGATAACCAAGCCATATTACCAATGAGACTACCACGTCCAGCCCCATTGGCAGTCTTCACAATGGGCTACCAAGTCCGACCACATTATGGTTTTCACAATCCACGCAATGGGCTACCAAGTCCGGCCACATTGAGAGTTTTCATTCACACAACGGGCCATCAAGTCCAGCCACGTTGCGGTTTCCACAAATCCACACAATGGCTACCAAGTCCGGCCACATTGCGGGTTTTCTTACACATAATGGGCTACCACATCCGCCCATATTGTGGTTTCAAAACATACATTGCCATTAACACACCCTAGGTGCCATATTTCTACTTTCTCGATTTCTGTGCATGTCTCATTTTCATGCAACGACTCCACAATAGGACTTTTCACATACGTAATCATAAATCATTCATTGTAATCTTGAAACTAAACTAGCAAGATCATCCAACTCTATATTACGAATCATGCTCAAATCACCACCTAAAGCATAATGCCACATGTACAGACACCTTTGGAGTGAAAATCACTTATGCTTTACAACAAGACAAGTAATGCAAACAATTCATAACACATGCTCATAATCATCTAAAGATCAAAATATGAATACTTCTATTAACGATAAAGTCTTATCTTTTGTATAACCGTTCTTTCTTCCTTTGTGGGAAATTCAAAACAACACATGTGTTTATTAGGGTAAAAGTCGATTATTCCAACATGTTCATACTTCCATTAGCGAAAATAAGCTATTAACTATCATGCATTTCAACATTTTCAGCAATAGATAACCTTATATACGGAGAATCTACTTATACTTCCAACATACAGTTATACGTTATACTTGGAGTTGGTGGACAAAGAGACTCTACATATACTTAGAGATAGCGTATATGAGACCTTACCTTTCTTCTTGGCGGTAGTGGCGACTACGGAGAGAATGTGTACGTCAGGCGGAGTAACTTTCTACGGTTGGCCTCCGGTAGCTTCGAAATAGAAAGGTTTCTCTCGAAACTAGATCTTGACTAAACTACTTAAACTTTATGGATCGAATGGTGGTTGAGTGGCGGTTTAGTGGCAGCTAGGATGAGTTTCTTGAAGAACTTAGGAATAACTCAAGAACAAGGAAGAATTAGGAAAACAAAGTAAGAACACAAGGATTCTAGAGAGAGAAGTTGAATGGGTGAAGGTGCGAGTTGAATGGCAAAGATGGGGTGCTATTTATAGCCAAACTAACTTCTATTACCCCATGAATAAAATTTTCCCTAGCAAATATTGTTCAATGGTTAAAAGGGCAAATCATGATTGAAAGCCTTCCATGACTTGTCAAATCCAATCTTTAGGCATAAGGCTATAAAATCAAGTAGGATCTTAGGCTTTCTAGGTAAATCTAGGTGATCATAGTCTAGGTTGGCAAGTCTTACAAGTCTAGGGTAGGGTTTGATTAGGCTAAGGCATAGCCTTCTATGTTTAGTCATTCATAGGTCTAGGTTGTAATCAATTTCTAGGATGATTAAATGCTATTTTGGAATCAAATCTAGGATGATTAGGGCTAGGATTCTATGCTAGAAATTGACTAGAATGAGTTGTCTAGTTAATTGGACTTAAGGCTAAAATAGGGCTAAAGAGGTAGCTTGTACAAGTGTATAAACACATGCACATACTCCACCCTCTCTCTCTCTCTCTCTCTCTCTCTCTCTCTCTCTCTCTCGTTCAATGAATATATATATGACTACATATATGGTTATATATATACTTAAAGAATCTAGGAAAGTGACTCTAGAATAAATAGGCTTAAGGCTATAACCCTAGGCATGACTTGTCTTATCAAATTGTATATATATATGTATATACACTTGGTAAGTCTAATCTCTATTAATCAATGAATAATAATTCCCCTAACATTTGTTACCTAATAGGTAAAGAAAAAGTAAGGTTGACATGAAATGTTGAAATGACAAGGTTGATTTCTTGGAAGCAAGGTACAAGATTCCCATGGTACAAGATTCTCATGTGACTAGTCTTGTCACACACACACACACACACACACACACACACATATATATATATATATATATTAGTAGACTAGTTACTATTATCCAATGGGTAATATCTCTCCTAACAATTATGGACCAAAGGGTAAAGAAAAAATAAGGTTGACATGACATGACTCAAGATTCTTTTTTTGACTTGTCATATCAAAACTTTATTGGCCATTAAAACTCTATTATCCAACGGTTACAAGTTTCCCTAGCGGTTATTAACCAAAGGATGAAAGAGAAAGGAACTAGGTAGTTTAGTTTCTCCAACTAACCGGTTGAAAACTAATTCTACTTGCCATATAGGATTTCTAGTCAAGAAAATGAAATTTAAAGATTTTATTTAAAAAATATACAAGTGCTTTTATAAGCACACTTGTCTTTAGAAAATGACTAAATTCTCCGGGACGAAAAGATATAATTTAATAAATCTCAAATCTAATTATAACGGATTATTAGAAACAAAAACGGAATTTTTAAAGAAATCCAAGTAATTAAAATAAAATTTAAATATTTTAACAAAATTTTTTTTACCGAAAATCAGGGTCGTTACCCACAGAAACCCCAATTTTGCCTTGGTCTATTTCATATCCAAAACCCCAATTTCCCTCTCTCTATATATCCTCATTACATATACATACCAACAAGGCCCTTCTACTAAGGGCGCCCTTATTCAGCAAGTTGCGGACTTTGTCTTTGCCAATCAAATTTTAATAATCCGAGCTGCTCAATGTGATCAAAATGTGATTTTAAGGGTTTCAGTGAGAAATCAACAAAAAATAAATAAAAATTACTGTGAAGGGCTTCATCCGAGTAGTTTTCATTGAACAGTTTTAAAAAAACTGCTCGAATCAAGTCCTTCCCGATCTTTTTTTTTTTTTGCTGATTTTTCTCGCGGGTACTCTTAAAATCACGTTCCGCACACATTGAACGACTCAGATTATCGAAATTCGATTGGAAAAGGTAAAGTCTGCAACTTATTAGTCTAAAGACGCCCTTATTAGAAGGGCCATGTACATACTAATACATACATCTATCTACATCTGAAATCACAAAAAAAAGAAAAGAAATCTTTATTATGCCTTCAGCTGGTTTATTTAATTAAACATTTTTAAAGTGCCTTGAGTCGTTTCTGTATTTTCTTATTTTCAATTATGGTGTGTAACTGCTTGCTTTCTTCTTCTTCTTCTTCTTCTTCTTTTATCTAGATTTTGTGAATCTGAAGTCATTCAACTAGAGGTGTAAGGCTTCGGATTCGAAATCTATCTAATGGTACTGACTTACTCAATTAGTCTGTCCTGTGTGATATATAAACCACTAGCCAACTGTTGGATTTGTCTTGCGACTCTATCCTCTTGCGCATGGTCGGCCCAACTTCAAGGCCCAAGAGGCCTAGGCCTTGAGCATCTCAAAAATTTTAATTTTTAAGGGCACTCTAATATTTTCACTATTTGAATTTGAGTAGAACTCTTTTTAAGCTCAACAAAATGAAAAAAATGCCAAATTAGAGGTAATGAGTTAGCTTAACTCACCATCCCATTAGCCCAAGTTCCCAACCCATTAAATTCCCAAAATCATTTCCCTCAAACCAACGAATAACACCTCTCCAAAATCGTTTCTCCCAAAAAACTTTACGATCTCGGCGAAATCAAGAGAAGAAGATCAACGCACACCACAAAACTCGAAGAACAGTGGTACACGCCAAGGTAAATCGATGGCAATCAGTTCATTAGAACTAACTAACTAAAGTAAGGGCACATTTTTTTTATTAGATCTTGAGCACTAAAAATCTTTGGGCCGGCCATAAGCTCTAAAGACTTCAACGGTACAGATGAAAAAAGTATTAATCTAATCCAATTTAGCTTTCTTTTGTAAAAGGTTTTTTTTTTTTTCAATTATCAAACTCAAATATAATGAAAATAAAAAATAATTTTTTAATTTTTTTCCACCGTATAAAAGATCTCAATGAGATCTATCAAATAAGATCCATATTGGTAGAAAAAATATTTGCGTAAACACATAATTTTTGAACTTGAAATTACTTTTTTTTCAAAAAATTATTTTTTCACAATCCAGAACACCCCTTAACTATGCTTTGAAAGTGTAGCAAGGAAGACAGATGAAAGGTATCAATCAATCGATTAACTAACCAACTGAGACTAGTTCAGTTGACCAGGATTCTTGTATCTCATTAGGAAGTCAGGAGTTTGAGTCTTCCCCGTCTGCGTGTTGAAGTTTTTCCCTTAGAGGACTTTTCTTTCTTTCTTTTGTTTCTACTCTGTATTTCATATCTGATGTAAAATGATCTCTTCTATCGATTGACAAAAAAAAAAATCAATCGATCAACTAAGCAAATGTGTTTTGTTTTTAAAAGCATCCAAACCCCAATCCCAATTTTCTAGATTTTTGGTTTTCTTTTAATTTTTAAAAATTTGGAGAGAGAGAGAGAGAGAGAGAGAGAGAGAGAGAGAGAGAGAGAGAGTGTGTGTGTGTGTGTGTGTAGGCAGGGGGAGAGACATTTTAAGGCCCCGTTTGATAATAGTGATAGATGGTTGGAATTCGTAAGGAGATGAGATTATGATTGAGATTGGTAATAAGAATGGATTGGTAAGGAGATGTGATTGGTGATAAGTATATTTGTTTGAGATAAGATTAGATGATGAGATTATTAATATCATGTTTGTTTCACATGGGATATGATTGGATTGATAGTATACATTTTCATTTTTGCCCTTTACATGGGATATGATTGGTAAGGAGATGAGATTGGTGAAGACTATTTTCGTATTTGTGCATTGGCAATGAGGGGATTGGATTGTTAATACCAAGTGGGAGAAACAAGGTCAATACCCCCTAATACCCACATTGCTAGTCCTAAGAGCATCTATAGTGGTATAATCAAAATATTGTTAAGGTTAGCAACATTTACTCAAAAAAGAGTTCACAATGGAATAATCAAACTTAACAACCTCTTAGCAACTCATCAAATAATTTTTACCATTGGATAATCAAAACTAGTAACTTTTTGCCAATAATCAAATTTGGTTATCCCCACATTTTCTCAATTAAGTACACCATCATAACGCAAAAACCTTCTCTCTCTTTCATTTTTAACATATTTCTATGAAAAAAACTTTTAAAAACAGTTTCTATTTTTTTTGCAAAAACTGTTTTTTTTTTCAAAAAATATTTTTTTATTAAAACTGTTTTTCCCAAAACTTTTTTTTTTTTTTTGCAAAAACAGTTAATTTGTTTATTTTTTCAAAAACTGCTCTTTTAAAAAAAAATTCAAAAACTATTTTTTTATTCCAAAACTGTTTTTTTTTAAACTTTTTCCTGAAATTTTTTTTAAATCAAAGTTTTCAAAAAACTATTTTCTCTTTTTATAATAACCTATTTTTATTAGTTTGAAAATTATTTTTAAAAAATTGTTTTCTATATTCACAATTTTTAGACTTTTATAAATTAAAAAGGTGATGCTGTCAGTTTTGGCTATTCAAATTTGATTATACCATTGTGGACTTCTATATTGCTAACCTTAACAATTCCTTAAATACATAATCAAAAGATGATATGACAACTTTTGATTATTGACTTTTGGTTATTCCACTGTGGATGCTCTAGGACTAATAATCCCAACTCATTTTGAGTTATCAAACACAGTATTAGTAGTCCTATGGGATTCATAATCCAATCCCAAGTGCTAACATGGTTTTCAAACGGGGCCTAAGGGAATTGGGGAAAAATTATTCAATCAATGCCTCAAGCGCATTGCCACGTGGTGGTCCAACTCTTTTCATCACAAACATTCGTGTAGTTCCCACTACAAATTGTTGAGACTACATAAAAAAAAAAAAAAAATATATATATATATATATATATATATATATATATATATATATATATATATATATATATTGTTTCATGCATCAAAGAGGCAAAAAAACACTTATTATGTGGATTCAATTGTAAAATGACAAACACAACTGAAGCATCTCTCTCCCATGAGATGAGGACCCAAAATAAGAGACCGTACGTCACGATACAACTAGCTAGTGTATGTCACCGTGTGATTAATTACTAGGCACTTAATTGTTCGCATGTGTGCTTACTCCTAGTTGCAGCTTTCCTCTCCTCGCCTTTTTTTTTTCCTCTTACTTATTAATTGTTTCAAAATACTCCCAAGAAAATAAAGAAAAAACTCGTGGCATACGTGTGAATTTTTGACGTGGAGAATTATAATTAGGGGAAAATCCTAGATTAGATTTCCCGCGCTTGAAATCCCACAAGAACTAATTAAAAAAATTCGTATGGAAAAGGATTTGGTTTTTGTACTAGCTAGTACTGTTTTCAATTAATCGTACAGAGCATATAAATCATCTCGAGAACATAAGAATAGATGCCAACCCATCCCTGGGTTCTGCAACATGGCAAGGTTTGATATCCCTTGGAAACACTCGTAGTGTCGGCCCAGGCACAAGGCTTACAAGGTTCGGGCCTTGACATCTCTAAAATGCTCAACCCAATTTTTTTTGGCATCTGAGTTGGGTAGGATTTTTTTTAGGAAAGGCCCGGTCTAAGTTTCAGAAGCAAGGCTCAGTCTCTAAAGTATTGGTACTGAGGCAGTAGGACTTTCTACTTATACAAGATTCTCTGCCTTCATTGTTTCCTTCAACTAGCGATGTAAGACTATAGGTAATAGGTGGGAGGCTTTGTTTTGCAACTTGTTTGTCCCATACTGACAGAGCAAAGGCTCAATTGACAAAGTGTTCACCTATAAAGCCCTATACTCTACCTGTTCCACTTGCTCACAGAGTGGTTGAGTGTGAAAGCAATACGTGGGCAGCAAGTATTGGAATTAGAATTAAAATTGTTTTGAAGAGAAATTTCAAATTTTGAAATATATATACATGTATTAATCAAGGGGATTTAAATTATAGTTTTGGCTTTCTTGTATTGTGAATGTTTTTTTTTTTTCTGTAAAAATTGTCAAACGTTTATGACACTATTCTTAAAATACGCTTTGGACACCCAAATGTCTTGGGTCGGCCTTGAACAATCAGGTTCTAAGTGGGGACCCATGGCGATACGTTGCTGGACTAGTTTCCCCTAGGTTTACATTGCATATGTGGGTCCAATGTGGCCCTACCATAAGGTGGTTTTTACGCCATAAAAAAAAAAAAAAAAAAGAGACACCATGTGACATTAAACCCAATTCCTGATTAATTAGTAGGATTGCAGAAATACAAGAAAATGAAAGAAAAACAAAAGCAGGTTTTACTTTAGTTTTGATACACATGAAGTTTAAACTTTAAACATGGAGTTCAAAAATTTAAAATTTAACCGAAGTGTGCACAAACAGACTCGAAAATCCGGTTTTTATATATATCCATACACACCGAAGAGTTATACTCATCCTAAGATAGGAACCGTAATTGATACACATAGAGATTAGAAAACACACATAAGATCAACAACTCCACATATATTTAGAAAAATGTTTGAATCATGACTAGGAAAGATATTTCCTCCAAGGACCAACCCTGTTCCAGATGTTACAGAAGCCACAGTACATCTCCTTCTTGGTCTTTCCTTCTCTCTCTTCTTTCTCTCTCCTCTTGCAAAGAATCTTCTCCAACAAATCACCAAAACAGGACACCATGGAAGACCCTTTAGCCTTTCCAGATTCTCTCTCCTCCTCTGCTATTGGGAAAACAGTAGCAGAGTGAGAAATCTGTTTTACGGGCCGCCGCGATCCGCTGAGAAATGGTAATGCCATTATATGCCTGTCAATTACATGACCAAGTGAAGCCAATTCATAGGAATCGTACAAAGAGCTTCCACAATCCCATACCTTCATTATTCCTTCATCTTTCTCTGTTCCTCCTTCATTGGATCCTTCTTTCTCGTGAACTTTCTCCATGTGAAACCTTTCTTGGATTTTCTCAGATGATGAGATTGAAGAGAGTTTCCAATTACAAACACATTTTATGGGTGTCCAAACTTGGTCGGTAACTTCTCTTTAATATAGAAGCCTAGGAGGCAACCTTTTAAATAAGGATATTAGATTGTTTCAAAGTCCAAGTTTGCCCTCATTGATGCAGCTACCCGAATTTGATACTTGTTAACTCTTCAAAAGCTCGTTTAAAATCGATTCATATAATTAAGCCTAACTTGAATGGAATATATATAAAAGACCCGCTTATTGCACAGATGATGATAAATCTATTTAAGCACATCCTCATTGTAATAAGCAAATAAATGTGGATAAACAAATTTAAGAACAATACTCAAAAAAACACCCCATATTGTAATAAGCAAAGTTGCAAGTCTTTTAGCAAATAATCAAATTTCATTCATTCCATAATCAAACTTAACAACTTTTACTAATAATCAAAACTCAATAATCAAACTCAAAACTCAAAAACACCTCCTATTGGAATCGTCTCATCAAGACGAATAATTTCGTGTATCGGGTGCGTGATTGGAACTCGTTTGCGATTGGACAAATGTGCATTGTGTATTGTAGGGTTATTTTTGGTTAGGAATGCAAAAATAACTAATATGGTGGTAGAGGTTGTTAAGTTTGATTATGGACCAAGCCCTGTTCCAGAATACTTTCTTAAAAAATAAGTACTTATTTCACATTTTCAAACTCAAAAATAATGTAAATGAAAAATAAATTTTCAATTTTTTTTGCATTGTATAAAAGATCTTTATGAGATCTATCAAATAAGATCCATATTGATAAAAAAATTATTTGTGTAAGCACATGATTTTTGAGCTTGAAATTGCCTTTTTTAAAAATAAGTACTTATTTCCCTTTTGGGAACGGGGCATAGATGATCAAATACAGATATGACACATTTTGGTTATTGATTTTGATTATTACCAATGCGGATGCTCTAAGGAACTAACCAAAGGACGATCCCTATCAGGGACGGAACTAGAATTTTATGTACGGGATGGTTATTATAGAAACAACGATATTTAAGCCATGTTTAATTACTCAAGCTCGTTCCATAATCTACTCGATTAAACCGAAATCGAGAACCACTCGAATGATAAGCAAATAATATCTTAATACATTCTTTAAGCCAAGTTTGCATTACTCACTACTTGACTCATCTCGACTAGCATGCATGTCTTGAGCAGGGGTGCCTTCAAAATTTTCATTTTGCGGTGACATAATTGTGTACAAAATTTTAATGACAAAAAGCTCTATACAAAAAATAAGCTCTATTGTTGGACTTACGATTTACTCATACATTTAATTGGATTTTTATTTACTTTAGCTTCGTATGAGTGGTCCAGTACCGACTGTCGACATGCAATACCAAAGAGAAATCAATCTACATGTCAGGAAAAAAAAAATCTTAGTGTATTTTTTTTAACCCCTGGAATAATAGTAGACTGACTCAGACTCACCCTTGGGCCTTGGCCTTGAGTATGTAGGTAGCAGGGATAAAATTGTCTTTTGGCGCAGATAGGTGTCCAATGTCTCATTAACTATTACTTGCCAAGCTAATTAACCAGAACCCACGAAGCTTGTTGAAGAAAATGACAGATCCACTAAATCAACAGTTCTATTCTTACCAACCAACCAAATCGAGCCTTATGTCCCAATCAATTATGGTCGGCTACATTAATTCTTTTTCTCCATACTTAATTATGAATCATTTTTCTCCATGCTTAATCCCAATAAAAAATGTATAATTAATGCATCTATATCTATATCTATATGCCTAATTAGCTCTCTATTGGCAGTAATGTCACCTAAAGACAAATAGAAAAACATTAATAGTATGACTGAACACATAAAATGGACAAAATTTAAATGCGTTGACCGTTTTAATTAAGTAGATGATGATGATGAGTCAAACGTCCAAATACCAATGAAAAGCTAGCTAGCCAGCCTTCCTTCGATAGAGGATGTGCATTTTATTCAAATCCGATTGCAGGAATCTCCTATTTATTACAAATGTGCAAAAATTTCAAAGGGAAGAAGATATTTATGAGCTACAAATGTGAAGGAAATTAAAGAAGACCAGACCCAAAAAAATTAATATAGGAACGCAAAATTTACGTGATTTTCTTTTATAACCGGATGTGCGTCCGTTCGGGCCAGCTTGCCTTGATGATACAATCACTTCTTTGGTTAATCCAGATTTTAATCTGAGTAGTGCTACAAGTACCGACGGGGTCGGTACCGAAATCGTAGGGATGGCTGCGCCGGGCCGTTTCTGGCCACCGGACGGCCGATCCGAGCAGTTCAAAAATTCTAAAAAAAAAAAACGAGGGGGCTTGAGCGAGAATCAACGGCATCCGAGGTGTGTAAGGTGCTTGATCCGAGCACCCTTTTTTCGTGTATATATGTACATTCCGAGCCCCCTCGTTTTTTTTTTAGAATATTTGGATGGCTCGGATCGGCCGTCCGGTGGCCGGAGACGCCCCGGCGCGGCCGTCCCTACGATTTCGGTACCGACCCCGTCGGTACCAATATCATTTCTGATTAGCCAAGCCTACTAGTGAGTGAGTGTTTAAGGGACTTCCACTACAGATGAGTCTTGAACATCAAAAGCACATGACATGTGCCAAAAGATAATGCTTGTGGAAAGAACAGGGACGACATTGAACGGGATTCACAATCCATTAATCTTCAGGAAATCACGATACTAACATCCTCCTTAAATGAGCTTAACAAAATCACTGGCAGTATGCAAAAGTTCTAGAACTGAACTACTTATCATCAGGGAACCAACTAAACCAGTTCAGAAGTCGAGTTTATATGAAAACTGATGTATCATTTCCTAAATTGAATGAAGATGAAAGTAAGTTATCCAAGGCAAACTAAAGTGCAAAATGCGAAAAGGAAAAAAGAATGATGAGCTTTCTCTTAATTCAAATAAGAGAGAATCCAAAAAAGAGTTCATCAAATTCATTGAGCGCGTTACACTCACAATCCATGCACCAGAATAATGAAACAACACAAAAACCCATCGACACCTTAGTCATATCACAGAAAACTTCAAACAACTTGTCCAGAAAAATCCACCAGAAAAGCTCCTAAAAGGCATAAGTTATCAATATTGATACAAGTAGTTAAATAAAATATGTTGTACTAGTAACCCTTGGAAACAAAATCAAGTGCATAGATGAGTATTCAGAAATTAGCTTAATGGGTTCAAAGACTGAAGGGAATAAGCAAGATGCGCACTTACAAGGAGGGGTTCATAGGCAGGCAAATTATTAGTGTTTACTATGCAGTGATGTAACTATTACCTTTTGTATTTACATTTACATGTCAATGGTGTAATAGTGTAATAGTAGTTTGTCTCTGACATTATTGTCCGTAAGTCTTTAAAGCTATAGTTGTAGGCTATAGGCTAGGCTAAATAGTTTAATGCAATTATATTGTTGTACTGTATAATGTCGTATGCAGTGATGTAAGCAGATGCCTTGGCTGCCTATATATAGCTGAGTTTCTCCCCGTTGTAACTCAAGTTAGTCACATGATAGTGCAAGTTAATAATATTCTCTCTCTTTTGTGATCCTATCCTACTTCGTGTTTGTACCCACTTTGTGTCTGAAAACTTGGTATCAAAGCCATGTCTTCCATTCTAGCTTAAACCCTCTTCTGGGAACTTCTTTTCCAAAACTACTTCAAATCTTTCCTAAAAGAAAAAACTTGAAGCGTATGCTCTGTGGTTGCCTTCACAGGATCCTCCACATCAGAAACTTCATCAACTATTTTGGTTAAAAGAATTTTGTATCAGTGGGTTAAAGTACCTTGAGACTTTTGGCTATTGAGCAGTGTGTCTCGGTTTATCTATCCTAGTATACAAAATTTTATTAATTAAAGTTGGTTGAAAATTTATACGTTGAAAAAAGGAAAAAGGTTTGTTGTACTGAAGGAAAGGAGAACCCAGAATTCTACTCTTAAAGATGAATCACCTGTTTACAACCCACTCCTCTGCTTCGTCATCCTTAGTCCCTTCATGTTCCTCTACCAGTAGAAATTCCTCATCTTCTTCTTCTAATTTTGAATATTTGTATGAGTTTGAATACCTACCTGATGATAGTAAGGTCCCTCTTACTGATCTCCCGTTCCTAAACCCTTATAATGCTTTTGTCAGACCTCAAACTTCTGTAAAAAAGACCGTCACCCAGCTTTTCTCCACAAAACGCCCAACCTCCGTAAAAGAGTATGTTCAAGCCTCTAAATTTGATCAGTGCTTCATAGCAGCAACTGAAGCTGAACAACTTTTACCTTTGGAAATCCCAGTTGATTTGCCTCGTCTTTGGCAACAACAAGGATTTACTCATCTTCACTTTGGAGCAATCCGACTTGCTGTCACTTTCCATGGTAGAAAAGGTTTGCCTGTTACGTCCAGACTTGCTCTGGTCGATACCAGGTTTCTACAGTATCAGCACGCATGCATCGCTACGGTCCAAACCACTCTAAATGCCGGAACTGTAATTTTTACCTTCTACCCCAATTTCAACATGCCATTAGCAGATCCTCATCTGCTATCCGCCTTGAAGGTCCAAGTCCAAATTGGTGGTGCCTCCCAAATCTCCTCCACATATGCCGCAACCCTTCATTACCAAATGGCCTACCGTCTCCAAAACCATGCCTTTGACATGTCCTTACCATCCTCCACAGATGAAGCCCTTTTCCTCACCATAAACGCACCTCACCAAGCTTCTTGTGTCCATATACCCCGACAAATTTCCCGACCTGAGCTTCTCAAGCTTCTCCCAGAATCTTGGGTTACAGCTTATGAGAAAAACCAAAACAAGCCCATACCTGTCCAAACATCCAACCCAACTTTCATCACCAAACCTGATGGTACCGTGGAAATTACTTTTCCAAAAGAAACCTCTGCCTCATCTTCAACCCATCCTGTTATTTTTCCTTCGAGAATTAACATGTTTGTAGATGGTTCTAGACCTGGCCCTCCAATTAAATATTTTGAACCCAGTGGCCTTCCAGTCTTCTATTTCAAAAATCCAGAAACAGGTCATTGTTATTTTGATACCTGTAACTGTGATGATTGTCTAGAAGATAGTCTCCTAGAAGATGACGAGGATTTTGACGAACCATGTCCCATATGTCCTTCTTCACCTCCCACTCCTTGTAAATCTCCACCTCTTCCTCAACCTCCATCTGATGATGGTTCGTCGAGTCAACCGAGTGGATGTTTCATGTTCACCTCATCCCCTTCCTGGACAGAAGCAGATTTTCCTCCTTTGGAATTTCATAATTCCCAAGAAAGAACAACCCATCGGCATAAAATTCCAGACTCTACTACCATTCTCCCTGATGGTAGTACCAAAGCAGTGTCAGCAGCAGAAGCAGCAATAAATTGGCAGTCAGCAAATTCTCTGGCCCAGAACAAAATTCTTCAGAGAATTGCTAACTCCCGGCAAAATTTGGAGAATGCAGTTCATAAGAAGTTATCAACCCTGGAACTTCTTATCAGAGATTTGCAGCAGAAAATTCAGAATGTTCACCAGGAACTTCTCCAGATGGCCTATGCCAACCAAGCATTTTGAGCAGCCTTTTACCACAAGGATGCTGAAATGAAGCATCTCAAGAACCAGCTTCATTCTCTCCAAGCTCAGCAGAATTTTCAACAAAAAAGCCCATTTGATATGTTCACAGCTTCTTCTCAACAAAGTTTGTTTGGGTATCCTCAAATATCTCAACCCTTACCTATAAATCCTACTTCAGTATTTGGTGAGTCCAATATCTTTGGAAGCTCATCAGCTTTTCTTCCTCCACCAAAAAGACCATCTCCACCAAAACTTCCTTTCCTAAAACCCCAGATAAAACCTGTCCAGCCTTCAACAACTCCGACTCCACCAATTCCATCTCCACCATCTACATCGACATCTGCTCCAACTACCTCCACTCCCTCCAAACCATCTGACCCAAATTCCAAATCACCTCAGCTAATGGTTCAACCAACATCTAACCCTGCTAAAAATCCAATCTCCACTCTCCTACATACCTTAGCCACTATACCTGAACCAACCATCGAGTTTGATTCAGATACTGAATCTACAGACTCTATGCCCATTCCTCATGTTTTCATGATGAACCCTGAAAACCCAGAAGAACATGTTGAAGATCCCATCATTGAAGAAGGTCCTGAGTTTGATACACCCCCTGAAATTCCAACCTTTGATTCCTTCTCACATTCCAATATGCATACCCAAGGTTTCTCTTTTGACACCATTCCCCCATCAAAATGGTTGGATAAACTTTATGAGATTCATGCTTGGTGCACAGATGCTATGCTCTCTCCTAATGCTACACTCAGTGATGTTATTACTAAGTGTACAGCAAAATTTCTTGGCCGTCTCCGTCAATGGTTTTTAGCTCTCGGTGAGTACCGACAGCTACAACTTAAACAGCTGCCAACACTTGATCAATTCATTTCAGTCCTGCATACTGAGTTTCTTGGAGACCACAACAACACAAAGGAATTCGTTCGAGAAGAATATCTCAGCATGAAATGCTGTTCATTCAAAAGAAAAGATCTCGAGACTCACTATGATCGCATGTCTCAGAGATTTTATCTTCTCAACGGAATGGATGATGTCAATCTCAAGCAAGCTTTTCTCAATTCCCTTCCTGAACCATTGGGAAATGAAACAACAAGGCTCCTCCAGACAAAAGGATTGACGTTGAACTCAATCTCTCTTGGTGGTATTTACCAACACTCTTTGATTGCCTTGGAAAAACTGTGCAATCATCAGAAATTCTTCAGAACTCTTGAAGAACAGGGAAAACTTCTTGGCAAAGCTTGTGACCGACCCGACTTATCTATAAAGTGCAAAGACAAGAAGTGCACTTGCCGTCCTTCACATCGGAAGTCTAAACACTTTCAGAAATGGAAGTTTCAATCTCCTGGCAAGTTTTCAAAGTTTCCAAAATCTGGCAAGTTCCCACGCCGGAGAAAATGGAAATTTTTCAAGAAGAAAAAGTTCAGAGGGCAGCGAAAGTTTGATCGCTGCTACATATGCGGAAGGAAAGGGCACTATGCGAAACAGTGTCCCAACAAAGCAGCTAGAGACAAGATGATGAACTCTTTGACTCTCATTAATGATGATCTCGAAGATGCTGATGTCGAGTCCCTATTTTCCATCGAAGATGAAGCAACAGATGATGCCGTCCTGGCATTCACTTTTGATGATTCCTCTTCAGAATCAGATGATCTCTCTGATGAGTCTGATTCCTTCCCCTATGAAATCCAAACATTCGGTTTTCCAAATATCATGCTAGCTCAACCTTTAGCCAAGGTCCAGATCTTACTTGGAAAATATGAAAAACCTATACCAGTTATCGCTTTCTTTGATACTGGTGCAGCAGCCTCCATCCTCAACCCAGCAATTCTTCCCAGGTCCTACTGGCAGTCATGTTTCCGACCCTTTACAGCAGCCAATGGAGAAACTTTTGTCATCTCTCTCATTAGTAAGCCTATTATCATTCAACTCTTCCCTGGATACACCATAAAACACCAAGTCTATGGTTCTGATCTCCCAGGAAAAGATTTATTGTTAGGCTTTGATATTCTCCAAAATCTCAGCAAAGTTTCCTGGCTCAAAAAAGGTTTGAAATACAAAAACTATTTGTTACCCTGGACCACCCAACCAAATCTCTTTTCCATAGAAACTTTCTCCACCATTAAAGAAGCAATAATCCAAACTTCCTGTGCTGAATCCCATTCCCAGTTCCTCACCAAATGCTCTAACCCACTTTGGAAAAATCCAGAGTTCTTCATTTCTCTTCCCTTTAAGAAAAATGAAGACATTAATCCCACCAAAGCAACCCATCATGGAATGAACCCAGAACACTACCAGCTTGCTCTTCAAGAACTCCAGCAACTTCAATCAGAAGGTTTGATTGAGCCCACAACCTCTCAGTGGGCATGTGAAGCATTTTATGTCAACAAAAGAACAGAGCAGATAAGAGGAAAGCTTCGCCTGGTTATCAACTACCAGCCTCTTAATCATTTTTTGCAGGATAATAAGTTCCCTCTTCCTCGAAGAAGTGTTCTTTTTGCAAACCTGCCTAAAGCTCAGATTTTCTCAAAATTTGATTTAAAAGCAGGTTTCTGGCAACTTGGCATTCATCCCGATGATCGTCCCAAAACTGGATTCTGCATTCCAGATCACCACTTTCAGTGGACAGTCATGCCTTTTGGTCTCAAGACAGCTCCATCATTATTTCAAAAGGCCATGATTCGGGTATTTGCTCCTATATTATCCACAGCTCTTGTCTACATTGATGATATCTTACTCTTCTCCCCAGATATTGAATCCCATGCTGTCTTACTACAAATTTTCCATTCCCTTGTCCAAACCCATGGCATTATGCTCTCAGAAAAAAAGATGCTTTTGGCCCAACCAGAAATTGATTTTTTAGGGATGCATATCTCTAAAGGTCAATACACTCTCCAGCCTCATATAGCCTCCCAGCTTGACCACTTTTCAAATGAAAACCTCACAGTCAAACAAGTTCAGCAATTTCTAGGAATTGTTAACTATATGGCTGATTTCATCCCTAACCTTGCTCAATACCGTACCCCTCTCTCAGCTCTACTAAAGAAAATTCCTCCTCCCTGGTCAACCCACTGCACTAAAGCCGTCAAAGACCTCAAAACCTTAGCCAAAACCCTTCCACCATTAACCATACCTTCAGATGGGAAGAGAGTACTTCAGACAGATGCCTCTGATCTGTATTGGGGAGCAATTCTTTTGGAAGAAGATACAGAACAAAAGCGCAGAATTTGTGGTTACAACAGTGGTGCTTTCTCTCCAGCAGAACTTCATTACCACTCCACTTACAAAGAAATTCTGGCAATCAAGAAGAGTATTGAAAAGTTTGAGTTTCATCTAATCGGTCATCATTTCCTCATTGAGACTGATATGATGAGCTTTCCCAACATGCTCAAGTTCAAACAGAAACACCTTCCAAAGGCACAGTTACTCAGATGGGCAAATTGGTTTTCCAATTGGAGTTTTGATGCTGTTCACATAAAAGGAAAAACAAATGTCCTCCCTGATTTTTTATCAAGGCTCAAAAAAGAAATCAACCAGTTTTCCAAACCAAAACCACATCCCTTTGTTCCTGGTTGTTTTCCCATGATTTCCTGTTTCCATCCAATCAATTTTCCTATCCACCTTCAGTGTCATCTTTTAGAGTTAACCCTCCTTTCCAGATGTGTTCAAATGTGTCAAAACCTTCAACATCTCTGTATTTTCAAGTATGGTCTTGATGAGTGTCCCATAAAAGGTCTACCTTTTCATCCCGTCTATCCTTTCCTTACCCCGTTTGAGATCTCTTACCATAATGTCTTTCATTTTAAGAAAGAATTAGTTGATGTCTATACTATTAGCGTCTGTTTCAATAAGTCAGCTGTCTTGGTATACTTGGCACATGCAGCGTTCAGTCAGGTCCATCCTCCTGAAGATTACTTCCTGAAATTTCTCCTGCTCTTTGGAAGCATATCGTTCTGGCAACAGAAATTCAGAAGCACCCCCTGCAATCCAGATGAAGATCTTCAGTTTGCATTCTGGACAACTCGCAACAACAGGAGTTACCCTAATCCAGATGGTTCTATCACATGGCGAAAGGAATATCACACAATATTTCTTTCAACATATCCAGTGACTCAAGGATTGTGGATCAACAGTGGAAACTATCTTGTCATGACCCAAACAATGTGTTCTCTTAATGGATTGGCACTAACAGAGGTCCCCTCATCTCTCCTCCATTATGAGTCTGCAAATTGGAAATTCAATGATACTTATCCAGAAGAATGGCGCCAAAATATCCGCTATCTTTTAGATCAGTATCACCTCACAGACAGGACCGAAGACTTTTCTGGAAATAGTGAATCAGAGTAACACCAATATGTTCAAGCTAGCTGTCCCTTTGAGTACAATAAAGTTTCAGCCTTTTTCAGCAAGGGTGAAATTATTAGTGTTTACTATGCAGTGATGTAACTATTACCTTTTGTATTTACATTTACATGTCAATGGTGTAATAGTGTAATAGTAGTTTGTCTCTGACATTATTGTCCGTAAGTCTTTAAAGCTATAGTTGTAGGCTATAGGCTAGGCTAAATAGTTTAATGCAATTATATTGTTGTACTGTATAATGTCGTATGCAGTGATGTAAGCAGATGCCTTGGCTGCCTATATATAGCTGAGCTTCTCCCCTTTGTAACTCAAGTTAGTCACATGATAGTGCAAGTTAATAATATTTTCTCTCTTTTGTGATCCTATCCTACTTCGTGTTTGTACCCACTTTGTGTCAGAGAATTGCTAACTCCCAGCAAAATTTGGAGAATGCAGTTCATAAGAAGTTATCATCCCTGGAACTTCTTATCAGAGATTTGCAGCAGAAAATTCAGAATGTTCACCAGGAACTTCTCCAGATGGCCTATGCCAACCAAGCATTTTCAGCAGCCTTTTACCACAAGGATGCTGAAATGAAGCATCTCAAGAACCAGCTTCATTCTCTCCAAGCTCAGCAGAATTTTCAACAAAAAAGCCCATTTGATATGTTCACATCTTCTTCTCAACAAAGTTTGTTTGGGTATCCTCAAATGTCTCAACCCTTACCTATAAATCCTACTTCAGTATTTGGTGAGTCCAATATCTTTGGAAGCTCATCAGCTTTTCTTCCTCCACCAAAAAGACCATCTCCACCAAAACTTCCTTTCCTAAAACCCCAGATAAAACCTGTCCAGCCTTCAACAACTCCGACTCCACCAATTCCATCTCCACCATCTACATCGACATCTGCTCCAACTACCTCCACTCCCTCCAAACCATCTGACCCAAATTCCAAATCACCTCAGCTAATGGTTCAACCAACATCTAACCCTGCTAAAAATCCAATCTCCACTCTCCTACATACCTTGGCCACTATACCTGAACCAACCATCGAGTTTGATTCAGATACTGAATCTACAGACTCTATGCCCATTCCTCATGTTTTCATGATGAACCCTGAAAACCCAGAAGAACATGTTGAAGATCCCATCATTGAAGAAGGTCCTGAGTTTGATACACCCCCTGAAATTCCAACCTTTGATTCCTTCTCACATTCCAATATGCATACCCAAGGTTTCTCTTTTGACACCATTCCCCCATCAAAATGGTTGGATAAACTTTATGAGATTCATGCTTGGTGCACAGATGCTATGCTCTCTCCTAATGCTACACTCAGTGATGTTATTACTAAGTGTACAGCAAAATTTCTTGGCCGTCTCCGTCAATGGTTTTTAGCTCTCGGTGAGTACCGACAGCTACAACTTAAACAGCTGCCAACACTTGATCAATTCATTTCAGTCCTGCATACTGAGTTTCTTGGAGACCATAACAACACAAAGGAATTCGTTCGAGAAGAATATCTCAGCATGAAATGCTGTTCATTCAAAAGAAAAGATCTCGAGACTCACTATGATCGCATGTCTCAGAGATTTTATCTTCTCAACGGAATGGATGATGTCAATCTCAAGCAAGCTTTTCTCAATTCCCTTCCTGAACCATTGGGAAATGAAACAACAAGGCTCCTCCAGACAAAAGGATTGACGTTGAACTCAATCTCTCTTGGTGGTATTTACCAACACTCTTTGATTGCCTTGGAAAAACTGTGCAATCATCAGAAATTCTTCAGAACTCTTGAAGAACAGGGAAAACTTCTTGGCAAAGCTTGTGACCAACCCGACTTATCTATAAAGTGCAAAGACAAGAAGTGCACTTGCCGTCCTTCACATCGGAAGTCTAAACACTTTCAGAAATGGAAGTTTCAATCTCCTGGCAAGTTTTCAAAGTTTCCAAAATCTGGCAAGTTCCCACGCCGGAGAAAATGGAAATTTTTCAAGAAGAAAAAGTTCAGAGGGCAGCGAAAGTCTGATCGCTGCTACATATGCGGAAGGAAAGGGCACTATGCGAAACAGTGTCCCAACAAAGCAGCTAGAGACAAGATGATGAACTCTTTGACTCTCATTAATGATGATCTCGAAGATGCTGATGTCGAGTCCCTATTTTCCATCGAAGATGAAGCAACAGATGATGCCGTCCTGGCATTCACTTTTGATGATTCCTCTTCAGAATCAGATGATCTCTCTGATGAGTCTGATTCCTTCCCCTATGAAATCCAAACATTCGGTTTTCCAAATATCATGCTAGCTCAACCTTTAGCCAAGGTCCAGATCTTACTTGGAAAATATGAAAAACCTATACCAGTTATCGCTTTCTTTGATACTGGTGCAGCAGCCTCCATCCTCAACCCAGCAATTCTTCCCATGTCCTACTGGCGTCATATTTCCGACCCTTTACAGCAGCCAATGGAGAAACTTTTGTCATCTCTCTCATTAGTAAGCCTATTATCATTCAACTCTTCCCTGGATACACCATAAAACACCAAGTCTATGGTTCTGATCTCCCAGGAAAAAGATTTATTGTTAGGCTTTGATATTCTCCAAAATCTCAGCAAAGTTTCCTGGCTCAAAAAAGGTTTGAAATACAAAAACTATTTGTTACCCTGGACCACCCAACCAAATCTCTTTTCCATAGAAACTTTCTCCACCATTAAAGAAGCAATAATCCAAACTTCCTGTGCTGAATCCCATTCCCAGTTCCTCACCAAATGCTCTAACCCACTTTGGAAAAATCCAGAGTTCTTCATTTCTCTTCCCTTTAAGAAAAATGAAGACATTAATCCCACCAAAGCAACCCATCATGGAATGAACCCAGAACACTACCAGCTTGCTCTTCAAGAACTCCAGCAACTTCAATCAGAAGGTTTGATTGAGCCCACAACCTCTCAGTGGGCATGTGAAGCATTTTATGTCAACAAAAGAACAGAGCAGATAAGAGGAAAGCTTCGCCTGGTTATCAACTACCAGCCTCTTAATCATTTTTTGCAGGATAATAAGTTCCCTCTTCCTCGAAGAAGTGTTCTTTTTGCAAACCTGCCTAAAGCTCAGATTTTCTCAAAATTTGATTTAAAAGCAGGTTTCTGGCAACTTGGCATTCATCCCGATGATCGTCCCAAAACTGGATTCTGCATTCCAGATCACCACTTTCAGTGGACAGTCATGCCTTTTGGTCTCAAGACAGCTCCATCATTATTTCAAAAGGCCATGATTCGGGTATTTGCTCCTATATTATCCACAGCTCTTGTCTACATTGATGATATCTTACTCTTCTCCCCAGATATTGAATCCCATGCTGTCTTACTACAAATTTTCCATTCCCTTGTCCAAACCCATGGCATTATGCTCTCAGAAAAAAAGATGCTTTTGGCCCAACCAGAAATTGATTTTTTAGGGATGCATATCTCTAAAGGTCAATACACTCTCCAGCCTCATATAGCCTCCCAGCTTGACCACTTTTCAAATGAAAACCTCACAGTCAAACAAGTTCAGCAATTTCTAGGAATTGTTAACTATATGGCTGATTTCATCCCTAACCTTGCTCAATACCGTACCCCTCTCTCAGCTCTACTAAAGAAAATTCCTCCTCCCTGGTCAACCCACTGCACTAAAGCCGTCAAAGACCTCAAAACCTTAGCCAAAACCCTTCCACCATTAACCATACCTTCAGATGGGAAGAGAGTACTTCAGACAGATGCCTCTGATCTGTATTGGGGAGCAATTCTTTTGGAAGAAGATACAGAACAAAAGCGCAGAATTTGTGGTTACAACAGTGGTGCTTTCTCTCCAGCAGAACTTCATTACCACTCCACTTACAAAGAAATTCTGGCAATCAAGAAGAGTATTGAAAAGTTTGAGTTTCATCTAATCGGTCATCATTTCCTCATTGAGACTGATATGATGAGCTTTCCCAACATGCTCAAGTTCAAACAGAAACACCTTCCAAAGGCACAGTTACTCAGATGGGCAAATTGGTTTTCCAATTGGAGTTTTGATGCTGTTCACATAAAAGGAAAAACAAATGTCCTCCCTGATTTTTTATCAAGGCTCAAAAAAGAAATCAACCAGTTTTCCAAACCAAAACCACATCCCTTTGTTCCTGGTTGTTTTCCCATGATTTCCTGTTTCCATCCAATCAATTTTCCTATCCACCTTCAGTGTCATCTTTTAGAGTTAACCCTCCTTTCCAGATGTGTTCAAATGTGTCAAAACCTTCAACATCTCTGTATTTTCAAGTATGGTCTTGATGAGTGTCCCATAAAAGGTCTACCTTTTCATCCCGTCTATCCTTTCCTTACCCCGTTTGAGATCTCTTACCATAATGTCTTTCATTTTAAGAAAGAATTAGTTGATGTCTATACTATTAGCGTCTGTTTCAATAAGTCAGCTGTCTTGGTATACTTGGCACATGCAGCGTTCAGTCAGGTCCATCCTCCTGAAGATTACTTCCTGAAATTTCTCCTGCTCTTTGGAAGCATATCGTTCTGGCAACAGAAATTCAGAAGCACCCCCTGCAATCCAGATGAAGATCTTCAGTTTGCATTCTGGACAACTCGCAACAACAGGAGTTACCCTAATCCAGATGGTTCTATCACATGGCGAAAGGAATATCACACAATATTTCTTTCAACATATCCAGTGACTCAAGGATTGTGGATCAACAGTGGAAACTATCTTGTCATGACCCAAACAATGTGTTCTCTTAATGGATTGGCACTAACAGAGGTCCCCTCATCTCTCCTCCATTATGAGTCTGCAAATTGGAAATTCAATGATACTTATCCAGAAGAATGGCGCCAAAATATCCGCTATCTTTTAGATCAGTATCACCTCACAGACAGGACCGAAGACTTTTCTGGAAATAGTGAATCAGAGTAACACCAATATGTTCAAGCTAGCTGTCCCTTTGAGTACAATAAAGTTTCAGCCTTTTTCAGCAAGGGTGAAATTATTAGTGTTTACTATGCAGTGATGTAACTATTACCTTTTGTATTTACATTTACATGTCAATGGTGTAATAGTGTAATAGTAGTTTGTCTCTGACATTATTGTCCGTAAGTCTTTAAAGCTATAGTTGTAGGCTATAGGCTAGGCTAAATAGTTTAATGCAATTATATTGTTGTACTGTATAATGTCGTATGCAGTGATGTAAGCAGATGCCTTGGCTGCCTATATATAGCTGAGCTTCTCCCCTTTGTAACTCAAGTTAGTCACATGATAGTGCAAGTTAATAATATTTTCTCTCTTTTGTGATCCTATCCTACTTCGTGTTTGTACCCACTTTGTGTCAGAGAATTGCTAACTCCCAGCAAAATTTGGAGAATGCAGTTCATAAGAAGTTATCATCCCTGGAACTTCTTATCAGAGATTTGCAGCAGAAAATTCAGAATGTTCACCAGGAACTTCTCCAGATGGCCTATGCCAACCAAGCATTTTCAGCAGCCTTTTACCACAAGGATGCTGAAATGAAGCATCTCAAGAACCAGCTTCATTCTCTCCAAGCTCAGCAGAATTTTCAACAAAAAAGCCCATTTGATATGTTCACATCTTCTTCTCAACAAAGTTTGTTTGGGTATCCTCAAATGTCTCAACCCTTACCTATAAATCCTACTTCAGTATTTGGTGAGTCCAATATCTTTGGAAGCTCATCAGCTTTTCTTCCTCCACCAAAAAGACCATCTCCACCAAAACTTCCTTTCCTAAAACCCCAGATAAAACCTGTCCAGCCTTCAACAACTCCGACTCCACCAATTCCATCTCCACCATCTACATCGACATCTGCTCCAACTACCTCCACTCCCTCCAAACCATCTGACCCAAATTCCAAATCACCTCAGCTAATGGTTCAACCAACATCTAACCCTGCTAAAAATCCAATCTCCACTCTCCTACATACCTTGGCCACTATACCTGAACCAACCATCGAGTTTGATTCAGATACTGAATCTACAGACTCTATGCCCATTCCTCATGTTTTCATGATGAACCCTGAAAACCCAGAAGAACATGTTGAAGATCCCATCATTGAAGAAGGTCCTGAGTTTGATACACCCCCTGAAATTCCAACCTTTGATTCCTTCTCACATTCCAATATGCATACCCAAGGTTTCTCTTTTGACACCATTCCCCCATCAAAATGGTTGGATAAACTTTATGAGATTCATGCTTGGTGCACAGATGCTATGCTCTCTCCTAATGCTACACTCAGTGATGTTATTACTAAGTGTACAGCAAAATTTCTTGGCCGTCTCCGTCAATGGTTTTTAGCTCTCGGTGAGTACCGACAGCTACAACTTAAACAGCTGCCAACACTTGATCAATTCATTTCAGTCCTGCATACTGAGTTTCTTGGAGACCATAACAACACAAAGGAATTCGTTCGAGAAGAATATCTCAGCATGAAATGCTGTTCATTCAAAAGAAAAGATCTCGAGACTCACTATGATCGCATGTCTCAGAGATTTTATCTTCTCAACGGAATGGATGATGTCAATCTCAAGCAAGCTTTTCTCAATTCCCTTCCTGAACCATTGGGAAATGAAACAACAAGGCTCCTCCAGACAAAAGGATTGACGTTGAACTCAATCTCTCTTGGTGGTATTTACCAACACTCTTTGATTGCCTTGGAAAAACTGTGCAATCATCAGAAATTCTTCAGAACTCTTGAAGAACAGGGAAAACTTCTTGGCAAAGCTTGTGACCAACCCGACTTATCTATAAAGTGCAAAGACAAGAAGTGCACTTGCCGTCCTTCACATCGGAAGTCTAAACACTTTCAGAAATGGAAGTTTCAATCTCCTGGCAAGTTTTCAAAGTTTCCAAAATCTGGCAAGTTCCCACGCCGGAGAAAATGGAAATTTTTCAAGAAGAAAAAGTTCAGAGGGCAGCGAAAGTCTGATCGCTGCTACATATGCGGAAGGAAAGGGCACTATGCGAAACAGTGTCCCAACAAAGCAGCTAGAGACAAGATGATGAACTCTTTGACTCTCATTAATGATGATCTCGAAGATGCTGATGTCGAGTCCCTATTTTCCATCGAAGATGAAGCAACAGATGATGCCGTCCTGGCATTCACTTTTGATGATTCCTCTTCAGAATCAGATGATCTCTCTGATGAGTCTGATTCCTTCCCCTATGAAATCCAAACATTCGGTTTTCCAAATATCATGCTAGCTCAACCTTTAGCCAAGGTCCAGATCTTACTTGGAAAATATGAAAAACCTATACCAGTTATCGCTTTCTTTGATACTGGTGCAGCAGCCTCCATCCTCAACCCAGCAATTCTTCCCAGGTCCTACTGGCGTCATATTTCCGACCCTTTACAGCAGCCAATGGAGAAACTTTTGTCATCTCTCTCATTAGTAAGCCTATTATCATTCAACTCTTCCCTGGATACACCATAAAACACCAAGTCTATGGTTCTGATCTCCCAGGAAAAAGATTTATTGTTAGGCTTTGATATTCTCCAAAATCTCAGCAAAGTTTCCTGGCTCAAAAAAGGTTTGAAATACAAAAACTATTTGTTACCCTGGACCACCCAACCAAATCTCTTTTCCATAGAAACTTTCTCCACCATTAAAGAAGCAATAATCCAAACTTCCTGTGCTGAATCCCATTCCCAGTTCCTCACCAAATGCTCTAACCCACTTTGGAAAAATCCAGAGTTCTTCATTTCTCTTCCCTTTAAGAAAAATGAAGACATTAATCCCACCAAAGCAACCCATCATGGAATGAACCCAGAACACTACCAGCTTGCTCTTCAAGAACTCCAGCAACTTCAATCAGAAGGTTTGATTGAGCCCACAACCTCTCAGTGGGCATGTGAAGCATTTTATGTCAACAAAAGAACAGAGCAGATAAGAGGAAAGCTTCGCCTGGTTATCAACTACCAGCCTCTTAATCATTTTTTGCAGGATAATAAGTTCCCTCTTCCTCGAAGAAGTGTTCTTTTTGCAAACCTGCCTAAAGCTCAGATTTTCTCAAAATTTGATTTAAAAGCAGGTTTCTGGCAACTTGGCATTCATCCCGATGATCGTCCCAAAACTGGATTCTGCATTCCAGATCACCACTTTCAGTGGACAGTCATGCCTTTTGGTCTCAAGACAGCTCCATCATTATTTCAAAAGGCCATGATTCGGGTATTTGCTCCTATATTATCCACAGCTCTTGTCTACATTGATGATATCTTACTCTTCTCCCCAGATATTGAATCCCATGCTGTCTTACTACAAATTTTCCATTCCCTTGTCCAAACCCATGGCATTATGCTCTCAGAAAAAAAGATGCTTTTGGCCCAACCAGAAATTGATTTTTTAGGGATGCATATCTCTAAAGGTCAATACACTCTCCAGCCTCATATAGCCTCCCAGCTTGACCACTTTTCAAATGAAAACCTCACAGTCAAACAAGTTCAGCAATTTCTAGGAATTGTTAACTATATGGCTGATTTCATCCCTAACCTTGCTCAATACCGTACCCCTCTCTCAGCTCTACTAAAGAAAATTCCTCCTCCCTGGTCAACCCACTGCACTAAAGCCGTCAAAGACCTCAAAACCTTAGCCAAAACCCTTCCACCATTAACCATACCTTCAGATGGGAAGAGAGTACTTCAGACAGATGCCTCTGATCTGTATTGGGGAGCAATTCTTTTGGAAGAAGATACAGAACAAAAGCGCAGAATTTGTGGTTACAACAGTGGTGCTTTCTCTCCAGCAGAACTTCATTACCACTCCACTTACAAAGAAATTCTGGCAATCAAGAAGAGTATTGAAAAGTTTGAGTTTCATCTAATCGGTCATCATTTCCTCATTGAGACTGATATGATGAGCTTTCCCAACATGCTCAAGTTCAAACAGAAACACCTTCCAAAGGCACAGTTACTCAGATGGGCAAATTGGTTTTCCAATTGGAGTTTTGATGCTGTTCACATAAAAGGAAAAACAAATGTCCTCCCTGATTTTTTATCAAGGCTCAAAAAAGAAATCAACCAGTTTTCCAAACCAAAACCACATCCCTTTGTTCCTGGTTGTTTTCCCATGATTTCCTGTTTCCATCCAATCAATTTTCCTATCCACCTTCAGTGTCATCTTTTAGAGTTAACCCTCCTTTCCAGATGTGTTCAAATGTGTCAAAACCTTCAACATCTCTGTATTTTCAAGTATGGTCTTGATGAGTGTCCCATAAAAGGTCTACCTTTTCATCCCGTCTATCCTTTCCTTACCCCGTTTGAGATCTCTTACCATAATGTCTTTCATTTTAAGAAAGAATTAGTTGATGTCTATACTATTAGCGTCTGTTTCAATAAGTCAGCTGTCTTGGTATACTTGGCACATGCAGCGTTCAGTCAGGTCCATCCTCCTGAAGATTACTTCCTGAAATTTCTCCTGCTCTTTGGAAGCATATCGTTCTGGCAACAGAAATTCAGAAGCACCCCCTGCAATCCAGATGAAGATCTTCAGTTTGCATTCTGGACAACTCGCAACAACAGGAGTTACCCTAATCCAGATGGTTCTATCACATGGCGAAAGGAATATCACACAATATTTCTTTCAACATATCCAGTGACTCAAGGATTGTGGATCAACAGTGGAAACTATCTTGTCATGACCCAAACAATGTGTTCTCTTAATGGATTGGCACTAACAGAGGTCCCCTCATCTCTCCTCCATTATGAGTCTGCAAATTGGAAATTCAATGATACTTATCCAGAAGAATGGCGCCAAAATATCCGCTATCTTTTAGATCAGTATCACCTCACAGACAGGACCGAAGACTTTTCTGGAAATAGTGAATCAGAGTAACACCAATATGTTCAAGCTAGCTGTCCCTTTGAGTACAATAAAGTTTCAGCCTTTTTCAGCAAGGGTGAAATTATTAGTGTTTACTATGCAGTGATGTAACTATTACCTTTTGTATTTACATTTACATGTCAATGGTGTAATAGTGTAATAGTAGTTTGTCTCTGACATTATTGTCCGTAAGTCTTTAAAGCTATAGTTGTAGGCTATAGGCTAGGCTAAATAGTTTAATGCAATTATATTGTTGTACTGTATAATGTCGTATGCAGTGATGTAAGCAGATGCCTTGGCTGCCTATATATAGCTGAGCTTCTCCCCTTTGTAACTCAAGTTAGTCACATGATAGTGCAAGTTAATAATATTTTCTCTCTTTTGTGATCCTATCCTACTTCGTGTTTGTACCCACTTTGTGTCAGAGAATTGCTAACTCCCAGCAAAATTTGGAGAATGCAGTTCATAAGAAGTTATCATCCCTGGAACTTCTTATCAGAGATTTGCAGCAGAAAATTCAGAATGTTCACCAGGAACTTCTCCAGATGGCCTATGCCAACCAAGCATTTTCAGCAGCCTTTTACCACAAGGATGCTGAAATGAAGCATCTCAAGAACCAGCTTCATTCTCTCCAAGCTCAGCAGAATTTTCAACAAAAAAGCCCATTTGATATGTTCACATCTTCTTCTCAACAAAGTTTGTTTGGGTATCCTCAAATGTCTCAACCCTTACCTATAAATCCTACTTCAGTATTTGGTGAGTCCAATATCTTTGGAAGCTCATCAGCTTTTCTTCCTCCACCAAAAAGACCATCTCCACCAAAACTTCCTTTCCTAAAACCCCAGATAAAACCTGTCCAGCCTTCAACAACTCCGACTCCACCAATTCCATCTCCACCATCTACATCGACATCTGCTCCAACTACCTCCACTCCCTCCAAACCATCTGACCCAAATTCCAAATCACCTCAGCTAATGGTTCAACCAACATCTAACCCTGCTAAAAATCCAATCTCCACTCTCCTACATACCTTGGCCACTATACCTGAACCAACCATCGAGTTTGATTCAGATACTGAATCTACAGACTCTATGCCCATTCCTCATGTTTTCATGATGAACCCTGAAAACCCAGAAGAACATGTTGAAGATCCCATCATTGAAGAAGGTCCTGAGTTTGATACACCCCCTGAAATTCCAACCTTTGATTCCTTCTCACATTCCAATATGCATACCCAAGGTTTCTCTTTTGACACCATTCCCCCATCAAAATGGTTGGATAAACTTTATGAGATTCATGCTTGGTGCACAGATGCTATGCTCTCTCCTAATGCTACACTCAGTGATGTTATTACTAAGTGTACAGCAAAATTTCTTGGCCGTCTCCGTCAATGGTTTTTAGCTCTCGGTGAGTACCGACAGCTACAACTTAAACAGCTGCCAACACTTGATCAATTCATTTCAGTCCTGCATACTGAGTTTCTTGGAGACCATAACAACACAAAGGAATTCGTTCGAGAAGAATATCTCAGCATGAAATGCTGTTCATTCAAAAGAAAAGATCTCGAGACTCACTATGATCGCATGTCTCAGAGATTTTATCTTCTCAACGGAATGGATGATGTCAATCTCAAGCAAGCTTTTCTCAATTCCCTTCCTGAACCATTGGGAAATGAAACAACAAGGCTCCTCCAGACAAAAGGATTGACGTTGAACTCAATCTCTCTTGGTGGTATTTACCAACACTCTTTGATTGCCTTGGAAAAACTGTGCAATCATCAGAAATTCTTCAGAACTCTTGAAGAACAGGGAAAACTTCTTGGCAAAGCTTGTGACCAACCCGACTTATCTATAAAGTGCAAAGACAAGAAGTGCACTTGCCGTCCTTCACATCGGAAGTCTAAACACTTTCAGAAATGGAAGTTTCAATCTCCTGGCAAGTTTTCAAAGTTTCCAAAATCTGGCAAGTTCCCACGCCGGAGAAAATGGAAATTTTTCAAGAAGAAAAAGTTCAGAGGGCAGCGAAAGTCTGATCGCTGCTACATATGCGGAAGGAAAGGGCACTATGCGAAACAGTGTCCCAACAAAGCAGCTAGAGACAAGATGATGAACTCTTTGACTCTCATTAATGATGATCTCGAAGATGCTGATGTCGAGTCCCTATTTTCCATCGAAGATGAAGCAACAGATGATGCCGTCCTGGCATTCACTTTTGATGATTCCTCTTCAGAATCAGATGATCTCTCTGATGAGTCTGATTCCTTCCCCTATGAAATCCAAACATTCGGTTTTCCAAATATCATGCTAGCTCAACCTTTAGCCAAGGTCCAGATCTTACTTGGAAAATATGAAAAACCTATACCAGTTATCGCTTTCTTTGATACTGGTGCAGCAGCCTCCATCCTCAACCCAGCAATTCTTCCCAGGTCCTACTGGCGTCATATTTCCGACCCTTTACAGCAGCCAATGGAGAAACTTTTGTCATCTCTCTCATTAGTAAGCCTATTATCATTCAACTCTTCCCTGGATACACCATAAAACACCAAGTCTATGGTTCTGATCTCCCAGGAAAAGATTTATTGTTAGGCTTTGATATTCTCCAAAATCTCAGCAAAGTTTCCTGGCTCAAAAAAGGTTTGAAATACAAAAACTATTTGTTACCCTGGACCACCCAACCAAATCTCTTTTCCATAGAAACTTTCTCCACCATTAAAGAAGCAATAATCCAAACTTCCTGTGCTGAATCCCATTCCCAGTTCCTCACCAAATGCTCTAACCCACTTTGGAAAAATCCAGAGTTCTTCATTTCTCTTCCCTTTAAGAAAAATGAAGACATTAATCCCACCAAAGCAACCCATCATGGAATGAACCCAGAACACTACCAGCTTGCTCTTCAAGAACTCCAGCAACTTCAATCAGAAGGTTTGATTGAGCCCACAACCTCTCAGTGGGCATGTGAAGCATTTTATGTCAACAAAAGAACAGAGCAGATAAGAGGAAAGCTTCGCCTGGTTATCAACTACCAGCCTCTTAATCATTTTTTGCAGGATAATAAGTTCCCTCTTCCTCGAAGAAGTGTTCTTTTTGCAAACCTGCCTAAAGCTCAGATTTTCTCAAAATTTGATTTAAAAGCAGGTTTCTGGCAACTTGGCATTCATCCCGATGATCGTCCCAAAACTGGATTCTGCATTCCAGATCACCACTTTCAGTGGACAGTCATGCCTTTTGGTCTCAAGACAGCTCCATCATTATTTCAAAAGGCCATGATTCGGGTATTTGCTCCTATATTATCCACAGCTCTTGTCTACATTGATGATATCTTACTCTTCTCCCCAGATATTGAATCCCATGCTGTCTTACTACAAATTTTCCATTCCCTTGTCCAAACCCATGGCATTATGCTCTCAGAAAAAAAGATGCTTTTGGCCCAACCAGAAATTGATTTTTTAGGGATGCATATCTCTAAAGGTCAATACACTCTCCAGCCTCATATAGCCTCCCAGCTTGACCACTTTTCAAATGAAAACCTCACAGTCAAACAAGTTCAGCAATTTCTAGGAATTGTTAACTATATGGCTGATTTCATCCCTAACCTTGCTCAATACCGTACCCCTCTCTCAGCTCTACTAAAGAAAATTCCTCCTCCCTGGTCAACCCACTGCACTAAAGCCGTCAAAGACCTCAAAACCTTAGCCAAAACCCTTCCACCATTAACCATACCTTCAGATGGGAAGAGAGTACTTCAGACAGATGCCTCTGATCTGTATTGGGGAGCAATTCTTTTGGAAGAAGATACAGAACAAAAGCGCAGAATTTGTGGTTACAACAGTGGTGCTTTCTCTCCAGCAGAACTTCATTACCACTCCACTTACAAAGAAATTCTGGCAATCAAGAAGAGTATTGAAAAGTTTGAGTTTCATCTAATCGGTCATCATTTCCTCATTGAGACTGATATGATGAGCTTTCCCAACATGCTCAAGTTCAAACAGAAACACCTTCCAAAGGCACAGTTACTCAGATGGGCAAATTGGTTTTCCAATTGGAGTTTTGATGCTGTTCACATAAAAGGAAAAACAAATGTCCTCCCTGATTTTTTATCAAGGCTCAAAAAAGAAATCAACCAGTTTTCCAAACCAAAACCACATCCCTTTGTTCCTGGTTGTTTTCCCATGATTTCCTGTTTCCATCCAATCAATTTTCCTATCCACCTTCAGTGTCATCTTTTAGAGTTAACCCTCCTTTCCAGATGTGTTCAAATGTGTCAAAACCTTCAACATCTCTGTATTTTCAAGTATGGTCTTGATGAGTGTCCCATAAAAGGTCTACCTTTTCATCCCGTCTATCCTTTCCTTACCCCGTTTGAGATCTCTTACCATAATGTCTTTCATTTTAAGAAAGAATTAGTTGATGTCTATACTATTAGCGTCTGTTTCAATAAGTCAGCTGTCTTGGTATACTTGGCACATGCAGCGTTCAGTCAGGTCCATCCTCCTGAAGATTACTTCCTGAAATTTCTCCTGCTCTTTGGAAGCATATCGTTCTGGCAACAGAAATTCAGAAGCACCCCCTGCAATCCAGATGAAGATCTTCAGTTTGCATTCTGGACAACTCGCAACAACAGGAGTTACCCTAATCCAGATGGTTCTATCACATGGCGAAAGGAATATCACACAATATTTCTTTCAACATATCCAGTGACTCAAGGATTGTGGATCAACAGTGGAAACTATCTTGTCATGACCCAAACAATGTGTTCTCTTAATGGATTGGCACTAACAGAGGTCCCCTCATCTCTCCTCCATTATGAGTCTGCAAATTGGAAATTCAATGATACTTATCCAGAAGAATGGCGCCAAAATATCCGCTATCTTTTAGATCAGTATCACCTCACAGACAGGACCGAAGACTTTTCTGGAAATAGTGAATCAGAGTAACACCAATATGTTCAAGCTAGCTGTCCCTTTGAGTACAATAAAGTTTCAGCCTTTTTCAGCAAGGGTGAAATTATTAGTGTTTACTATGCAGTGATGTAACTATTACCTTTTGTATTTACATTTACATGTCAATGGTGTAATAGTGTAATAGTAGTTTGTCTCTGACATTATTGTCCGTAAGTCTTTAAAGCTATAGTTGTAGGCTATAGGCTAGGCTAAATAGTTTAATGCAATTATATTGTTGTACTGTATAATGTCGTATGCAGTGATGTAAGCAGATGCCTTGGCTGCCTATATATAGCTGAGCTTCTCCCCGTTGTACAAACACGAAGTAGGATAGGATCACAAAAGAGAGAAAATATTATTAACTTGCACTATCATGTGACTAACTTGAGTTACAAAGGGGAGAAGCTCAGCTATATATAGGCAGCCAAGGCATCTGCTTACATCACTGCATACGACATTATACAGTACAACAATATAATTGCATTAAACTATTTAGCCTAGCCTATAGCCTACAACTATAGCTTTAAAGACTTACGGACAATAATGTCAGAGACAAACTACTATTACACTATTACACCATTGACATGTAAATGTAAATACAAAAGGTAATAGTTACATCACTGCATAGTAAACACTAATAATTTCACCCTTGCTGAAAAAGGCTGAAACTTTATTGTACTCAAAGGGACAGCTAGCTTGAACATATTGGTGTTACTCTGATTCACTATTTCCAGAAAAGTCTTCGGTCCTGTCTGTGAGGTGATACTGATCTAAAAGATAGCGGATATTTTGGCGCCATTCTTCTGGATAAGTATCATTGAATTTCCAATTTGCAGACTCATAATGGAGGAGAGATGAGGGGACCTCTGTTAGTGCCAATCCATTAAGAGAACACATTGTTTGGGTCATGACAAGATAGTTTCCACTGTTGATCCACAATCCTTGAGTCACTGGATATGTTGAAAGAAATATTGTGTGATATTCCTTTCGCCATGTGATAGAACCATCTGGATTAGGGTAACTCCTGTTGTTGCGAGTTGTCCAGAATGCAAACTGAAGATCTTCATCTGGATTGCAGGGGGTGCTTCTGAATTTCTGTTGCCAGAACGATATGCTTCCAAAGAGCAGGAGAAATTTCAGGAAGTAATCTTCAGGAGGATGGACCTGACTGAACGCTGCATGTGCCAAGTATACCAAGACAGCTGACTTATTGAAACAGACGCTAATAGTATAGACATCAACTAATTCTTTCTTAAAATGAAAGACATTATGGTAAGAGATCTCAAACGGGGTAAGGAAAGGATAGACGGGATGAAAAGGTAGACCTTTTATGGGACACTCATCAAGACCATACTTGAAAATACAGAGATGTTGAAGGTTTTGACACATTTGAACACATCTGGAAAGGAGGGTTAACTCTAAAAGATGACACTGAAGGTGGATAGGAAAATTGATTGGATGGAAACAGGAAATCATGGGAAAACAACCAGGAACAAAGGGATGTGGTTTTGGTTTGGAAAACTGGTTGATTTCTTTTTTGAGCCTTGATAAAAAATCAGGGAGGACATTTGTTTTTCCTTTTATGTGAACAGCATCAAAACTCCAATTGGAAAACCAATTTGCCCATCTGAGTAACTGTGCCTTTGGAAGGTGTTTCTGTTTGAACTTGAGCATGTTGGGAAAGCTCATCATATCAGTCTCAATGAGGAAATGATGACCGATTAGATGAAACTCAAACTTTTCAATACTCTTCTTGATTGCCAGAATTTCTTTGTAAGTGGAGTGGTAATGAAGTTCTGCTGGAGAGAAAGCACCACTGTTGTAACCACAAATTCTGCGCTTTTGTTCTGTATCTTCTTCCAAAAGAATTGCTCCCCAATACAGATCAGAGGCATCTGTCTGAAGTACTCTCTTCCCATCTGAAGGTATGGTTAATGGTGGAAGGGTTTTGGCTAAGGTTTTGAGGTCTTTGACGGCTTTAGTGCAGTGGGTTGACCAGGGAGGAGGAATTTTCTTTAGTAGAGCTGAGAGAGGGGTACGGTATTGAGCAAGGTTAGGGATGAAATCAGCCATATAGTTAACAATTCCTAGAAATTGCTGAACTTGTTTGACTGTGAGGTTTTCATTTGAAAAGTGGTCAAGCTGGGAGGCTATATGAGGCTGGAGAGTGTATTGACCTTTAGAGATATGCATCCCTAAAAAATCAATTTCTGGTTGGGCCAAAAGCATCTTTTTTTCTGAGAGCATAATGCCATGGGTTTGGACAAGGGAATGGAAAATTTGTAGTAAGACAGCATGGGATTCAATATCTGGGGAGAAGAGTAAGATATCATCAATGTAGACAAGAGCTGTGGATAATATAGGAGCAAATACCCGAATCATGGCCTTTTGAAATAATGATGGAGCTGTCTTGAGACCAAAAGGCATGACTGTCCACTGAAAGTGGTGATCTGGAATGCAGAATCCAGTTTTGGGACGATCATCGGGATGAATGCCAAGTTGCCAGAAACCTGCTTTTAAATCAAATTTTGAGAAAATCTGAGCTTTAGGCAGGTTTGCAAAAAGAACACTTCTTCGAGGAAGAGGGAACTTATTATCCTGCAAAAAATGATTAAGAGGCTGGTAGTTGATAACCAGGCGAAGCTTTCCTCTTATCTGCTCTGTTCTTTTGTTGACATAAAATGCTTCACATGCCCACTGAGAGGTTGTGGGCTCAATCAAACCTTCTGATTGAAGTTGCTGGAGTTCTTGAAGAGCAAGCTGGTAGTGTTCTGGGTTCATTCCATGATGGGTTGCTTTGGTGGGATTAATGTCTTCATTTTTCTTAAAGGGAAGAGAAATGAAGAACTCTGGATTTTTCCAAAGTGGGTTAGAGCATTTGGTGAGGAACTGGGAATGGGATTCAGCACAGGAAGTTTGGATTATTGCTTCTTTAATGGTGGAGAAAGTTTCTATGGAAAAGAGATTTGGTTGGGTGGTCCAGGGTAACAAATAGTTTTTGTATTTCAAACCTTTTTTGAGCCAGGAAACTTTGCTGAGATTTTGGAGAATATCAAAGCCTAACAATAAATCTTTTCCTGGGAGATCAGAACCATAGACTTGGTGTTTTATGGTGTATCCAGGGAAGAGTTGAATGATAATAGGCTTACTAATGAGAGAGATGACAAAAGTTTCTCCATTGGCTGCTGTAAAGGGTCGGAAATATGACGCCAGTAGGACCTGGGAAGAATTGCTGGGTTGAGGATGGAGGCTGCTACACCAGTATCAAAGAAAGCGATAACTGGTATAGGTTTTTCATATTTTCCAAGTAAGATCTGGACCTTGGCTAAAGGTTGAGCTAGCATGATATTTGGAAAACCGAATGTTTGGATTTCATAGGGGAAGGAATCAGACTCATCAGAGAGATCATCTGATTCTGAAGAGGAATCATCAAAAGTGAATGCCAGGACGGCATCATCTGTTGCTTCATCTTCGATGGAAAATAGGGACTCGACATCAGCATCTTCGAGATCATCATTAATGAGAGTCAAAGAGTTCATCATCTTGTCTCTAGCTGCTTTGTTGGGACACTGTTTCGCATAGTGCCCTTTCCTTCCGCATATGTAGCAGCGATCAGACTTTCGCTGCCCTCTGAACTTTTTCTTCTTGAAAAATTTCCATTTTCTCCGGCGTGGGAACTTGCCAGATTTTGGAAACTTTGAAAACTTGCCAGGAGATTGAAACTTCCATTTCTGAAAGTGTTTAGACTTCCGATGTGAAGGACGGCAAGTGCACTTCTTGTCTTTGCACTTTATAGATAAGTCGGGTTGGTCACAAGCTTTGCCAAGAAGTTTTCCCTGTTCTTCAAGAGTTCTGAAGAATTTCTGATGATTGCACAGTTTTTCCAAGGCAATCAAAGAGTGTTGGTAAATACCACCAAGAGAGATTGAGTTCAACGTCAATCCTTTTGTCTGGAGGAGCCTTGTTGTTTCATTTCCCAATGGTTCAGGAAGGGAATTGAGAAAAGCTTGCTTGAGATTGACATCATCCATTCCGTTGAGAAGATAAAATCTCTGAGACATGCGATCATAGTGAGTCTCGAGATCTTTTCTTTTGAATGAACAGCATTTCATGCTGAGATATTCTTCTCGAACGAATTCCTTTGTGTTGTTATGGTCTCCAAGAAACTCAGTATGCAGGACTGAAATGAATTGATCAAGTGTTGGCAGCTGTTTAAGTTGTAGCTGTCGGTACTCACCGAGAGCTAAAAACCATTGACGGAGACGGCCAAGAAATTTTGCTGTACACTTAGTAATAACATCACTGAGTGTAGCATTAGGAGAGAGCATAGCATCTGTGCACCAAGCATGAATCTCATAAAGTTTATCCAACCATTTTGATGGGGGAATGGTGTCAAAAGAGAAACCTTGGGTATGCATATTGGAATGTGAGAAGGAATCAAAGGTTGGAATTTCAGGGGGTGTATCAAACTCAGGACCTTCTTCAATGATGGGATCTTCAACATGTTCTTCTGGGTTTTCAGGGTTCATCATGAAAACATGAGGAATGGGCATAGAGTCTGTAGATTCAGTATCTGAATCAAACTCGATGGTTGGTTCAGGTATAGTGGCCAAGGTATGTAGGAGAGTGGAGATTGGATTTTTAGCAGGGTTAGATGTTGGTTGAACCATTAGCTGAGGTGATTTGGAATTTGGGTCAGATGGTTTGGAGGGAGTGGAGGTAGTTGGAGCAGATGTCGATGTAGATGGTGGAGATGGAATTGGTGGAGTCGGAGTTGTTGAAGGCTGGACAGGTTTTATCTGGGGTTTTAGGAAAGGAAGTTTTGGTGGAGATGGTCTTTTTGGTGGAGGAAGAAAAGCTGATGAGCTTCCAAAGATATTGGACTCACCAAATACTGAAGTAGGATTTATAGGTAAGGGTTGAGACATTTGAGGATACCCAAACAAACTTTGTTGAGAAGAAGATGTGAACATATCAAATGGGCTTTTTTGTTGAAAATTCTGCTGAGCTTGGAGAGAATGAAGCTGGTTCTTGAGATGCTTCATTTCAGCATCCTTGTGGTAAAAGGCTGCTGAAAATGCTTGGTTGGCATAGGCCATCTGGAGAAGTTCCTGGTGAACATTCTGAATTTTCTGCTGCAAATCTCTGATAAGAAGTTCCAGGGATGATAACTTCTTATGAACTGCATTCTCCAAATTTTGCTGGGAGTTAGCAATTCTCTGACACAAAGTGGGTACAAACACGAAGTAGGATAGGATCACAAAAGAGAGAAAATATTATTAACTTGCACTATCATGTGACTAACTTGAGTTACAAAGGGGAGAAGCTCAGCTATATATAGGCAGCCAAGGCATCTGCTTACATCACTGCATACGACATTATACAGTACAACAATATAATTGCATTAAACTATTTAGCCTAGCCTATAGCCTACAACTATAGCTTTAAAGACTTACGGACAATAATGTCAGAGACAAACTACTATTACACTATTACACCATTGACATGTAAATGTAAATACAAAAGGTAATAGTTACATCACTGCATAGTAAACACTAATAATTTCACCCTTGCTGAAAAAGGCTGAAACTTTATTGTACTCAAAGGGACAGCTAGCTTGAACATATTGGTGTTACTCTGATTCACTATTTCCAGAAAAGTCTTCGGTCCTGTCTGTGAGGTGATACTGATCTAAAAGATAGCGGATATTTTGGCGCCATTCTTCTGGATAAGTATCATTGAATTTCCAATTTGCAGACTCATAATGGAGGAGAGATGAGGGGACCTCTGTTAGTGCCAATCCATTAAGAGAACACATTGTTTGGGTCATGACAAGATAGTTTCCACTGTTGATCCACAATCCTTGAGTCACTGGATATGTTGAAAGAAATATTGTGTGATATTCCTTTCGCCATGTGATAGAACCATCTGGATTAGGGTAACTCCTGTTGTTGCGAGTTGTCCAGAATGCAAACTGAAGATCTTCATCTGGATTGCAGGGGGTGCTTCTGAATTTCTGTTGCCAGAACGATATGCTTCCAAAGAGCAGGAGAAATTTCAGGAAGTAATCTTCAGGAGGATGGACCTGACTGAACGCTGCATGTGCCAAGTATACCAAGACAGCTGACTTATTGAAACAGACGCTAATAGTATAGACATCAACTAATTCTTTCTTAAAATGAAAGACATTATGGTAAGAGATCTCAAACGGGGTAAGGAAAGGATAGACGGGATGAAAAGGTAGACCTTTTATGGGACACTCATCAAGACCATACTTGAAAATACAGAGATGTTGAAGGTTTTGACACATTTGAACACATCTGGAAAGGAGGGTTAACTCTAAAAGATGACACTGAAGGTGGATAGGAAAATTGATTGGATGGAAACAGGAAATCATGGGAAAACAACCAGGAACAAAGGGATGTGGTTTTGGTTTGGAAAACTGGTTGATTTCTTTTTTGAGCCTTGATAAAAAATCAGGGAGGACATTTGTTTTTCCTTTTATGTGAACAGCATCAAAACTCCAATTGGAAAACCAATTTGCCCATCTGAGTAACTGTGCCTTTGGAAGGTGTTTCTGTTTGAACTTGAGCATGTTGGGAAAGCTCATCATATCAGTCTCAATGAGGAAATGATGACCGATTAGATGAAACTCAAACTTTTCAATACTCTTCTTGATTGCCAGAATTTCTTTGTAAGTGGAGTGGTAATGAAGTTCTGCTGGAGAGAAAGCACCACTGTTGTAACCACAAATTCTGCGCTTTTGTTCTGTATCTTCTTCCAAAAGAATTGCTCCCCAATACAGATCAGAGGCATCTGTCTGAAGTACTCTCTTCCCATCTGAAGGTATGGTTAATGGTGGAAGGGTTTTGGCTAAGGTTTTGAGGTCTTTGACGGCTTTAGTGCAGTGGGTTGACCAGGGAGGAGGAATTTTCTTTAGTAGAGCTGAGAGAGGGGTACGGTATTGAGCAAGGTTAGGGATGAAATCAGCCATATAGTTAACAATTCCTAGAAATTGCTGAACTTGTTTGACTGTGAGGTTTTCATTTGAAAAGTGGTCAAGCTGGGAGGCTATATGAGGCTGGAGAGTGTATTGACCTTTAGAGATATGCATCCCTAAAAAATCAATTTCTGGTTGGGCCAAAAGCATCTTTTTTTCTGAGAGCATAATGCCATGGGTTTGGACAAGGGAATGGAAAATTTGTAGTAAGACAGCATGGGATTCAATATCTGGGGAGAAGAGTAAGATATCATCAATGTAGACAAGAGCTGTGGATAATATAGGAGCAAATACCCGAATCATGGCCTTTTGAAATAATGATGGAGCTGTCTTGAGACCAAAAGGCATGACTGTCCACTGAAAGTGGTGATCTGGAATGCAGAATCCAGTTTTGGGACGATCATCGGGATGAATGCCAAGTTGCCAGAAACCTGCTTTTAAATCAAATTTTGAGAAAATCTGAGCTTTAGGCAGGTTTGCAAAAAGAACACTTCTTCGAGGAAGAGGGAACTTATTATCCTGCAAAAAATGATTAAGAGGCTGGTAGTTGATAACCAGGCGAAGCTTTCCTCTTATCTGCTCTGTTCTTTTGTTGACATAAAATGCTTCACATGCCCACTGAGAGGTTGTGGGCTCAATCAAACCTTCTGATTGAAGTTGCTGGAGTTCTTGAAGAGCAAGCTGGTAGTGTTCTGGGTTCATTCCATGATGGGTTGCTTTGGTGGGATTAATGTCTTCATTTTTCTTAAAGGGAAGAGAAATGAAGAACTCTGGATTTTTCCAAAGTGGGTTAGAGCATTTGGTGAGGAACTGGGAATGGGATTCAGCACAGGAAGTTTGGATTATTGCTTCTTTAATGGTGGAGAAAGTTTCTATGGAAAAGAGATTTGGTTGGGTGGTCCAGGGTAACAAATAGTTTTTGTATTTCAAACCTTTTTTGAGCCAGGAAACTTTGCTGAGATTTTGGAGAATATCAAAGCCTAACAATAAATCTTTTCCTGGGAGATCAGAACCATAGACTTGGTGTTTTATGGTGTATCCAGGGAAGAGTTGAATGATAATAGGCTTACTAATGAGAGAGATGACAAAAGTTTCTCCATTGGCTGCTGTAAAGGGTCGGAAATATGACGCCAGTAGGACCTGGGAAGAATTGCTGGGTTGAGGATGGAGGCTGCTACACCAGTATCAAAGAAAGCGATAACTGGTATAGGTTTTTCATATTTTCCAAGTAAGATCTGGACCTTGGCTAAAGGTTGAGCTAGCATGATATTTGGAAAACCGAATGTTTGGATTTCATAGGGGAAGGAATCAGACTCATCAGAGAGATCATCTGATTCTGAAGAGGAATCATCAAAAGTGAATGCCAGGACGGCATCATCTGTTGCTTCATCTTCGATGGAAAATAGGGACTCGACATCAGCATCTTCGAGATCATCATTAATGAGAGTCAAAGAGTTCATCATCTTGTCTCTAGCTGCTTTGTTGGGACACTGTTTCGCATAGTGCCCTTTCCTTCCGCATATGTAGCAGCGATCAGACTTTCGCTGCCCTCTGAACTTTTTCTTCTTGAAAAATTTCCATTTTCTCCGGCGTGGGAACTTGCCAGATTTTGGAAACTTTGAAAACTTGCCAGGAGATTGAAACTTCCATTTCTGAAAGTGTTTAGACTTCCGATGTGAAGGACGGCAAGTGCACTTCTTGTCTTTGCACTTTATAGATAAGTCGGGTCGGTCACAAGCTTTGCCAAGAAGTTTTCCCTGTTCTTCAAGAGTTCTGAGGAATTTCTGATGATTGCACAGTTTTTCCAAGGCAATCAAAGAGTGTTGGTAAATACCACCAAGAGAGATTGAGTTCAACGTCAATCCTTTTGTCTGGAGGAGCCTTGTTGTTTCATTTCCCAATGGTTCAGGAAGGGAATTGAGAAAAGCTTGCTTGAGATTGACATCATCCATTCCGTTGAGAAGATAAAATCTCTGAGACATGCGATCATAGTGAGTCTCGAGATCTTTTCTTTTGAATGAACAGCATTTCATGCTGAGATATTCTTCTCGAACGAATTCCTTTGTGTTGTTGTGGTCTCCAAGAAACTCAGTATGCAGGACTGAAATGAATTGATCAAGTGTTGGCAGCTGTTTAAGTTGTAGCTGTCGGTACTCACCGAGAGCTAAAAACCATTGACGGAGACGGCCAAGAAATTTTGCTGTACACTTAGTAATAACATCACTGAGTGTAGCATTAGGAGAGAGCATAGCATCTGTGCACCAAGCATGAATCTCATAAAGTTTATCCAACCATTTTGATGGGGGATTGGTGTCAAAAGAGAAACCTTGGGTATGCATATTGGAATGTGAGAAGGAATCAAAGGTTGGAATTTCAGGGGGTGTATCAAACTCAGGACCTTCTTCAATGATGGGATCTTCAACATGTTCTTCTGGGTTTTCAGGGTTCATCATGAAAACATGAGGAATGGGCATAGAGTCTGTAGATTCAGTATCTGAATCAAACTCGATGGTTAGTTCAGGTATAGTGGCTAAGGTATGTAGGAGAGTGGAGATTGGATTTTTAGCAGGGTTAGATGTTGGTTGAACCATTAGCTGAGGTGATTTGGAATTTGGGTCAGATGGTTTGGAGGGAGTGGAGGTAGTTGGAGCAGATGTCGATGTAGATGGTGGAGATGGAATTGGTGGAGTCGGAGTTGTTGAAGGCTGGACAGGTTTTATCTGGGGTTTTAGGAAAGGAAGTTTTGGTGGAGATGGTCTTTTTGGTGGAGGAAGAAAAGCTGATGAGCTTCCAAAGATATTGGACTCACCAAATACTGAGGTAGGATTTATAGGTAAGGGTTGAGACATTTGAGGATACCCAAACAAACTTTGTTGAGAAGAAGATGTGAACATATCAAATGGGCTTTTTTGTTGAAAATTCTGCTGAGCTTGGAGAGAATGATGCTGGTTCTTGAGATGCTTCATTTCAGCATCCTTGTGGTAAAAGGCTGCTGAAAATGCTTGGTTGGCATAGGCCATCTGGAGAAGTTCCTGGTGAACATTCTGAATTTTCTGCTGCAAATCTCTGATAAGAAGTTCCAGGGTTGATAACTTCTTATGAACTGCATTCTCCAAATTTTGCTGGGAGTTAGCAATTCTCTGAAGAATTTTGTTCTGGGCCAGAGAATTTGCTGACTGCCAATTTATTGCTGCTTCTGCTGCTGACACTGCTTTGGTACTACCATCAGGGAGAATGGTAGTAGAGTCTGGAATTTTATGCCGATGGGTTGTTCTTTCTTGGGAATTATGAAATTCCAAAGGAGGAAAATCTGCTTCTGTCCAGGAAGGGGATGAGGTGAACATGAAACATCCACTCGGTTGACTCGACGAACCATCATCAGATGGAGGTTGAGGAAGAGGTGGAGATTTACAAGGAGTGGGAGGTGAAGAAGGACATATGGGACATGGTTCTTCAAAATCCTCGTCATCTTCTAGGAGACTATCTTCTAGACAATCATCACAGTTACAGGTATCAAAATAACAATGACTTGTTTCTGGATTTTTGAAATAGAAGACTGGAAGGCCACTGGGTTCAAAATATTTAATTGGAGGGCCAGGTTTAGAACCATCTACAAACATGTTAATTTTCGAAGGAAAAATAACAGGATGGGTTGAAGATGAGGCAGAGGTTTCTTTTGGAAAAGTAATTTCCACGGTACCATCAGGTTTGGTGATGAAAGTTGGGTTGGATGTTTGGACAGGTATGGGCTTGTTTTGGTTTTTCTCATAAGCTGTAACCCAAGATTCTGGGAGAAGCTTGAGAAGCTCAGGTCGGGAAATTTGTCGGGGTACATGGACACAAGAAGCTTGGTGAGGTGCGTTTATGGTGAGGAAAAGGGCTTCATCTGTGGAGGATGGTAAGGACATGTCAAAGGCATGGTTTTGGAGACGGTAGGCCATTTGGTAATGAAGGGTTGCGGCATATGTGGAGGAGATTTGGGAGGCACCACCAATTTGGACTTGGACCTTCAAGGCGGATAGCAGATGAGGATCTGCTAATGGCATGTTGAAATTGGGGTAGAAGGTAAAAATTACAGTTCCGGCATTTAGAGTGGTTTGGACCGTAGCGATGCATGCGTGCTGATACTGTAGAAACCTGGTATCGACCAGAGCAAGTCTGGACGTAACAGGCAAACCTTTTCTACCATGGAAAGTGACAGCAAGTCGGATTGCTCCAAAGTGAAGATGAGTAAATCCTTGTTGTTACCAAAGACGAGGCAAATCAACTGGGATTTCCAAAGGTAAAAGTTGTTCAGCTTCAGTTGCTGCTATGAAGCACTGATCAAATTTAGAGGCTTGAACATACTCTTTTACGGAGGTTGGGCGTTTTGTGGAGAAAAGCTGGGTGACGGTCTTTTTTACAGAAGTTTGAGGTCTGACAAAAGCATTATAAGGGTTTAGGAACGGGAGATCAGTAAGAGGGACCTTACTATCATCAGGTAGGTATTCAAACTCATACAAATATTCAAGATTAGAAGAAGAAGATGAGGAATTTCTACTGGTAGAGGAACATGAAGGGACTAAGGATGACGAAGCAGAGGAGTGGGTTGTAAACAGGTGATTCATCTTTAAGAGTAGAATTCTGGATTCTCCTTTCCCTCAGTACAACAAACCTTTTTCCTTTTTTCAACGTATAAATTTTCAACCAACTTTGATTAATAAAATTTTGTATACTAGGATAGATAAACCGAGACACACTGCTCAATAGCCAAAAGTCTCAAGGTACTTTAACCCACTGATACAAAATTCTTTTAACCAAAATAGTTGATGAAGTTTCTGATGTGGAGGATCCTGTGAAGGCAACCACAGAGCATACGCTTCAAGTTTTTTCTTTTAGGAAAGATTTGAAGTAGTTTTGGAAAAGAAGTTCCCAGAAGAGGGTTTAAGCTAGAATGGAAGACATGGCTTTGATACCAAGTTTTCAGACACAAAGTGGGTACAAACACGAAGTAGGATAGGATCACAAAAGAGAGAGAATATTATTAACTTGCACTATCATGTGACTAACTTGAGTTACAAAGGGGAGAAGCTCAGCTATATATAGGCAGCCAAGGCATCTGCTTACATCACTGCATACGACATTATACAGTACAACAATATAATTGCATTAAACTATTTAGCCTAGCCTATAGCCTACAACAATAGCTTTAAAGACTTACGGACAATAATGTCAGAGACAAACTACTATTACACTATTACACCATTGACATGTAAATGTAAATACAAAAGGTAATAGTTACATCACTGCATAGTAAACACTAATAATTTATCTATGAGGCATACTTGGTGATCAAATTGATAAGAATGGCAACATAAAACAGTTGCACCAATGAGCTCTACAGATAACACTTGGAGTTTGGTGCAATGAAGTAAGCCATCACTGCCAATCCACACAACACAAAAATGTCACTTTTTAAATGCAGTAAAATTGGATTCATATAAGTCGACGCATCATAAGGATCACCCATGATCGTGCAAATCTCAAAGTCTCCTATGCGCATTGATAACTCAGTTTGCTGAAGAAAATCATAAGCATATAGCTTTTGTTGAACAAGACCAATCCAATAAATAGTGGTATCAAGCACGATAGGTGGGCTAAAAAATTTGCCATGGAACCTGACTGAGCCTAAGCTTGTCCAAAGCTGATCTGTCTCGTCAAAAGAGAAAATAGCTCCAGTTAGTTTTGAACCAACAAGAATCTTTCCGGGGGGCTCAGGGAGAGGGTTCCATTCACCTTTAGCCTTACCCTCTTCTTCAACTAAACTAGTTGTGTTCAAAAACTCTGCAAAACACCTCTGAATGTCTGGGTTGCGGCCACCAAAGGTGTACAGCTTTCCATGTAGAGTCACTGTTGCATCACTTTCTCTACCACAAAGTGTGCGAGGACCTCTCTTCCAACCCTCCTGAGGACGACTAGCTTCAAAATAATTCACCTTGTGAAACCAACACCGGTTAACTCGTGCACCTCAGAAGCGATATATCGTGGACCCTATAACAGCGGAGCAGGTGCCTCTATGTCGATCTAATGCAGATTTAGGTTCATTGTTCAACTGGGTGATTAGAGGGAACATTGGAAGTGGCTTTTTTGCACTCCTTGGGCGACGTTCATTATGATGGAAAGCAAGATAAGCGCCTCGAAGTTCTAGTATTGGGATTTGGCGGAGGAGGTGTTTCCTTTTCATCTCTTTCTTCGCCTTGTCTTCATCATTGGCACTGGATATGTTGAGCACGTACCACTCTGTTGGTTGCGCTAGTTCCTTATAAGTAGCAATGCACACACAGAAAGATTTCACGTACTCCACATACGAACTCCCACCGAATTTTACAAGTACTCCACTTTTCCTTTTCCTTAACCCACTTGAACTCCTGGACTCTTCCATAAGGGAGAGAGAGAGTCAGAGAGATAGTGAGATAAAGGACAGCAACCCTTGTTATGTGTCCTGAAGAGCGGTAGTCCTGCAAGTGCAAAGAGTCCAACCTAGCACAAAATAAACGACTAAAATTAGCACAACAGGGAGGAAAATTTAAATACTAAAGCAGGGAGGAAAAATGTAACGCATTTTACTTTGGGGGTTTTTGTAGGATTCTCCCTAATACAGACTGACAAAAAAAGACCTAAAACAAAAAGTAAAGACTACGCGCAAGTGGAGTGGTGGCTCCCATGCATTAGACTTGGGTTCAACTCTAATTAACTAGAACAAGTCTACAACTAACAACTAACACTACAACACTTCAGATGCCGTGCGGTATCTGTTGATGTCACCATTAGGCATAGAAGCAGTTTTGCGACTGAGGGAGGGAGGAGTATGCAGATATGTGCAAACGATGGGCGGAGCCAGCTGGGTTTTTGGGAGAGGGCAGTAGGGCCGGCCCTGGTGGAAGCCTAGAAAGCAATTGCTCATGGCCGGCCTCTGTTGAAAGAATGGTACTACTGCATCTGCGTTAAATTGATTCAATCATGTTGTGTAATCGGACATTCAAAGAGTGATTGTTTACTAGTAGCATACCATGTTTGCATCTACATTTAACATAAAAACAGCAAAACAGAGATATAGACGGGGAGAGAGAGAGAGAGAGAGAGAACTGTACCTGCTCGATTTTGGGCCAGCGGTTCTTGTCGCGTAGAAATTGGATACAGAAAAGCTACGTGCACAGCAGCTGCTACACAGCAGCTGTGCACAGACCCGTTTTCTCCCGCCTCGGGTCGCGCAAAGATGATCAGAGTCGCTCATTTTGTTCAAAATATGTCGTTTAAGGTCTCTGTAAAAAATGAGCTTCGTTCAATATCGTTAGAAGTGTTAACAAAACACCCAATATCACTTCAGAATGTAGGCCTAAATTCTGAAGTGATTTTGGGTGTTTTGTTAACGCCTCTAACGATATCGAACGAAGCTCATTTTTTACAGAGACTTTAAACGACATATTTTGAACAAAATGAGCGGCTCCGATCATCTTTGCGCGTCCCGAGGCGGAAGAAAACGGGGTCTGTGCACAGCTGCTGTGTAGCAGCTGCTGTGCACGTAGCACTGCTCAATTGGATATATGTATTTTTCCGGGTAAAATATGTACTTGTCTCCTAAACTATCCCAAAAATGTTTACTTCCCCTTTTAACTACCAATTGAACACTTTTGCCCCTTCAACTACTAAACCATTATAGACTAAGGACAATCCGTCCCTCTAATCCAAACCATGGATGGAAAAGCTAACACCTCCCCTCATATGGGTTAGTTGAAGGCTATTTTAGACTTTTAACATACTATATATGTATATGTTTCTATCCTCTTCTTCCTCTACCTCACAATGTGCTTATGTATATATGTATATGTATCTATCCTCTTCTTCCTCTACCTCACAATGTGCTTATGCATAGAATGATGTGCGAGTAAAGTAATGAGAAGAAACGAACCACACATTGTTGAACACTGGATTGAAAATCTGACAAACACCTACATCAGAGTCGTAACTCGCACGGATTAGAGAAAACTCCAACTTCGGCAGCTAGTGATTGTATGTGAAATTAGGAATTTTCATTTGAAAACAAAACCATCTTTGAAGGTTGATATTATCATTATCCAATCAACCATTGTTATTCGTTTTAAGATAACGAAAGCAACCTCTTAATTTGGGACTTCAATTTCAGAGAAAACGATCTTTAAGAAACTCACAAAAAAAAGCAACAACAAAGGCGAGCAATTCAGGAAACCCACAACCGAGAGGGGAACGACGGCAGCAACAGCGAGATAGTAGATCGATTGGGGCATTTAAAACCCGCTGAAGCCCGTGATGATTTTCTGAATCTTAAATCACAGAATAATTCTACGGACAAAGAAGGGATTGTTCCATCCTAACTCAATCTAGTGCAGAACATAGCCACGGGCCTCTATCCATGAGCCTGGCCCTATTTGCTTGGCTGATCGGTGGTGCGTGCGGTGATATGGGTTAAGCTCACCTATTGAGTCAAGGGGGAAGCGACGCAATACAGGAGAACGGTGGCATCAACGATGAGAGGTAGGTTCGACGTCAGGAGGAAGAGGGATCCATGGCGGCGACGTGGCGCTGGCTTGAGGGAGGATCAGCAATGGGGAGGGGTGAAAGGTACCGAAACTCAGAGAGGAAGCTTCTGTTGTACACTGATTTTAGAGAGAGCGAGTTTTTTAGGTTAAAAGTCTAAAATAACCTTCAACTAACCCAGATAGGGAGAGGTGTTAGCTTTTCCATCTAAGATTTGGATGGGAGGGATGAATTGTCCTCAGCGGCCTGTTTGGATGGGGGAGAAGAAAGCGGATTTGTGAGGCGGCCGGATTTGTAGTCCTGGTCCTACTCAAATCTGGTGTTTGGTTGAGTTTTGAGGAAACCAGAGTTGAACACTGTAGTGGCTTCAAATCCACTTGGAGGTGGATTTGTGAAGAACAGGTTTGACCCCGTCGTTGGTAAATCCGAGGGGTTTTTTAGATGTTTTTACCCCTCCAAATCCCCTTTGTCGATCCAGGTGGCTCTTGTTTTTGTTTTCTTAGATGATTTGTTTTGTTTTCTGAAAACCAGATCAACAAAGAGAGAGAGAGGAGAGAGAGGAGGTCGCCGACGGTTACAACTCTCCCTCGTCTTCCTCCTTACGCATGGGTTGAGGTATGGTTCTAGACTCCATTTTCATGTACTGTATGGTAGGGTTTGTGATCGATTTGAGGGTTTTTGATGTTGGGTGTGTTCGTTTCCACCAATGATTCGAACAGAATACTATATGATTTTGCGATCTCAGTTGCCTAAAGATCAAAATTTTTGTTGTTGATTTTGCCCTAATTTGTTGTACAGTTGGGTTTGCGATATGAGTTGCCTTAATCTCAAAATTGGTTGGTTATTTATCTCATTCTGTTCATTTCCAACTATGATTTGAACTGTATACTCCATGATTTTGCGATCTGAGTTGCCTTGTTAATTCTCCAATTTCCCTACCACGATTCGAACAGGTTTTTATCTGAAGAACAAGTGATCTGAGTTGCCCTATTTATCACATTTTCTGATCTGAGTTGCCGTAATTTTTTATTTTACCCCATAGTCAGTTTTTGCCCTAATTCTTAGGTATGCGATCTGTGTTTTGTGGCTATTTTTTCCAATATGAGATATGCCCTAATTTTTTTATTTTACCCCATAGTCAGTTTTTGCCCTAATTCGTGGGTATGCGATCTGTGTTTTTGTGGTTGTTTTTTTCTAATATGAGATATGCCCTAATTCGTTGGTGGGAGGTGGTCTAGGTTGTGTCTGCATTAGGAATACGCAAAGAGATTTATGAAAGACAAATGACATAGCAAGAAAGGATAATGAACTAAATAAGCTATTTGTTTTATGGTCTTCATCGTTTTCCCTTACTTTGGTAAATTCCTTCACTAATTCTTGATCAAACATAGCTTTGATAATGACATAACGACAGCTTGCAAGAAACAAAACCAAGACTTGTAAACATGTTACTATGTACTAGAAGAACATAACTAGCCTACCATGGGTCTAATACTCTTTAATTTTGTTTTAATTTCATCATCAAACAGATGGCAAGACTAACGAACCGTGAACGAAGAAAGAAGGCAAACCATAAAACATTGTTAGCAATGTTATGTGTGATGAGAGTAGTCAATAGCTTTCTTCAACTTTACTTGTTAATTACGGAATTGATTGCCAAAAGGCATCAACAAAAGCCTCATCTTCGTGCCAATTCTAATTATTACCAACACCAAATAGACTCTTTTAATAGGTTGGTAAGCTAGAGTGACACTACTTGCCACAACCAATTGAGGGTAAATAGGCATACATTCATGACATTGTGCCATTTACTTACTCAAAATGGGCTAAAGTCATCTGGGAATGTCACCGTTGTAGAGAAGGTTGTGATATTTTTGAGGATCCTCGTGCACCATACGAAGAATTGGCGTACCATTTTACAATTTTGGAGATCGGGGGAAACAATTAGTAGGCATTTGGATCAACTCAATTTTGATCGTGGTATTGCACCTTCACAATGTCTTGTGGTATCATCCTCAGCCTATTCCTGCCAATGAACCAGATGCTAGGTGAAAGTGGTTTAAGGTACATAAATGTTATATGTTAAGTTATAGTAATGCATTTATTGATTATAAATGAACTATGATAATAAAAATTCTCGTCTCTCGTAGAATTGTCTAGGGGATTTAAACGGTACTTTCATACATGTCTTCCCTCCAACTGAACACAAGGCACGATATAGGTCAAGGAAGGGTGACTACACAACAAATGTTTTAGGAGTTTATAGTCGTAACCTACAATTTGTATACGTGTTGTCTGGTTGGGAAGGCTCCACCACATACTCAAGAGTGCTCGAAAACACCTTGGTAAGGTCTCACGGGTTGAAAATTTCACACAGTATGTGACTTGAAAACCTTTCTATTAGTGAACATCCCTCCCCATTTCTGTAAACATACTCATTTAAGGCAACTAATCTCATTTGTAGGTCATTACTACCTCGCAGATGCCGGTTACACTAATGGGCCGAAAATATTAGCACATTACAGGGGTCAACGATACCACAATAATATTTGGAAGCAAGGGCACATGCCTCAGAGCCGAGAGGAGTTCTTCAACATGAAGCACTCCAAAGCACGAAATGTTGCGGAGCGATGCTTTGGGGTGCTTAAGATGAAATGGCGAATTTTTAGATCTTACTCTTTCTACCCCATTAGGACTCAATGTCGCATTGTCACTGCTTGTATCCTCCTCCACAATCTCATTAAGCGTACAATGGAGGTGGATCCCGTTGAGGCTGAATACACAGCGTGGGAGCAGGCAAACCTACATAATGTACCACATGAAGAGTGTATTAGAAGTCTCGAAAGTACAAACCAATGGACCCAAATGAGGAATAACTTGGCAACCCAAATGTACAACGATTGGTTAGCTCATCTTGGGGGTGGCCAATAGGATATTTGTAACTGTGCTATTTTATTTATTTTAATCATATTTGCTTGCAGACTTGTTAAACCAGTGGAACAATGGTTGTGTTTAGAAATCAATGTAATATTTAGGTCTTTCGTAACTACAATACCTATCTCATATTGTTATCATCATTAAAATTAGGTTACCAAACACAATGGAAAGTGAAGGAACTGCGCAATCTCAAACAACAAGTGGTAAAGAAAAACAAGCTCATAGGCTATGGACCCATAAGGAAGAGGAGTGCCTACTTGCTGCCATGATGGAGTGTATCTCCGATAAGTATAGAGCTCATAATGGTTTCAAACAAGGCTTCTTCAATAAAGTTGAGAAGGAGTTGAAAAAGAGATTGCCCGGAACGACACTTAAAACTCAACCCAATATCGAGTCGAAGGTGAAAAATTGGAAGAAAAAGTATGGTGTAATTCTCGACATCACACGTATTAGTGGGTTCGATTGAAACTATGCAACTAATTCCATTCAAGTGGATTCCGAAGAGGTGTGCAAAGAATATGAGAAGGTAACTTCTCTCCTCTTCCATTTTCAAAAATTGTTGTTGCCTCATACTTAATGTATGCAATTGAATATGTGTAGTCTCATCCGAAGGCGAAAGGGATAAATGGGAAGGTTTTCCCCATGTACGAGAGTTGGCAAATATTATTTGGGAGGGATAGGGTCACCAGTAAAATAGCCAAGGATGCGGCGGAACTTGACGATATTCAGGCCGATCTCGTTGAAACTCTTAACCCCGATGACTTATTCAATGATTACTATACTCCATTGTTTGCAAATGGTGACCCGGCATTTGTTGACATATCAACTTTTGTTGGGACTCTAACAAGTAATGCCATTCCTGCCACTCCAAGAACCAATATGAACACTTCGGTGACCAATGTCGTGCCGGAAAGGCCAAAGAAGAAGGCAAAGGTGGACGCAAAAGAGGCGTCCATTCATGACGCATTAGGGAATTTTATGGCTCAAAGCAATACGACATTTCTTAAGATCGCTAATTTAGTTGGATATGAGGACCGACTCTCTGCCAAAAAAGAGAGGGTGTTTGCTGAGCTTGAGAAGCTTGACCTTGAGTTGCTTGATATGTTTTTTGCACACGCCATAATTGTGTCGACAGAATAAAATGTGGACACGTTTTATGGTGTACCAGAAAACTACAGACAAGTATGGGTGGAGGAAGTATTAGTGGGGCAAATCAAACTGAAGACCGCATAAGGATGTCTTCAAACTTATGCGTACAATGTTTAATATGGCGGAGAATGTGATTCTTTCTTTTTGTAATTAACTATATACTACTTATGGCATGTTTATGGAGGATGTGATTCATTCTTTTTTGTAATGATGCACTGTACAACTTTAAACTTTTCATCATGTATATGTGGTACTTGTTAGGGCAACAATGATGATTGTATTGGTAAGACACTTTTTTTGGGCAACGATGATGATCAATGGGGATTAGGCCCCCTTTATGGCATTGTAATGATGCACTTTACTACTTTAAACTTATTTTGGCAACTATGATGATCCCAATTTGAGTTGGCAAATGTTAGGGCAACAATGATGATGAATTTGGTTGGGCAATAACGATGCATTTTATTAATTGATCCAAATGTATTAGTTGGTGCAACTATGAAGGTCTTAATGGCAACTTAGTTATATGCTAGTGCTTCTTTGATTATGTTGATTACATTTGAGCCCAAGTGTTGATATTTTGTGCAAATTAAGGTGGAAATAAGGGCAAAATCCCAGCCTCAGTGTAGTCAACTGCCTGTGTGTTTGAGAGTTACTATTAGCATGCAGGTTTGTGGGCAGTTTTGTTGCTGTTTTCTTGGCAAATTTGTTGGTCTGGCTCGCTATTCTTTGTTGTTTCTGGTTTGGACAAATTATTGGTAGTTTCTGGGCAGTTTTATTGCAGTTTTATGGGCGATGTTGTACCTATTTTCTGGCAGTTTTGATGCTACATTCTATAGCAGTTTTAGGGCTGCATTCTGTGGTTGCTTTTTGGGCAGTTTTGTTGCTATTTGGTGGATTGTTATGGCATATTTTTTGGCAGTTTGTTGGACAGTTTTGGTCCAGTTTGTTGGGCTTATTGTTATGCCAAGTTTGGCAAGGTTTGCATGCCCTTTTTAGGGCTGTTTTGTTGCTGGTTTTTGGGTAGTTTTTTTCCTGCTTCTTGGACAATTTTGGTGCTGTTTCTTGGGTTGTTTTATTGGACAATGATGTAATGTTAATTACAACGTATTAGTTGGTATTGCTTTTGCCAATTATGATGGCCTTAATGGCAACTTAGTTGCAAATGGTAATGCTACTTTGATTATGCTAGAATTGTCTAAGCCCAAGTATTGATAAGTTGTGCAACTATGTGATTGTTTTGTGGGCAGTTTATGTGCAAAATTGGTCCTGCTTTTTGGGTTGTTTTGTAGATGTTTCTATATTTTTTTGTTAGACAGATTTGGGTTGTGTTGTTTGAGAAACCTAGGTCGTTTTGTGGCTTGTAGACTTGTGGCAGTTTTGGTGCTGCATTATGGCCAGTTTCATTGCTATTTTTTTGACAGTTTTGGTGCTATTTTTGACTACGAAAATGCTGGTATTTTGTGAGCTGAAATGGTTTTGTTTCCAAGAGTCCTTGTTATGCCATGTTTTGACATATTTTGTACCAAGATTTATATCAGTTTTATGGTTGTTTTGTTTTCTTTTTTGGTTGAAATTAACTATGTTTCCTAGACTATGATGATATGACAAATTTGAAGGCGAGACACTTGTCTTGGCGGGATAATTTATGAGGGCCAATGGTTTAATCACCATTTGGCAACATAAGTTGTAGCCAAGTGGTGCACTATGTGCCGGTTAAAAAAATATCTGAGCCAAGTACATATAAACATAATATTAGTATTCATTATCTTATAAATGTGATAGCCGGTATTTTCTCATAGATATTACAATGCCAAGTGAAGAAAAACAATACTATTGGGTGGTTTTTGTTGGCCATAATCTGGGAATATATACAAGTTAGGAGACCACGGAACTGCAGGTTAATAGACAGTCGGAGAATTGAAGAAAAGATACAACACATTTGACAAAGCGGAATGATAAGCATCCATTAATGCTTATTCTTAGTGCTTAAGTCTTTATTTTTACCATTTTATGTTTAGTTAATCTAGCTTTCTATTTAATATTGCACATAGGGTGTGTATACTCTATTTTGTAGAAAACCACTTAATAAGAGAGTCTTGAAGCTTAAAGCAAGTCGGAGGCCTCCAAAACTCGAAAGCGATCAAGGAACGAAGCCATCAGGGCCAAAGAATCAAGCGTTGAAGACCCGATGGGTGGCCAAGGACGTTGGAAGCCAAGCCGGAGGCCGAAAGCTGAAAAACCCAAGCATTTGAAGACGGTATCGATACTCAGAAAAGCCGTATCGATACCATTTAAAAACAGAAAGTTTGAAAATTATAATTGCTTATGGGTATTGATACGTCGTATTGCTGTATCGATACCAATTGGTTTAGGTGGCCTAGTAGAACTGTTCAAAGTGATCCGGTATCGATACAAGGTTTTATGTATCGATACCAAGTGCCTTCGTAAGCAGATTTTTAGGGCGTCCTTTGGGATATTTTGTGTACTAATGTGGGCTTGTATAAATATCTCATTATGTCACATACCCGAAATACACTAGATTTTACTGCACTTTTTAGATCTAAGTAGGATTTTCTTTACTTGTTACTAACTCTTATTAGTATTCTTGATTGTTCTTGACTAAATCCTTCATTTTTTTCCTTAATTAATTGTTGTTTTCCATTTTACTCTTCATTAAAGTTGTAGCTCTACTCTAGATCTATCTTAATCTCTATTTTAATTTGATTTCCGCCATGTTTTCAATATTTAGCTTTGTTGATTCAATTTCTAGCATGAGTGAACAGTTAATTAGGCTTGGTCATAGGGTGATTAACACTCCATGATTTGAATTAATCATGCTTTTCTCTCAATAAATCTTCATTGTTAGTTGGAAAATCAAGGCAGTTCATGTTTGTCTATCAAATCTAGGCGGTGGTAACCTCTTTGATCATGCGTAGGCAAGAGCGAGCCTACTTACCACACATAGATGCTTAGAGCTATGTCATCCATTGCGTTTGCTAGATAAATACTAGAACTAGCTTGGTTTTTTTGACTCATTTTCTAGTAATTAAGCTTAATAATAAATCCTTCAGGCTGGGAGATCCTTGACGCTTATCTCAACCCGAGTAATTCGAGAGAAAGCTGATTGATCCGAGTTATGGCTATTAAAATCCCCTAGACCTAGCCGCTTAGTTTAAATCGTTTCAAATCACAATTCCATTGCACGTTTAGTTCACTTCAAACTACACCTAAAAGTTAGCCTCTTCAAGGCCACAATACTTGCATCTACAAATCCAATCAAGCCATGATGATATTCTCTTGGGTACGATTCCGGACTTCCGGATTATTATGCTTCAATGGACGTATTTACCCTATGCTTGGGGTGATCATATATTTATATATCGACGGACGAAGCACGGAAGGAGCATTGTTACAGTTCCATAAGGAAAGATACCGACTCCTTCAAATGCAGTCAGTTCGAATCGAACATCAATCAAGTCACAGTGGTTCCACATCCACAAGCGTTTTGGAAGTTCAACATCAAACTAGTCTAAGCAAATACTTTGTTGTAGTTTTTTTCTTAGGTTTCTTATGTTGTATAATCTTGGCACATCTATTTGATTCTGAATGATCTTGTACGTTTTTTTCACAGATTATGAAAATTAGAACTGTAATATATAGACAAAGTAATCATCTCAATTAAATTTAAACATTTAGTTGAGAAACATTACGAAAGGTACAAATTTATTATCCAACATTTGTCTTAAGCTTCCAACTTCTCCACATCAGTACTGACGTCCAAAGCAATGGCACCATCGATTGTAATTGGGAAATTGCATTTCCCTCATGTGCCTAGCTCGTCGATTGACATACACAAATAGTAGGAAAAATGTTTAAAGTTTGCTGTAAACAAGAGTTTATATAAATTTGATGCATATTGATTACATACTTGGACAAACTAATTCCAAACTTCATTTTCTACCAACAGTCTATTTTCATTTGCATTCCAACCAAACCCAGGTATTTGAAGCGTGTCTTGTAGTGTAAAACAAGTTTGCTTCCAATTCTTAATATTTGCTTCAATATGAATTTTGGCAATACCCCTTTGGGGGAAAGAAGCTTTCATCTGATTTTTCAAGACTCCCAAGTAGGCAGGATGAAACTTGTGCTCACCTTGCCAAATCCCTTGATCTACAAGAGTTGTAAGTTTTTCTTGTAACGACTCCTCCTCCTCATCGCTCCAAGCTCGGCATGTGGCGCATGCCATTGTGAGGCAAAATACCAAAATAGTAAAAATTACTTGTAATGGACTTGAGATATGGGATGAGATGAAGAAAAGTGTACAAATGTGTGCCTTTTATGGAAAAATTTACCAAAAAAAGTTGTTGAAAATGTGTTTTCAATTACCACATACCTAACTTATTTGTTGAACATGTGCTTTCCTACCCGACTAATTTTTAAAATTAACCAATTTTCTTTTCATATATTTCGGTTTTTAATTTTTTTTTCCAAAAATCAATATTCTATTAAAAAAAGGTTTTAAACATTTTACAGATTTCTAATTTTAATTTTTTTTAAATTTTTTTCTCAAAAAAAAAACAAACAAACAAGGGTGACAAAATATTTTAAAGATTCAATGAATTTATTTTATCCCACTTTTTTTATAAATAAATATGTATTTATTCTACTTATAATAAAACTAACCTTTTTTGTCCATTAAATAACTTTTTTTTTTTTTGGGGGGGGGGGGGGGGGGGGGGGGGTCGGGGGCGTTTGGGTGGGCATATAGCCTCCCGAATTTCTTTTCACTCCTGATAAAGGGGGATAAGTCCCCATATCCACTGTTTGGAAGCCCAAAATTGCTTCCGGATTACTTTTTCCCCCCTCAAAACTTATCCGGCTGTGGAGGGGTTGAGGGGGATAACTTTTGGGCACCCCCTCCTGCCCAAAAGTTATTCGGCAGTGGATGGCGGTATATGGACAATTATGCCCCTCCATCTCTGAAAACTAACCCTATTTTTTCATTTTTTAGAAAAACAGAGAGAGAGAGAGAGAGAGAGAGAGAGAGAGAGAGAGAGAGGTTCATGTTATTGCCGTTACTGGAGCCATCATGTTGCTACTGCTGAAACCCTTCAGTTTCATGGGAAAGAAGAGAAGAATAATAAAATAAAGGAAAATTTTCACCTAGGCACTTGACCTTTCACACAAATCACACATAAACACCTGACATTTCTTAAATTTCATATAAACACCTGAGCTTTCTAAAAACTCATCAATTCAATACCTGACCTTTCTTAAATTTCATATAAACACCTAAGCTTTCTAAAAACTCATCAATTCAACACTTGTCGTCACCCCTCTGTCTAAAACTAAACGGAATGGCTGAGGTGCTCCAAGCAAAAAAAGTTAAGTGCTCCAATTTTTAATTTGTTTGAACAAGTGTGAAGATCTTATTTTTCTGATCATTTTATCCTAAAGAACCATACTTAATTTTTTACTCTAAAATTCTCGTTAGTCAGCCCTAAGAAAGTTGTAAAATCAAATATTTCTTAGGACTAACTAACGATAGCCTTAGAGTTAAAAATTAATTATGACCCTTTAGAATAAAATGATCAAAGAAATAAGATCTTCGTACCGGTTTAAACAGATTAAAAATTGGAGCACTTATTTTTTTAACCATACTTTTTAATATATAAATGGTCTATACATGATTGAAAATTTAATTGCTCCAATTTTCAATTTGTTTGAACCATTATGAAGATCTTATTTCTCTGATCATTTTATTCTAAAGGGTCATAATTAATTTTTGACTCTAATGCTATCGTTAGTTAGCCCTAAGAGATATTTGATTCTATGACTTTCTTGAGGTTGACTAACAAGAGCTTTAGAGTAAAAAATTAATTATGATTCTTTAGGATAATATGATCAGAAAAAATAAGATCTTCGCACTGGTTCAAACAAATTAAAAATTGGAGCACTTAACTTGTTTTGCTTGGAGCACCTCAGCCATTCCGTTTGGTTTTAGACAGAGGGGTGATGACATGTGTTGAATTGATGAATTTTTAGAAAGCTCAGGTGTTTATATGAAATTTAAGAAAGGTTAGATGTTGAATTGATGAGTTTTTAGAAAGCTCAGGTGTTTATATGAAATTTAAGAAAGGTCAGGTGTTTATGTGTGATTTGTGTGAAAGGTCAGGTGCCTGGGTGAAATTTTCCCTAAAATAAAAAAGAAAGGTTGGGTAATACTAATAGGGCGCCGCTATTCACAGCCCTCTATTTTCTCTCATAGCCCGTTAAAAATTTCCAATTATACTCGACAGTTAGTTACCAAAATTGAGATATATTTTCATCATTCAATTACCGAAATATAATATTTTTTTCAACAGCTATTTACCGAAAATGCATGTTCGGCAGTTGTTTACCGAAAGTTGAACATATTTTCGACATGTAATTACCGAAATATAATCTTGTTTTCAACAGCAATTTACCGAAGTGTTATTTATGATTTACAACAACCATTTACCGAAATGTAGTGGGCTATGGGAGAAAATAAAGGGTTGCGAATAGCGGCGTCCTACTAATATATGCAGGTAGTGGTGCCCACATGGGTTTTGATTAAAAAAAGGGGAAACGTTGCGTAATAAAAAAGATCCAACCTCATTTTTTTTAAAAACAAGACTCAGTCTCAAATTATCCAAAATTAATTAAATATATTGAGTTTTGCATTTATATACTTAATTTAATACGTAATCAAGTTTAACATTGTACATGGGCAAAATAGTCATTTGACAATTTTTTCCCTTATCCACCCATCCTTATCCCCTCATTTCATAAAACATCCAAACCAAGTTAAATTTTATCTCCCCTCTATAAACATTACATCAGTGTGGGCTAACCCTCCAAAAATAATACCCCCTCTTATCTTATATGTCACGTCTCGCTATCCCTAGACCCCTTATTAGGGCATTGCGGCACGTGACCGGCCAACAAGGCCTTCTTACATAACCAAATGGGCTCAAGAAAAAGTGATCTAAATAAAAAAAATTAACCAAACATTTGCGGAAGCGATTAAGAAAATTTCAGTTAAATTTATAGGGTCTATTAGTAAAAGTAATCACAAACAAGTTTAAGTAAAAAGAGCACAACTCATTTGGTCTAGAGTGTCCATACATCAAAAAATCCCCATAAAACCATAAATACAATGACATGAAACATTCAAACCTTTTTCTTAACATGTATACCTTAATTACATACATCACTTTGCAAAAATAGACACGTCTTTGTCCATAAAAGATATAAGTACAAATCATGCCCAAAATATAAGTCTTCTTTCTACTTCCATTCTATATGCAAAACGACTCCATGAAGCCCAAACTTGCACAAATATCGCACTTCAAAACATTCGAAGCTATCACACGTCATTGCCTGAAAATGGTAAATAAACCGTCAGCTGAAAGCTCAGTGAGTAAAGCTCATACTCTAATTTGGGTTTTGAATATTCAACGCACATATAGCACACTAGTTACGAACATTAAAAAGAAATTCAAAAGATATTTCACATGAAAGCATAAAGTACTAGAACACATTTATTTTGCCAATGCCGCCAAGCTTACCACATACACATACATATACATACATGACACATATCGGGATTCCGGCCAATTATTAGTATCCATCGGCAATGGCACATACCTGAATATTATGAAACCTTCCAGGAAGGCACATACTGGATATTATAGAACCCTCCAGAGAGGCACGTAATGCTGGCTATTATAGAACCCACCAGCGGGCACATACGGTAAAGCAAGGGGCATGACATACATACTTCGTAAAACAAAACTTGTAACATACATACTTCGAACATCTTAAGAAATACATTAAGGAACATTTTCATTATAACATAACACTCAAAACACTTAGACATATCACTTCATAACATAGAAAATCAAGTCACATTTCATAGAGAGAGTTCATAAAATTTTCCATTTCAAAGTATGAGGTTACTCACATTCCTTTGCACTTCAAGTAAAGATCAACTTGTATCCCTTATATCCTTCTCTTGTTCACCAAATCCTACATATGTATATGAACATACATCATTTACACAAAGAACTCATTAAACGATGCACATGCATGATTCACTACAAAAAATGACAAGTTAACCATGACCTGCTCCAACAATTCTTGAGGATAAACCACAATGAACTAGGTCTCAAAAATTTTAACGCATAAAGGGGACTCATATGCACATGGTATCAAATTTTCTTAAGAATTTACGTGGCCAAGAACTTCCCTTAAAAATTAGAAGAATAAGGAACAAAACTGCAGAATTCAGCACAGTCCAAAACATAACGCAGCTTAGTAAACGAATTGTTTAAAATTATTCTCTTTGATTTTTACTCTAATTTTTTGACACAATACACTAGACACATATGGGTACCTCACATAAAATGTTTAGAAAATAACGTCATGAGAAGCTAGGTCAAACACACACCAAAAATCGAAGGCCAAAACAGAGTTCAGCAGTAGCAGTAAAACAGAGTGCAGTCTAGTGCGAGATTTTTCTAGACTTAGTTTTAAGGAATATTAATCCCAAAATTTTACACAACATTTTAGACTCATTGAGGAACATCCCATAAAAATTTCGTAATTTTTGAAGATGATTTACTATGTCTAAAAATTCGTGGCTTAGGGTACAAAACCCAGTAAATTTCTGACAGATTTTTCACAAACCCTCTTTCTTCAAAACTAGGGTTTATTTCTCTTCTTTACCAACTAAAACTTAACAAATACATCCAACAACCATTGTTCTATCATGATTGAAGCAAAATACCTTGATCTTAAAGATGTATACACAATTTTACATATATATATGCACATTCATAAAGAATTAAGTCAATACATGGAAACTCACCAAATTCTAGGTTTATATCATCATGGCTTGAGAGATTCCAATACTTGGCTAAGAGATGAACTTAAGACTTAATCTTGCTCTTGGTACTTGATTTCTCCTTAGATTGAAGCCCTAGAAGTGTATGACATGGAGGTTTCTAGAGTTCTTGAGAGAGAGAGAGAGAGAGAGAGAGAGAGAGAGAGAGAGAGAGAGAGAGAGAGGGGCTGATTTTTATCTCACTTTTAGGGTAAAATAATCCTATGAGGTGTGGTGTACAATACTCCATGTGTCACATAATATAACTTTGTGTAATTACAATTATTTCTCACATGAAATTTCTAGTCACATAGATGCACATAACTCATAAATAGTATACATGACATAATGCGAACATAATTTGTGTATCACATAGCACATAGAAGACACGTAAGCTCTTAATACGACATAACTTAACACCTAAGATTAGCTTATCTTTAATAAAACATGATTAACGTAGTTAAACACCTTGGGTGTTACATTATACCCCCTCTAAAACTTATCCCCTGAAAATAATCCTCTATCCAATCGGGCCCTTAGTGTGAAACGGTTTAGTAGTTGAAAGGGCAATGATGTTCAATTGGTAGTTGAAAGGGAAAGTAAATATTTTCGGAATAGTTTAAGGGACAAGTACATATTTTACCATATTTTTCCAGTTTACCAAAAAAAGAAGAAGATGAATATATGTGGAGCAACGATTACAAAAGAAATCCTTGGAATTTTGACCCTTGTCACAAATTACCCCAGGTAATTGTAACTTTTTCAATTCCAAGTCATATGACTTCTAATTTACCAATGTCAACCCTTTATATATACTTCTCAACTACTCCAACGGGACCTATTAATGTTTTACAACACATCATTTGACTTGACGAGATAAATCAAAAAAATATAACTCAAAATTAGATAAAAATTCATGTAAAATGATGAAAAAGGCACTAAAAGACTAATTTTTTAAAAAAGACATACTTTTTGGGTCTTTTTAGTGGCCTTGTAAGCATAGGAAACATAAGCCAAGCCTAAGACAGCAAAGCACATAGGAGACATAGGCCAGCCCAGCAAGCCCAACCAGCCCTAACCCCTATTAGAAAACAACCCCTAGCCACCCACCCAGGCGCCACTGAAACCCCTAAGACCAACCCTGGAACGAAACGAACCACCAGACGCCAGAGAGCAGCCCACGCTGCCAAAAGCCCCCGTGCGCAACCGAAAACCCAACAATGACTACCGAGACACCGTCGATTCGGCTCCCACGAATGACCTGAGAAAATCGACCACGATGGTACCAATCGCCGTCGGCACCCATGAATTCCCAAGCAAAGCCTCCAATTATATCCATGCATTTGGCGTGAGGCCACCGCTTTCCATTAAGCCCAAACCATGACTACCCAGGAGTAGAAACACGGTGGGTGGCGTCACAGGCTGTAACACCACCTCCCTCATCAGACGACCTCGCCATTAAGCTGAATCGGTTACCCCAAGAGTGGGAAGCTTTCGTGGAAGAAGGGAAGCAGCCGAGCTAGAACCAGAATAATTCACATTTATTTGACTGAAGATGCGGCTATCAAATCTGCAATGTTAGGGGCCACCGATGAGAGGAGGAGGAAAAGAAGGCTAGAGGAGGATGAAATGGCAGACGGGAGCCCGGACAGGGGAAAGGATTGGGGGAGGGGAAAGAAAGATCGAGAGCCAGGGGAGGAGGGAAGAGCGCCCCCCGGCAGCGGCAAATTTTTTGGGTTAGGGTTTTGGTTTTTAAGAGTCTGAGTGTTCACCTTTCAACATCATACTGATAATTGCATTGTCCCATTAGAATTTTTTATTTTTTTTGAAAAAAAGAAAAGAGTTAAGAATTCAGCCATTCCTAAAGCCGTGAGCTACTGTCCGGAGAAGGGAAAAAAAAATCGTTTTAGTTAATTTGTGTTGGACACCTCTATTAATTGCATTTTTATTTTGGGTGTTCCCCTCATTGTTTTTCATTCATAAGTTTATGTTTAGTTGTCGTTCGAAAATCTTAAAATTAACGATTTTGTTTGGTTGGAAGTTTAGTTTAGTTTAGTTTTGATAGTGGGTAGAGAGAGAAATAGGGTTATGATTGGAAATAGGGGTAATGATTGGAAAGAGATGAGAAAGTAATAATTGAAAAAATAGGGTAATGATTGGAGAAAGAAGTAGGGTAATAATTTGAATGGTCTTGTTATTCTGACGATAAACACACTAAAAGACAAGAAAAACACGTATATTTGTGCACTTTTTACATCTTTTAATGCACATTCACACACCTACTATCGTAAGCCCATTGGGCTGATTTTAGAATTTTTCTAATTTGAAAACTAAACTAAAACTAAAATGAAATGGGAACCGAACAAAGCCGCCTCTTGATCTAGAAATTGAGAGAACCTTTAGACGCGGCTTAAAGATTCAAAGAGAGGTACATAACCAATTAAAAATGGGGGAAGACGATACAAAACCTTTAAGGGCATTGTGTTAAGGAAATAGAATCCTACATTATTTGGGAATGGAATTGATGATCACTTAATAACATTTGGGATCTCTCCACTCATTGTCAATTGGTTTTAAGATGGATATAAAGTTTCTACATAGTATCAGAGGATTCAGAGCGGGGCTCGTTCCACCCCACATTTTATAAAATTCACAATCCACACCCCACGATGACAGACCAGCAAAAAGGCTGCACGATGATAGGACCCAAAAGTGGCTACACGTGACAGACCTCAAACGCGGCTGCACGTGAGTGGAGATGTTAAGGAAATAGAGTCTCATATTGCTTGGGAGTGGAATGAGTGATCATTTAATAACATTTGGGACATCTCCACTCATTACCAATTGGTTTTGAAATGGATAAAGTTTCCACAAATTGTTCTAGCCCGTAATCACAAATCCTCCTTCTCGTATTGTGTTACCACGACAAATGCGACACATTTTGAGCCGAAACCTCACATAATACAACTTCTTCCTACATTTCATGGGGTTGAACGAGAGGAGCCTTATGTGCATGTTGAAGACTTTCTTGAAATTTGTGCTACTTTTAGGTTTCAATTTTTTTTTTTTGATGAACCTCTTAAGTTGTGCATTTTTCCCTTCTCACTAAAAAACAAAGCAAAGACATGTAAACTCGCTACCCTCTGGCTCAATTACTTCATGGGACATCCTTGTTAAAAAGTTTCTTTCAAAATTCTTTTCAATGTCTACAATGAATATTCTAAGGAGGGAGATTACTGATTTTCGTCAAGAATAACATGAAATTTTTTATAAGAGTTGGGAGAGATTAGAGATCTTATTTTAAAGTGTCCCCCTCATGATTTTGAAACAGGGAGAATTGTTCAATATTTTTCTAAATGGTCTACCTCAATCTAACCGCAATATGATTGAGTCGATGAATGGTGGTGGTTTTCTAAATCGATCTTAGGGGTGATGCAGCTATGTGTTTTTTGAAAAATTGTGTGAGAGCTCTCAACATTGCCTCCTCCGCAGCCGCCATTGTTGCTGCCCAACCACCTTTTCCACTACCACCCAAACGCCTCCTCGATCAAATTCCTCCACAACCCCTCAAACGCCACAGCCCGGCCTAATCACGCCCAAAACATGCCTCCAACAGCCTAGCTAATACCGCCTCCCGTACCATCTCCTCCAACAGCCTATTCTTGTGTTAACTGTTAACCATAGCTATTAAGCTGTAAGTAGCAAAATTATATATAGTGTTAAAAAAGAGAGAAATTTATAATTTTAAATGCCTCACGTTTGGCACAATTACATCATAGTTGTGGGGTCCACTATATGAGATTAAGCTAAATTTTATACATCAGTGTATTTATAACACAAAAGTCGGTGGAATCAAGTGACCTCACTTGATAGTGTCTCCAACCTCGCACCGTAAAATTCTTAAATTGTATATCTTCTAGATTGAATTGTATTATGACAAACTTATTTAAGGCAGTCTCCGTTAAACATTACTATTGGATAAGAGTTTAAATTCTTTCAGCAGGCCAGGGGTGAAAATTGGGAGTTTTCTGCTACCGCTATTATGGACCCCACCATGTGTTTATTGTAGTTATCTAAACTGTTCATGCTGGTAGCATTTTAATTTGCACTTACGAGTTAGGTTTTTCAAAAACTTGAGATTCCGATGATCGCTATTATCTTTTGATGTAGAGAATAGCGTAGCTCATTTGTTACTACAAATATGTGTTGTCTTTCTTTTATTTTATTTAACTAAAGACATTTTTCAAAAGTTTTGATTAATCTCCTGGTGACTAATCTCATTATTCATTGGCAGAGGCCTAACTAAAGTCAAGCGATGGAAAGCCCGTATGAATTGATCCCTCAGTAATTCATAGCACCTACCATGTTTGATAGGAGGTTTAGGAGGGGGGATTGGATTAATAATCCTATAGGGCCCCTAATACCTTATTTGGTTAGGCTTTTTGTGGGAGGGACTAGTTGTCCCATGGGATTGTTAATCCCCCAAAATGGGGGTATTAGCAATACCATGGGGGTTACTATGAATTCCATCCCCATGGGATTGAGCAAGACCAGTCTAAAAACTCACCTTAATTTCAATCTCAATCCTAACCCTAGTCAAAACAAACATGTTATTTACAATCCTACAATCGAATCGTGTGCAAAACAAACATGAATAAATGATTCATCCCCTCATTAATAATCTCACCTCATTCTTAATTTCAATCTCCCTAAAACGAAATCTGCAATCAAATATGTCCAGAAAGTTTGAAACCTAAGACCAAGACGAAGCAAACTCTTTAATTCCCAGCATTGACCACCCGAACAATCCCTTAGGTTTACACTAATTAATTATGTTCTTGAAATCTGTTGCACAATGACAATCAAACCGATCTCTAAACAGAAAGATTTCAAAACACGTAAGAAAATGTACAAACACCAAAAAGCCACTTTATCACTATTTTCAAACATAGTAAAATAAAATAGGATCATCAGGAGAATAAACGTACATTGAAGAGCTAGCCTAGCTAGATACAGCAAGAGAGAAAAATTACAACTCAGACATGCAAAGATTACTTAAGCATAGAAAATCAAGAACTGATCAAATCAACACATTCAGATAAATGCATGGTTGATTCGAACAGCTAGCTAGCTATTTCCTCCATGGACTGATCTTGCCAACAAATTTACAGAAACCACATTTCATCAACTTCATGGCCTTCTCTCCTCTCTCTTCTTTCTCTCTCCTGATCTTCCTGCACACAATCTTCTCCAACAAATCACCAAAACAGCCCATCATTGAAGACCCTTTAGCCTTTCCAGATCCTCTCTCCTCTTCTGGTACTGGGAAAACAGCAGAAGAGTGAGAAATCTGTTTTTTCGGCCGCCACGATCCGCTGAGAAACGGCAACGCCAGTACATGCCTGTCGATCGCATGACTGAGGGAAGCCAGTTCGTATGAATCATACAAAGGGATTCCACAATCCCATACCTTCATTAATAATCTTTCATCTTTCTCCTCTGTTCCTTCACTTGATCCTTCTCTTTTGTGCATGCTCTCCATGTGGGTTTTTTTTTGGGTTTTTTCAGATTATGAGATCGAAGAGAGTTGCCAAATTACATAGTAGAATTTTCCTGGGTTCCTAACCACTGATTCTCCTAGATTTTATAAGAGTAAATCTGACCAGCTTTGTTGGTAAGTGGTAACTACTCTAAATTATAATTGTAGCCTTTCTTAATAAGGAAACAATAGATTGTTCATAAATTCCAGATTCGCCCTTAATACTGGGCTGTTATACGAACCAAACTCTTTATTTGACTTAGGGCAGTGAATGGAGTGGTAATCCAGTAGTAGACACCTTATACTCCTACAGTCCTATGCACGGGAAGGGGCTTAGAAATGCCCACTACTACACCACACCACACTCAAGATTTAAGTTTGAAGCCTCACTAATTACAACTAACACTTCTTGCAGTTCCGCAACAAAAAAGAAAACATAAAACTTGGGGCCACTGGGGTTATGTCCCGTCATTACTTTTAAGATCCTGAAATTAGTTGAGGTGCGCGCAAGCTGGCCAAGAATCCAGTTATAAAAGAAAAAAAAAACTTTATTACTTGGCTCGTAAGACTCAAGCTTTATACCATAAACCAAAATTCCTATACTTGAGTTTGATCATAATCAGCTATGGGTCTTGCTTATTTTGCATGTGAATCAAAATAGGAGTATAAAATAATTAAGGGGTGTTTTGGCTTAATATTGAGTCAGATTATTTTTTTTGTCATTATTATTATTATTATTATTATTTTGCATATAGTAGTTTTGTGTTAATTTTTTTAATTATTAATTTATATTGACGAGATGAATTTAAAAAGTAAAGAATTGAAAACTTTTTCTGAATAAAGACAAAAATAATCCAAAAAGTCTGCCTATTTTAGATTATTTTTGTCTTTAGTGAATTTTTTTTAAAAAGTTTGATCATAATATTTTGCTTTTTAGATTCCTTTCAATGAGAGGAACCAATAATCCACACAAAATAGACGCAAAATAAACAAATGTGGGGAAAAATTAAATAATGACAACAACAATAATCTGGCTTAATTATTTTGCCTAAAACACCCTAAGTAACAATACGGAGATAAAATGAACAAATAAGAAAATTAACTAAGTAAGGGTACGTTACCAATAAAATGGGCTCTAAAATTCGGCGATCCATTGTAAAGTCTGTAATCATATGCGTGTGTTAGGGATAAAACTGTCTTTGGCTTTGACAGGTGTCAAATGTCATTAAATATCACTTGCCTAGATCAGAGCCCATGAATATTAAATGTGAGCATATTCGCTTTTTAAATAATCTGTTGTTACAAATATAAAATGGGAGTATGATTAGCCCTGTGCTCGCAATTATGTAACCTAAACAGAAATAGAAAAATAAAATTCTTTTTCTTTTGTGATAATGCCAAAACAATTTTTGTTGGTGCCAAAATTTCAATGCATAAAAGTCTTGTACAGTACTGCACATGGTACAAGCTTTTTGTGCACTAAAATTTTGGTACTAACAAAAACAGTTTTGACATTATCATTTAATTTTGGAAGACAAATTCCACTGTCCACTAATAAAAGCCCCATTTAAAGCCACAACAAAATTCTGCATAGACCGGTCCCAAAGAAATCAAGAGCCCCATTCAAATCTTATATCTTGATAGTGAGTTATTTCCTAAATCACAGCCCTTGACCATCAAATTTAAAAAAAATAAAATTAGTTGTACAACTGTTTTAAGTAGATGACGAGTCAAACGTTTAAATACAAGAGACGTGCTGCTCTTACCGCAGGGTTTGACTGCACCCCGTCCGGGGCCCACCCAGAATCCCAAAAAAAAAAAAAAAAGTACCCCGTGTGGGGCCCATCCATAGTCTAAATAAAAAATGTGCGGTAAGTGTATACTTAAAGTAAATATACAAAGTATAAGTTGGTACTTGGTGGATAGAACGGAGAAACCTTTCTTCAAAAGAAGAGAAAGTGCACGAATCTATTTTTGTTGATAAAAGAGGAAGACTTCAATGCAAGAGATTTGCAGGATAGGAATATATATCTAAATAAAAGTATGTGTCATAGTCTTGAAGTTTTTTACTCAATGTTTGGGATCAAGTCTTTATAGCAGTTTTGATGGGGCTAAGCATACTCTTTAAGCACCCGTAGCAAGCCAAGATATGTTAGTTTCGGATTTGGCACATGCATGTATAGTGAAGTCCCCTACGAATGCATGATTATGTGATATTGACGGTAATAGTTCTCCTTGACGGGATATATAAATAACTTATTCACATATTCATTTTATTAACAAACGTATTTTGCTCTCGTGAGGAATAATGCAAAGAGTTATGTAGAAACGTCGTACGTACTAGAGGGTAGATTCAGCTACAAGTTTACAAACACATGCATGTCTAGCAAAACAAAAACAAAAAAAATATACAAAGTTAATTAATTACAAACACACGGCGAATTGGACAATATGATCGATGTAGGGAGGTATTCCCGAATAGATAGAATCAAGATATATGGTATGAGGCACCGTGGTATAAGATCTATTAGGAGAAATAACATGCGAAGTCACTGCTCCAAATAGTCTATTCGGCCTAAAGTAGGGCCGAACAGACTGAGAGCTCATGAGAAGACGTAAAGTCAAAATAGTTAAATAAGGACCAAGTTACATGTGAAGTAGCTGGTTCAGGCAGTCTGTTCGGCTACGATACAGCCGAACAAGGAAAGAGCTTCAATCAAGAGCAAGAGCACAGGGAGTACTCTGGAAGATTCCAGAGTAGTCATGTCCCGTAAGGGATGAGATCCCAAGAATATAGGATCTGAGAAAGATACCCAACGAGAATAGGATGTTCAGCCATTAATGGAAAAGAATCCTAAAATGACTCTTTTATAATTAACTGATAAGGGAACGAGAATCCAAGATATTCTGGTTTCCTATACGAGGTAGGAAACCTAGTGCAACACGGATACTTGGGCAACAAGCATCCATAAATCTATAAATATGAGGTAAACCTAGATAAAAAGGTACGCAATACGTGACATTCAAATTATTTTCCTACTCATAATTAGGGTTCGATTACTAGTACGTGATACTAACTTAGGCATCGGAGGGCCTTTGCTACGAGAGGCAAAGGTGCGCTCACCCCTTGTCTGTTTTGCAGATTAGGGTTTAGGCAACGAACTAGGGTTCCGGTGAAGAGATACGAGTAGCTATTGCAATCAAGTGCTGCTCGAAACATCCATTGTTTTCATCCCCCTACAATTGGCACCGTCTGTGAGAAACGAACGATCTGAAAAACGGCCATGGTGGAAATAGATCCAGCAATACCACACGATCTGAAAAATCTGCTAGATAGAGGTGGAGATAAATCTCCGCCCGGGGCTCCGAGAAAGCCCGAAGGCGGACATTGGAGGACCACGGGTAAGGACCGCTCCCTTACTGTTCATGACAACTCTAGGAACAGAGAGGGAGGGACGGCTTCGAGATCCACGAGAAGGAGTAAATCCCATCGAAGGAATGAATTAGTCGCACACTCCAGGAGTATGCACCATAGCAAAAATGTTCTCGATAAAAAGAGGCAAGAAATTGAGGAGTATGCTCGTCTGATTAAAAAACGAGAGCATGAGATCAGAGAGTTAGAGGGAATCAGGGAACACCTGGAGGATTCCGGACTGTCTTGAAGAGATTCCAGAGGCAACGGGTATGCTTTGATAAAATACAGAAAAGCCCATTCACGAGGAAGAAGGAGCAGAAGCAGAAGTCCAACCCCAAGGCGACACAAAGCTTCTTCACGAAAAAAGAGGAGCAGAAGCAAGAGCCAAACACCGAAACGAAGAAGGACTTCTCCAAAAAGAAGGAGAAGTAGGGGCCGAAGTTCTACCCCTGAGGAGGAAGGGACTAGGAAGCATCATAAGGACAGGTATGAAAGACCTGATTTCGATTGGGAAAGGATTAGACCCAACAAAACAAAAAGACTAGAAGATGAAACCATGACTGCACGAGAAGCAGCACGAAAGGCCCTGAGTAATATAGCAGCCTCCCCATTTGCAAGGAGGCTACAAGAGGCTAGGTTGCCGAGCAAAGTGAAGCATGGTACGTTCATACTTTACGAGACAAACGCAGACCCCGTAGCTCACATACAGCACTACCAGCAGGCTATGTTCATGCATGATGAGGATGATGCCATCTTGTGCAAAATGTTCCCTTCGAGTCTCGGGAAGGTGGCCCTATCTTGGTTCCATAAATTGGCCCCACGATCCATACGAGGATGGAGGCAGTTGACCGAGGAGTTCACTGCCTGGTTCTTGACAAGCAGAAGAGCCCCGAAGATGTTCGAAAGCCTTTCCACTATGAAACAAGTGGAAAGCGAGCCGATCAGAGATTACGCTAAAAAGTATTGGAAGACTTTCAACGAGATTGAGAGCTGTAGTGAAGAATATGCGATTGCAACCTTCAAGACTGGCTTGCCTGTTCGGGGAGAGTTGCGCCGGTCTTTGAATATGCATCCGGTAGCAACATTGGCCAAACTAATGGAGCGAATTGAACAACACGCCAGAATGGAGGATGACATACTCCGGGAAGATGGCAGGATTGTTGCCGAACAGACAAAGGCACCTGTTAAGAAAGTGGATAAGCCAGAGCCCAAGACTTACAGAGAAAGAAAGGAGTACGGGCAGGCTAAGAAATAACCGTACAAAGATAAGCAAGCTCCTGACCTTAAATCTTTCTTTTCTATCACTACGGTTTGAAAAGAACCAACTTACAGGATTCTTTATCGAATAAAGAATCAGCCATACTTCAAATGGCCCCCAAGTCTAGACGGGGATAAAGACGCAAAACGTGCTACGAATCAGCACTGCAGCTACCATAAAGATTGGGGCCATATGACTGAAGATTGTGAAATGTACAAAAGACAACTTGACGATTTGGTCTCTCAGGGCTATCTCAAGGAATTTATCCAAGAAGATCCCAAGGACAAAGGGAAAGCCATGGATCTAGAATATGAGCAGAATCCTAAAGGGGTAATCCACATGATACATGGGTTGGCCACACCTTATACGAGAAATGAGGTCAGGCTATTACAAAGGCAAGTCAGGCACAATCAGCACGTGATGCGATTGGATAACAAGAGGAGGCGAGAGAGTGATGTGTGCAATGAAGGCATAGCATTCACAGATGATGATCTGGGAGAGGTCCAAATACCCCACAACGATGCTTTGGTCATAACTCTACGAGTTGGGGAATATGACATCGAGAGGATTCTAGTTGACTCAGGAAGTTGTACAGAGGTAATGTACTATGATGCGTTCAAGAAGCTGGAGCTGACCCAAACAGACTTAGAACAATCTACAACACCCCTGATTGGGTTCGGTGCAGGAGCAAGTTTGGCCTCTTGGAAAAGTAACGTTACCTGTTCGGGCTGGATCAGTGATGTTGAAAATAGATTTCTTAGTTGTCAATGTTCCTTCTTCCTATAACGCGATTATAGGGAGGACATTGCTGCACAAAATGAGAGCGGTCTCCTCGACTTATCACCAGATGGTGAAATTCCCAGGATCGAATGGGGTTGAAGTAATTAGAGGCAATCAGAAAGTGGCCCAACAATGCCTAATTTCCATCATTAAAAGAGCCCCAAAGGCCCACCACGTTCATACATTAGAAGTACCAGATCAACCAACTATCGAGGATGTTGGAAGAAGTCCGGCAGAGAAGGTGGTTGAAGGTTTGGAGAAGATTCAGATCAACGAGACTGATCCTGAAAGATATTTCTTAATCGGAGAATCATTGTCAGCTGACGAAAATGCTGAATTGATAAGATTTCTGAAGGATATGTTGATGTATTCGCATGGGTGCCAGAAGAAATGCTTAGAGTAGATGCAGGTGTGATTTGTCACCATCTAAATGTCGATCCTCAGCATAAGCCGGTCATTCAGAAAAAACGGAGAGCAGCCGTGCAGCATGTGGATGTTGTAATCAAAGAGGTTGATCGTTTGTTTGAGGCTAAAGCAATACGTGAAGTTTACTACCCAGAGTGGTTATCCAATACCGTGGTGGTAAAGAAAAAGAATGGGAAGTGGCGTGTCTGCGTAGACTTCACAGATATAAACAAGGCGTGTCCAAAAGACAGTTTTCCTCTTTCAAGGATAAACCAGTTGGTTGACGCAACTGCTGGTTACGAACGAATGAGTTTCCTCGATGCATATCGAAGATATCATCAGATTGCTATGGTTTGGGCCTGATCAAGAGAAGACTTCTTTTCTCACACCGCAAGGGTTGTACTGCTATAACGTCATGCCATTTAGGCTAAGAAATGCTGGGGCAACGTACCAAAGACTTGCAACCATCATGTTCAAAAAGCTCCTTGGCAAGACTATGGAGATTTACATAAATGATATGGTGGTGAAAAGTAAAGATAAACAGGGACACATAGCGGATTTAAAAGAAGCTTTCGAGATCCTGAGGGAGTACAAACTGAAACTCAACGCCTCGAATGTGCGTTTGGAGTTGGTTCAAGAAAGTTCCTGGGCCATTTGGTGACCATGAGAGGGATTGAGTCTAACCCTGATCAAATTGCAGCCCTACAAAGGCTACAAAGTCCCAAAACCACTAAGGAAGTCCAGAGGTTGACTGGAATAGCTGCAGCACTTAATAGATTTATCAGCAGGTCGAGTGACAAGTGCAGACTCTTTTTTCAATTATTGAAAAAAAGGGAGGGATTCGAAAGGGGGACAGAATGCGAACAGGCCTTCCAAAACCTGAAGAAGTATCTGGCCGAGCCCCCACTTTTGTCAACTCCACAGCCAGGTGAGTCTTTAGTTTTGTACTTAGCTATTTCTGAGCATGCAGTTAGTGCAGTCCTGTTAAGGGATTTGGGAATCGAGCAAATTCCTATTTATTATGTTAGCAAGACACTGCTGGATGCAGAGATGAGATATCTGCCCTTAGAGAAACTTGTCCTGGCACTTAGGACAACCACAAGGAAATTGCCACACTACTTCCAAAGCCACAAGGTTGTGGTTTATACTGAGTTTCCATTGAAATCACTGCTACGAAAAGCAAACTTCTCGAGAAGAATCTCGACATGGTCCATCGAGTTAAGCCAGTACGATATCGATTATCAGCCGCATACAGTAATTAAAGGCCAAGTGTTGGTTGATTTTGTGGCAGAGTTTTCTCCTGCAGTAGCTCCCCTGCCTCCTACGAGAAAGGAACAGGAGACTAAAACATCACCCACGAGGAAACAAGTTTCAGCCGAACAAGATCCCACGGAATGGAAGCTATTCGCTGACGGATCAGCATGTAATACTGGATCAGGAATCGGGGTGGTCCTTTTTCCTTCTGAAGGAGTAATGATCGAATTATCTGTTAGGCTTGGTTTCAGTGCGTCAAATAATGTGGCAGAGTACGAGGCACTCTTAGCTGGCTTGAGAAGTGCAACAACCCTAAAAGCAGAACGGGTTAGGGTGTATTGTGATTCACAGCTTATGGTCAATCAACTGTCCGGGGAATACGAAACCCGGAGTGAAAAGATGGCAGCCTACGTACAGACAGCCGAAGACCTGCTTGATACCTTCGAGAGGGTATATATTGAACAGATAAGTTCTGGACAGGATGCCCATGCAAATTCATTAGCTTGGTTGGCTGCAGCAGTATCAGCAGAGTTTAAAAGGAAGGTGGCAATAGAGTATCTGAGTGAGCCGAGCATTGGGCAAAGTGTGGAATTAGTCTTGGACGTGAACTAAGGACCAAGTTGGATGGACCCAATCGTAGAGTTTTTACGAGACGAAATACTCTCTTCTGACAAAAAGGAGGCTCATAAGATAATGACCAAATCTGCTAGGTTTTGGCTGTCCCCAGAAAGAAAATTATACAGGAAGTCCTTTACAGATCCCTATTTGCTTTGTGTGCATCCTGAGATGGTGCAAAAATTTCTACACAAAATTCATGAAGGAACCTGTGGAAACCATGCTGGGGGCAGATCCATAGCCCACCGAGCAATTATCCAAGGTTGTTGGTGGCCACACATACAAGAAGATGCCAAGGTTTATGTGAAAATCTATGAAAAGTGTCAGAAATTTTCACCAATGATTCGGACGCCAGCAGAAGACTTGGTGCCATTGACAATTCCTTGGCCATTTGCCCAATGGGGTATGGATATCGTGGGTCCACTCCACAAAGCAACTGGCAATAGGAAATTTCTGTTGGTGGCAACAGATTACTTCACTAAGTGGATTGAGGCAGAACCATTGGCTAAAATCATAGAACCTATGATAGAAAGGTTCGTGTTGAAAAGTATTATTACTCGATTTTGGGTCCCTTATTCATTGATTACAGATAATGGGTCCCAGTTTCAGAAAAAGTTTAAAGCTTTCTGTGCCCAATACGGGATACGAAATTACTACTCAACCCCAGCCTACCCTCAGAGTAACGGGCAGGCAGAAGCTTCTAACAAAACCATTCTTGACGGGATCAAGAAAAGGTTGGATAAAGCAAAGGGAAAGTGGCCAGATGAATTACCATTGGTACTATGGGCGCATCGAACGACGCCTAGGAGGTCTACGGGAGAGACTCCCTATTCATTGGCATATGGTACAGAGGCAGTTATACCCCTAGAAGTTGGCCTTCCAACCAATAGAACTGCATTGGCTGAGAGTGGGGGCAATGACAGAGCGCTTGAGATTAAGCTTGACCTTGCCGAGGAAAGAAGGGAAAGGGCTCTGGTTCATTTAGCCTCATATCAGGAGCAGCTGATGAAAAGCTACAACAAAAATGTCCACCCGCGAGAGTTTGTTGTTGGAGACCTCGTACTTCGAAAAGTGCTCGGTAACACCAAGGTGGCCAACGAGGGCAAGTTAGGGGCCAATTGGGAAGGCCTGTATCGAGTGACCGAGGTTGTGGGCATATGGGCTTACAGATTGACAGATTTGGAAGGAAATCCAGTACCAAGGCCTTGGAATGTCCATAATTTAAAGAAGTTTTTTATTTAAAGACCTCCAGTCTTTTAGGGCTGCATTTTGTGATTGTGTGGGAGTTACGAGTAAAACTCTTATGTTTTTATTACTTGTTAGTTGCAAGGGGTACGAATAACGCCCTTTTAAGTTTCAAAGATTATGAATAAAATCACTTTTTGCAGTATGATATTGCGTTCTTAGTATTTGTCCTGAGAATACGAATTACGGGCTTGGTTTCCCCCATTCGTATTGGGGAGCAGGGAACAGGCACCTATACACTAAGTATGAGAAACTTAAAACTGTTAAGTACGTGAAACTTAAAACTGTTGAGTACGTGAAACTTAGCGAGTACAAGTATGAAACACTTGTATGGTTTGCAATTCATTTAAAGTACGAGAAACTTAGAAGAATTCAAGTACTAGAAACTTAAATAAAGTACGTGAAACTTAGTAAATACACGTATGAAACACTTGTATGATTAAGAAACTTAGATATATACAAGTACGGAAAAAACTTGGTTCGCATACGAAAACATGCTTGAACACTTGCAGTACATACAAGTACTAGAAATTAAGGATTGTATAAGTACGCACAACTTACAATTCATTTAGAGTACGAGCAACTTAAACATCATCTAAGTACGAGAAACTTAGATGTGCAGAATTACTGAGTATGAAACACTAGGCTAAATAAACATAACGAGCATATGTTTAAAGGGTCAATCATCAAAAACTTTGTTTGGATAAACTGTTTGCATCCGAACACATGCAAACATATGAGGAGGCCGAGCAAAATGTATAGTTATGCCGTAAGGGGCCGAATACCTGTGTTATCAAAAGTATTAAAAGTACTGGTGCCTCGCAGGGCCAATGCTTATGGTCATGCAGGACCAGCCAAACTTTTTCATGCCACTTACTTACCCATCAATCTAAGTTCTGGACCTCTAGAGGGATTTCATCTGCAACCTCTATACTGGTCTCATTAACGGGACCATCTCCAGCCGCATTCTCCTTCAAAATGATAGGTTCATTGGTTGTGTCCCGGACAGGTGAACGTTCAACAATGGTACCATGGGTGTCAGTAGGGGTCTCCTCATCAGCCTCAGCAAAGTCTTCAATTTGCTGGTCCACATCGTCCTCAAGATCATCTGCAGTGGTTGACACACGTTTGCTCGGCAAGTCATTTTCAACCCAGAGAGGAGAGTCATCTGCAACTCCAGCCTTTGTCAAACATGCCTCCCATCATGCAATCCAGATTTGGTCCTGAATGGCCGGCATCTGTTCAACATAACTGGCCGTTGTGGCGTCAAAGCCTTTCTGATAGCCCTCTTCATAGGCAGCTTTCTTAGTGCTGTCAATTTCTGACAAAGGCTGATTAAGGCTCTCTTCGGCAATCTCGAGTTTGCTCTTAGCTCCATCAAAGTCAGATTTGGCTTTGTCTCTCTCTCTCTCTCTTTCTAGCCGAGAAACTGTCCGAAGTAGTCGAGTGTTGTCGTTCAACAATCTGATCCTTTCGGCCTCAGCTTCTTGGTACTTCTGGCCCAAAGTGACCATCTTTTGGATAAACTAAAGGAAAACCAGAATAAAGTTTGGAATTAAATGAGACATGATGACATACAAAGTTATGAACAAAAACACCAAAAACACGTTACCTTGATTCCACTGACGAGTCCGGTGGACACAAGTCGATCAAAGGGAGAGGAGGACTCTTTCTGCATATCAACCGGTAATAATAAACCCTGAGCAAGGGCCAGTGCAGTCTCCGAAGAGCTAGCACTATCTCCGACGTTAACCGGACGCTCGCCCCTCATAAGTAAAGGGGCCCAGGTTTCATGAGCTACCTGGATGCTCGGAGAGGGATTTTCCAGAGGTGATATTGCAGCTTGGGCACTAGAGTCCCCGGCTTCTTAGTTCCTAGGGCGTTTGTCCCGATGAGCGTTAATAGCTTCAAGGGAACTATCACGTTCCCGAGGAGACGAAGAGGATCATGTTGAAGCCCCTCTAGTTCGATGAGATGGTGGAGGGGCGTGGCCAGTTGATGGCACCCTTTCAATGACACTGCGTCCCCGTGAAGTGACGGTAAGAAGGGAACTAAGGTTCAGGGGTTGACGAGTCATAGTACCTGAGATTGGTGGAGATGGAGAATAGCCGGAGAAAGATGATTGGCTGGTTTCACGGCTGGGAACTGGCTGTTCGGGCTGTCGTTGAGAGGCAGCCTGTCTTAGAGGGGTCTTCGAACTCTCAGCCGAGGTAACGGAACACCTTCTGAAATGGGAACCTCACCCAACTGCCTGGCGACTGTCACTCCGGCGTTAGCCCTTTGACTTCTCGGCTGGGGAGCAGTTGAGGTTGAGGCAGCACTAGTGCTCGGATTGGCGAGTCTTATGTCGATAACCCCTCTATGTGCGGGATCGTACCCTAATAGAACATCCGCGTTGTGTAGACACCCCAATCTGGGCTTCTAGATTAGTTTACTTACGGTGTTTGATTCCCCAATGATAGCGTCTTTGAGTTTTGAGAGTTTGCAAAACCCTTGAACCTAACTAGCCTAAGCCACTTCAAAAACCAAAAACCCTACTGGTCCGCGCCAGGGCGCAACCATCCCGTGCCAGGGCGCACCCTCGCGCGATAGACTCACTCCATCGCGCGACAGTGCGCCAGGGCGCACCATCGCGCCCCTGACTCACTCCATCGCGCGACAGTGCGCCAGGGCGCACCATCGCGCGACAGACTGACTCTATCGCGCGATGGTCAAAGCTGTCCCATCACCTTTATCAGCTGGGATGCTTAGCCACCAAGCAAACCTCAACCAGCCTCGTGGACTGGCTGAGCTCCTCTCATTACACCAACCAGATTTACCTCCATCATTCTCTATAAATACCCCCATTCTTCTTCCATTAAAGGGGTTCAAGAATTTCAAAAGAATACACTTTGGGTCACCATTCCCCATTTTCACACCTCAACCTTCCAAGAACAAAGTTTGTTCTTTGCTTCTACCACTCAAACTCCTCAATCAAGCCTTCAAACATCAAAGTTCAAACACCTTTCAAACTCAAAACCGAAGGTATAGCTTACCTTTGTTCTGTTTTCTGTTCTGATCTCTGAGGGGGGCTGGCAGGGCCGAGGCTGGTAATCAATACCAGTTCTGGTCCTAAAGCTGGCAAGGTTTCAAAAACCGTCGAGGTAGGAACCAACGCGCGATGGTCCCACTCTCGCGTGCGACACTTCGGTGCTGCATGCGATGGACCGCGTGGGGATTGGTGTCCTACTGTTTTGTGCTTTATTTTATGTATAGATCACTCTGTTAAGCATGTTAAAAACCAGTTTACTGCTTTCCTTTGTTAGAAATTGCTAGCCGTAGTTCAATTTGCATGTCTTCTGTTTTGGAGTACCCCTGGGATTATTCTGGACCTGTCCCAGAACCCAGAAATGTGTAAACCAAACACTGGTCCGCGCCAGGGCTCACCATCGCGCGCCAGACTGGCTCCGTCGCGCGACAGTGCGCCAGGGCGCACCATCGCGCGCCGGACTCGCACCATCGCGCGACAGTGCGCCTGGGCGCATCCTCGCGCGCCAATCTGAAACCATCGCGCGACAGAGTGCCTCTGACCAGTGAGTGGCCTTGCACGGGTAGCTTAGTTTTAGGTCATTATTTTGTCCCCACACTGTTTATGGGGTGTTTTATTAATTTGTAGGGCTTTTTAGCCTTTAACATTCCTTTAAACTGTATATTATGCTGCTATAAACTGCGTGGTTTGTCCTGGGTGTGCACTGGTCCTTCCAGAGCCCAGATGGTTTGAGAATAAGAGCTGTGGGTTTGAGCTTACCGGCGCGCGCTTGTCTTGGAATTGTGTGCGCAGGAGTAAGCAGCATGCAGTGACTTGCTCAGTGCATGCTGGTTTCTTCTTACGCACGTCACTCAAAAACAGGGGCCTCCCAGTTTGTTTAAACTCCCACAGCAGTCTGTTCTCATCCTATACGAACTGCTCATCCATGCTATCATTCACATCCTGCAAACATGTTACAGTTTTAAATCCCCGATTAACTGTTCCCCTGCCCTAATTGGCTAAAAATTGATTAATGAAACAGAATCGCAAACAAACATTTTTCGCAAATGCCTAAGTAGAGACCGATCTCCGGATTGGGCGAGAGAGGTGCCATAAAACCCTTCCCCTCTCGTAACCTGGCTCCCGAACCCAGATATGGTTATGACGGACTGGTTCCTTAACTTTTTCAAATCAAACAACGCGGCAAGTGCTTCGAAATACGGTTCCTTGGGTGTCGGACCTTCAAACCCGAGTGGCGACTCTGTATTTTTGCGAGCGCTTGCTTCCCCGCTCGCGCTCCCTCGACCCGGGCATCTCGCGTCTCGGAATCCGAAAATTCCGAAAACGGGCACGCATGCCCACAGTGGCGACTCTGCTGGGGATCGAATCAATATTGGCCTATACTTAGATTTTAATACGCTCGAGAACAATCCCATAAAAGTCTGTCAAAATAGTGAGCTTCGCGTTGCTAAAGAAAGGATTGGTGATTTAACAGGACCTCGTGTTCGGCCATCCAATCTGGGGCTTTTCCGATTGTTCTCTTGTATAGTTTCTTCTAAGTATTGATCAATAAAGAGAGCCAAATTTGAAAAAGGCATTTGCGAATTTGCGATTCTGTTCGATTAATCAAATTCTTTAGCATTTTTCATATGCATCGATGTGGGATAAAGCAGCGTTGGATCGTTTTGGCAATCCGGCACGGTTTACCAGAGCTCGGGGACCCCGAATGACCAACAACCTTCGACGATGATGAGTCATTCTACCATGTGACTGTTGCTCTGCGATTACGCGGGCAGCGGGAGGTATATCTTGGCTCTAGTCTGAGGAACCCGTTACAAGCCAAAACCAGCCTTTGCATATACAAAGCATTAGAACTCTCCAAACTAGGACAGGTACCTACAAGGTAAGATTATTTGCATCTAACCCCCATATACTGTCTACGTGTTACTGCTTTCCCTATCGCATGTACTGTACATCCATAGGAGCATGCTTAAGGTTGTTTTGTCTTTCGAGTTTGTCTTACGCTGTCTAAAGACGTTGTTGGACCCGATGAGGAGTCGATCATTCTGTTGAATGTTCGTTATCAATCGCAAAGTCCTTAGTTCAATGAGACTTTGAGAAATCAAAATTTACTACATCCTTGGCTCATGCCCGATTGAAGATTCAACCGAAAATATGGAACAATAAAAGTAGCGATGCCATGTCACTGGTACTACCCAGGTTGAAGTGCGAAGTCACTATACACCGCCGTGTTCAAGGTTAAGGTGCCATGTCATCATTACCGAGTTGTTCCAAATTCAAAGTTGAACCTTTAAATGGGACTAGTCGAAGATTTAGTCTATTTTGACATCTTTTAGGATCTGTCGATCTACTCAGGGACACATTGCCAAAAAGAATTCTGAGGATTCTGACAACGTCTGAAACTCGTGAGGCAAACTCGTCTCTGGAACTGTACATGCATACATTCTGTTTTGCGTAGGAGCATGTTTAGGGCGGCTTCTAGGTTGTCTCTTTCTTTCGAGTCTGTCTTATACTTATTAGGACGCTGCTAGACCCGATGAAGAGTCGTGCATCTCGATGGTGCATGTTGTTAATTTTTCAAAGTCCTTAGATCAACAAGACTTTGAGAAATCAAACCTTATTAAGTCCTTGGCTCATGCCCGATTAAGGATTCGACCGACAATAAGGAACCACAAAGTATTGATGTCGTGACATTGATATCATTCAGGTTACAAGTGCCTTGTCACTTACAACCACCCCGGCTAAAGCACAGCGTTGCCCACGCCACCCCGGTTAAGGTGTCACGCCGTCAATACCAAGTTGTTTCTAATTCAAAGTCGAATCTTCAAATGGGACTAGTCGAAGACTTAGTCTGTCTTGACATCTCTTAGGATCAGTTTGATCTATTCAAAGGATACACCCCCAAAAAGAATTCTGAGGATTCTGGTAGCCTCCGAACATCATGAGACAGACTTGTCTCTAGTTCTAGAGTCTAGGGTTGACACCGACAACGACGTGTACATTGCATTTTGCTGTAGGAACACCACTGAGCTTTTGTCTTACTTTGCTGTCCAAAGCTTAAAGCCATTGCACCGAACAAGAGAGCACCGAAAGGAAGAGCCAAACCTACTTGGGAACGTTTGCATCAGAATCCGGTTCAAAAGGCTTGTCAAGCTAGGACCCCAGTCAGTCACAACGGAGGCTTCTCCAGGATCACTGTTGGCCGCCCTATAGTCGGGTTCACCATCGATTTTGCAAAAAGCCACGCTGCCGGCTTCTCCATCTTCAGCTTCTTCATCAAGCTCCATTGAAAAACCTGCGATGACAGATCAACCGCTCACTTTGGAAACCATGGTCATGAACCTCCAGAACAGTATCGCTGCTATGCAACAGAGGGCTACTCAGACAGATGCTAACATCACTCGCCTAAATGACCTTATCAACACTCGTCTTCCACTAGTGGCCGAAGAGGAAGGCGAGGACGATGAGGATGTTCATACGGAACCCGTCTTTGTTGAGGATCCAAAGGCTTATCGTTCAGCCCACTTCTAGAGAGGCTCGTGTGCTTGCTCCAAAGCCCGTTGTTGTTAGGCCTGTTCAAGACCCTGACATAGCTGCTCTTATAGCCAAGATGGTTAAGTTGGAAGAAGCTATTTCAAAATCTGAGAAGATCAGCGCAGGGGGAATCGACCTGGATCGCCTCTGTTTGTACCCTAATGCTAAGCTTCCTGACAAATTCAAGATGCCTGACTTGGTTAAGTTCGATGGGAGCGGTGATCCCAAGACTCATCTCTTTGGCTACCATGCTGCCATGAAGCTGTTGGGTGTGGAAAGTGAGGCCATGTCTCAGCTTTTCCCACAGATTCTCTCTGGGCCTGCCTTCCATTGGTTTCTGTCGCTTGACATCTCCAAAAGAAGAACTTGGGAAGACATAGGGGCTGCCTTTGTCTCGCAGTACAATTATAACTTTCAACTCAAGATGACTACTCGTGAGTTGGAGTCCACCAAAATGGAAGCAAAGGAGTCCTTTGCGGATTTTGTTAAGAGGTGGAGAGCCAAAGCCGCTCTAATGACTGATCGCCCGAGCGAGAGGGATCAACTTCGCATCATCTCTCGCAATCTCCAGCCTGACTATGCCAAGCACCTCGTGTTGGTTCAAGCATCTGCAAACTTTGAGACTTTCTTTGAGTCTGGTTTGGCCATTGAGGATGCACTGCAGAGTGGAATTCTGCCTAGGGGAGAGTCCTCCTCACAGAAAGCTAAGCTGCGGCCCTACTCTGAAAATAGTAGCACGTTGTTCGGTAACGACAACTACTCTAATACTGCTACAAGTGGGAGCGATGCTCCGGTTTTCGACTCCAATCGCGCTGCCGATGTCAACCAAGTTCAAAATGCCCAAAGCTACCGGACCCGAACCCAACCTCGGAGTTTCTCTGTCTTCGAGGCACCTCTATCCGCAGTGATGGAAAAGCTCATTAAATCGGGGCATCTCAAGCCTTTGACCCCAACTTCTCCGCCAAAAGTTCTACCTTCTGGTTACAAACCTCACCTCTTCTGTGCCTTCCACCAAATGCCTGGCCATCCCACTGACGCATGCTATCGTCTTCGACATGAGATTCAAGATCTCATTGACAATGGCACGGTTCAAGTTCCACCAAAGCCCAACGTCATTTCCAACTCCTTGCCTCAACACAACTCTGACCCTCTGGTTGGTCAGATATCTATCACCTCCACTCAAATCAACCCGAGCTCCACCATATTTAACCCTAGCCACTATATCGTCCCAAAGAGCCAACCCAAACCAATCGTATCCATCCCGTTCGAACTGGAGATTAACATGATGGCTGTAGGTTGGGCAATTGAGGTCTTCACTGCCGACACCTGGATTGACAGTAATGAGGAGCTTACGAAGGAGCGGACTGGCCGGTTGAAGTCCGTTGATCAAAGGAGCACCGAGTAGGTTTGGTCCAAGAAGCTGAGGAAGTCGAAGTGCTGTTGCTTGGGCCTGACACCCGCTGGATCCTACCTCTTTTTGTGGAAGCTATGGGTAGCTTTTTAAATATTGCGTTTTCAAATCGCGTCTAGTTTGCATTGGCGTTTTGTCTGAGTCTGACACAGAGTCTTTTGAGTCATCTAAGTCTAGCTCTGAGTCGGAGGTTGTGCCTCTTGGCCCTCCATGTTGTAGCTTTTGTTTCAGGTTTCGAGTCTGCTGTACTTGGCAAACCCCGATGGGCTTTCTTTATGATATGCATTATCTTGCTTCTAAGTACTTCGCTGGTTTTTGAATAAACTGTGTCAACTCCGACGACGAAGGGATAGATTTCGATGGGATCATCCCCAAGGAAATGTGTTCCCTCGCCGAAAGGGAAGACGAAAGGCATGCTCAGCCTATTAATTGAAATTGTAGTTCTCAATAAACTTGAAATATGAGGTAGACCTCCAAATGGTTCAAACTGATTCAACGCAGTGCCCCGAGGAGCATTGTGCCCAGTCAGAAAGGCTCAAAGAATTCATCGAAATCTTGGCATGGTCCCTCAAAGACATGCCTGGTGTTGATCCTGAGATAAAGGAACATCAAATCCCATTGCTACCAGGTGCCAAACCATGTGAAGCAAAGCTCAGAAGGTCCAGTGCCTCATACCATGTTCAAGTTTGCAGGAACAGCGTTCCGCCAAACATAAGTTGGAAAAGTTCAAAATTGGTCTGGAACGAGACATGTCAACCGAAGCACACTGGACTCTGTGCTATCAAAGCCGTTTTATCTGAGGCTGTGGCCAGAGATCATCGATCTCGACGACCTCGATGGCAATCAATTTCAAATACCTTGGTCAACATGGATCAATTCAAAAGTCTTTTCCCTGAGAGAAGCTCGTTGGGCTGAAAACTCCAATGGTGGGCAGTTCCAAGCAAAAGTTAGAGCAGCCTGCTAGACCAAGAACCTATGAAGGAGGTCTAGGCAAAAGTAAAGGCAACGTTTGAAAGCTCGCTAGACCGAAAACCCGAATGGGCGGTTCTAGGCAAAAGTTAGAGCGTAAAAGGTGAGGTAAAATACTCGAGTGAACCTTGGCCTGAACTACGTTCTGACCTGATTCCCTAGCTTGGGATACGTAGGCAGTCTCTCTTTGAGACTCGGTCACATTCTATCAATTGGATTCATGGTTGACATTTTGGTACACATCAAAGGTCGAAGAGGATCGAAGATCAGATCAAGCTGCATTGGAGGAATCAGAAGGGGGAAAACCTTTGTCTTTCAATTTTATTACAAACTGCTTCTTCAATTTACAGGCTGAGCATAAGTCTTAAAATATTTGAAGCATCAAAAACAGAACGAAATGCTAGAGGCCTTAACCGGCTCACAATTTATTCTAAGTTCAGCGAAGTCTGGTATAAGCAACCGTAGTGCGTTTGTTCGAAGTGATGCGCGTTGGTCTCAAACCTGCGCACGCTTCTTGCAACAGACAGTAGCAGTTAACTACGACCCTCGAATGTCATTCCAGGGGCTTTTGCCAAGTCTTGTCATACCGTGCAGACCTAATGTGACTGCACGGGGGTGTCGGTTTCAGTCCAGGCCTATACGAGTCATTCTCTGCGTCTTATGACCATCTTTGCGACATTTTTCCAGCTTTTCAATCAACTGTCGTTTCGAGATGCTTTTCTCAGTTTTGTTTGTACATGTCTTTGTGCCTTTTTGCGTCTTTCGCAAGTGTCAGTTTCACCTGTCTAAGGAATGTTGTGAGTTTTTGGCTCTTTAATACCCAAAAATTTCATTATGTTCCGTATGTCTAAGGGTTTGCATTATACCCTGGGGCTCTTTTTCCCTTTTCATTTGAGCTAGGCGAGTCTGTTTATGTGCGCACGTCTGTGTGTTGATTCAAATCACTTGTCAATGCAAATTAGATATTAGTGGTTAGTTTTTGCATTCTCTTCAACACTTGTAAAAGAGGGTCAATAAACTGGAAAACGCAATTTTTACATTGCTACCCTAGTATCTGTAACCACAAGCAGTGGAATCTTGTGGACATCAAGGGTGTAGAGACCCGTAAATTTCCTTATTTTTTTTAATTTTAATATTTTATAAAGGGATAAGTGATGGTTTAGTGTGGAGATTGTGGTTGTAGGTTAATGTGCAAGAATATGGAAAATATGGGTGTTAGTGTAATATAGTGCATGTGTGTATATGTGTGTGTGTGCCAGGAGAGAAAATTCATTTTCTCTCCTCCCTCTCCATCTCTCGGTTCTCTCTCTCCTCTCCCGGCTCTCTTCATCTCTCTCACTCTCTCACCCAAAAACTCGCCTCTAAACTCAAAACCCAAAACTATCAACCTCAACTCCATTTTCTACTTGTGTAATCGGGCTCGTATCGCATTGGATAGAGCTCGGTTCGGTGTATTTAGCTCGGTTGGGATTCCGGAAGCTAGGGCTTGCATAATCTCTTTGGTTTCGGCTTGGATACTCGAGGTAGGGAATTCTACCTCTCTTTATATGTTTTATGGGTGATTTGGTGCATGAATCGTGCTTGTAATGTCGTGTTTAAGTTTGGATTGAAAATTCGTAGTTGCTGTTAGAATTGTCTGTTTTTCCTAGATTCCTACCGGTAGGCCCGTCCTTTCTACCGGTAGAACGTTGTTACTTTACCAGAAAATCGATTCCCTACCGGTAGGAGCCTTTTCCCTACCGGTAGAACAATTGAGAAATTTCTTCGTAACCAGCTCAAACGTACAGCAGCAGCTCAAAAGCTGCTCAACGTATCGAACTTCTACCGGTAGGAATTCCATACCTACCGGTAGGTCAAGCACAAATTCGAATGTTGACCTTTCTGTTTCCAAGTTCTACCGGTAGGACTTGCTTGCCTACCGGTAGGTTGCGTGAATTGGAGTTTCTACCGGTAGGACTTGTTCACCTACCGGTAGGTCTAGGTTCTACCGAAATGTTGGCCTTTCTGTCTTCAAGTTCTACCGGTAGGACTTGCCTGCCTACCGGTAGGAGACTAGGAGTTTGAGCTGCTTTCAGCTGCTTCCTTGAGCTGCTGCAGTATCTTTCAGCTGCTTTCCTATATCCTTCAACTCGCGTGTCGAAGCTTTTCATTGACTCTATTGGGTTCGTTTACGCATCATTTCTAGTGTTTGGAGAATAATACATATTTCATACCTAAAAACGTACCCGATGGACTTGAATGAACTTAATGGGTTAATTATCACAGAAACTAGGATCGACGGATTGACGTTAATGGATTACGGATAAAATGTGATATGTTACCGCATAAAATAAACCGAAAATCGCAGTGAGTAGTTGATGCGTGGGTCATGGGTTTAACTTGAAGTAAAAGGTTAGTAGATTGCTTAAAGGGGAATTAATGACGGTTTACGAACATGTGAAGAACACAATGATATAAAAGATAGCTATTCGATGTAACGTGAAGCACGTATTGTGAATGTTGATATCTTTGAAACCTGAAGCTGAGAATAAAACATGAGAATCAGATGTACGGGGTCTTAAGAACCCGGAATGAGAATCGGATGTACGGGGTCCCGAGAACCCGGAATGAGAATCGGATGTACGGGATGAGAATCGGATGTACGGGGTCCCGAGAACCCGGAATGAGAATTGGATGTACGGGGTCATGATCACCCGGAATGTAAATTGGGTATACGGGGTCCTAATGCCCGGAATGTCTTTTGATTGATATCATAATGTGACGATGTGAAAGATTTCTTGCGTGCCCATCAAGGATCCATAGGGAACTTCTGAGATACTAAGCGGTTGGAACGTAACCATATGAGGTGGATGTGTGAAGATCGAAAGATGAGTAAAAATGAATTCAAAGGACAAAGATAGGTTAATTGACAAGAGTGAAGTGTTCGTTTACGTTCTAAATTTCTAATATAGTACTTGTGTCTTATCCATGCTCCTTTGTTATCCGAAAGTCCATGTTTCATCGGCATCTTTCATCTCATTTGCATATAGAGTTTGCGTAGACTTTTCTACTGGGCTAGTGTAGCTCAAGCCTTATATTATTTTCAGGTGCTAACCCGGAACCATAGCTTGCATTGCTTGGCGTGCTTGGAGTGTGGACATTATTTTTGAAAGTTAACCGAAGGAGTTGCCTATTCATCTTTGTAAATTTATTTTGAAAGATGTATTTGTAACTAAAATTGTAATTCTTTTGACTCGAAATATTGTAACCACTAATTCTTTTTCGAACTTCGCTACTTATGATAATCTGGGGCCGTCGAGCCAATGTTGTAATATGTTGGAACATTATGGACTTGGAAGCTTAATTGAGGGAATGGGAACACAGTGATCTTTTGGGTACAGTACGGATATTTGTGAGTATTTTTATTATGAAAATCATTTATAATTATGTTAAAATTCGAGGACGGGACAACTTGGTATCAGAGCGTCTAGGTTTGAATACTTTGAGACCGTGGGGAGACTTTAGTCTCATGGGTTCAAAATCATAGCAAAATTTTTACATGATATGTGTGCTTGCATTAAGGAGTCAGTACATTGGCATTACATTGCATTTACGATAATGTAGATTGTCAAGGCATGGTTGGCTTGTGTTGGGAAAGTCGGACGTTTAGTCTCACGATGTAGTCGTGGTTGTTATTGTTGATAGTTGTTGTCGTTGATTGTGTTATGTTTTCAATCATTGTAGCGCGATGCCTCCGAGACGTCAAAATAACCTTGCTAGGGAAATTGTAGCGGCACTTGCAGAGTCAAACCTTCTGAACCCAGCACTTAGGGCTAACACAAATGACCGTGCCATGGAAGCAATGAGGGCATTCCATCGTATGAAACCACCTCAATTCGATGGGGAGAGTAGCGATCCTCTTGTGGCCGACCATTGGCTTGCACAAGTTCGTAAAATCTTTAACGCTCTTAGGATTACTGAAGATGACCTACGAGTGAGCATTGTGGCCATTCAACTTACTGGCGAGGCGAATGAGTGGTGGGAATCAGTTTTAGGAGCAAGAAGAGACATTAGGAGAATGTCAAGGACGGTTACTCGAATAAATGAACCTGATGCAGAGAACTTGACTTGGGCTGAGTTTGAAGAACTCTTCGAGAATCAATATTTTCCAGAAACGTATCGCGAGCAACTTAGAGAACAATTTGAGAAACTAGAACAAGGTAATATGACCGTCTCCGAATATGCTACGAAATTTCAGTCTCTGTCCCGTTTTGCTCCGGAATTAGTGGCATCAGAAGAAAGAAAGTGTAGGCGTTTTGAGAAGGGATTACACCCATCCATTAAGTTGTTGGTTGTGAGCCAGCGCATTGGAAGGTTTTCCGAGATTGTTGAATGTGCAAGGAGTGTTGAGAATCCAGTGGGTGCGCAGGGAGAACCAAAAGTGTGGGAAACTAAGCAACCGACCTCTAGTGCAAGTTTGCCTTCGGGAAGTTCTGAGAGCCAAGGGAGAAAGCGACAGCGAGAACCACATCAATCATTGCATGTTCAACAGAGTTTGGGGCCGCCTACTTCTTCGGGAAGTCATGGAGCTTTTGTCAGACCACAAATTGTGTGCCATCGGTGTGGTCAGTCAGGTCACTTTCGTGCTCAGTGTTCGCAACAGCGGAAGACATGTTTCATTTGCGGTGCACCTAATCATCTTGCGAGAAGATGCCCTCAAAAAGTAGGAGAGCATAGTGGGCCTAGTTCAGTGAGACCAGGGCAGAGTCTAGTTCGACATCACTCCCAATTCCAGTCTACTTCGGGTCAAGGGTCACGGGTTGAGCGAGGATTAAGTCTTACCATTTCTCAAACTCTAGAGACACCAGATGTGTGGGGTAATTTCCCCTCTCTCGTTTAATCCTTTGCTAGGATTCTTTCAATTTGGGAACATATCATCTTTCCGTGGTTTGCATCTTTTCTTTGACTTGAATTTGAACACCGAGGATTCCAAGACCATTCTCATTTGTTGAGTAACACCTCCAGATAGTATTAGCCGAGACTATGAGTTGGTTGTTTCAGGTTGTCATTTTGTCTGTGATCTCAGTGTCTTACGTGAGGTGAGGTTTGGTCTTGTCTTGAGAAAAGATTGGTTATGCCAGTGTTGTTTGCTATATGTCGAACGTGTCTTCATCCGAGTTTTTCTTTTACCGCTCTTTTCTCTATGGTTTAGTTGAACCTTGGTTGAAATTGTATATGAGCAAGTTATCCATGAAGTCGTTTGTTCATTAGCTTGAATAGATTTTGACATCTGCATCAATTACCACACGATCCTTTCTAGTGCTACTATGTGCTGTACGAACCCTTGTCATGAAATACCATGTGGTGTACCTACTATTGATTTTGAAGTAACTATTGTTGATATCTTTGAGTACTTCTCGTCTATTATTCTCATTCTACTCCTTATGTTACGATTCATGGTATAAAATCTCGTTAGTCGAATTGGAATTATGTTGCCATGGTTACAAGTTTCTTAGTTTGCAGTTGCTATTCACTTGATCTCTGTTGTTACAACCTCTATCTATCAAAGCTAAGTTAGTAGTGATGTCTTCAACGACATCGCATCCTTTTGTGCTGTCAAATTCAAATCTTGTTGTGATTGTGGCCTCTCTCGGGCGTTTAAAAAAAAAAAAAAATCTGATATAGTCCTCAGCCTTGGAGGTACATGGTTTGTTCTATACTGTTTCGTTCTGGCTTATCAAGAGTTATGCACCTTTCGGTATTAGTCTAATTATGGTTGCGCATCTTTTGTTAGTTTTGGCCCTATCTTTCATATTGTGCTCATCATTGGTATCAGGATACTCATTTGCCAAGGCATATGTACTCGTTTCCTAGACTCGTGGACTAGTGGGGCAGATGAAGTTACTTTTCCTAGATTCTTGGGTTTGTTATGAGTTGGTGCATTGAGTTTGTGGCCGCTTTAAAGATTTCCCATCTTCCATATAATACAAATTCATTGGTGCCGTTAGATGCGGACTTGCCATTTTTGCCTACTTTAGCATCACAATTTGTTGTGACTCCTCAACGTTGAAGTTACGAGATTTGAACTTACTTTTGCTTCATATCGGCTTGCTCATTTAGACTTTATCGATTGGTCTAAATTCCGTCATTGCAGCCTCTGGTCTATTTATTGAAAACTGCTACTCTATTCAAGTTCTTGTGTCTTAACACTCACTTATTGGAGACAAATTTTTTTTTTGGTGACCTATTTATTGGTTAATATTGATTTATAGTTGTTGTTCGATTCAAATTCACTTGTTGTAGTTGGTCTCTGTGATGTTCAAACTTGTAGCCTTCGTGGTAGTCCCTCGACTTTGAAAGTATAAAACTCATTCTATATTGCTCAATTTCACTCTGTTAGAAGTTTTGCTTATCCTTGGTATTGGACACATTGTCGATCTTGCATCAGTTCGTTTACTTAGTGAGCTGTCCTGTTGCTATGTGTTTGTCCTCAGTATTGAAATCTATCATTTGCAAGAGATTGTTCACCAACTCATTTGGCTTGTAGAGTAATGAGAAGGTTACGATCGGTTATTTCTATGTTCCTCGGTACGTTGAGTTGGTTGTTTAGCGAATTTAAAGATTTCATGTGTTCCTTGGATTCCGGATGCCTCGTCTCCATTCTTTGAGTCCTTGATCAGTGTTGTCTGAGTCTTGAAGCTCACTGTTTCGTTTGAGATAACCGAAGGACGATGTTGACCGTCGTTGATACCCCTTTGTCATTCGAAGTGAGAGGACGTATTTCGTAAAGTATCGCCGCATTGAGGTTAGTTTCATTGAGGCAGAAAAAGGAGGAGCTTTTATCGTTTGAAGAATACGTTATGTATCGGATACGGTGCGTGTCTTTCGGATACCCAGGCGACAACCGACGAAATCCAGTTGGAAGAGGCGATTGATCACCGCCCATTCCAGATGGAAGTCTCGGGAAGTCAATTGGACTATCGGGTATTCTTGATGCATTTTAATACATAGGTATTGAAGAAGTATGAAACGAATCTGTTGCATGTGTTAGAGAGGTCCGAAGTTGAGTTAAAAGCCGACGTGTCCTAAGGTGAGAATCCGACACGTATCCTAGATTTGTGTAGCCAAGTTTTGAGAGGCAATACGATACGATTAATATGAGTTTACATGGGGAAAGGGGGACGAAGTTCGAAGGAGATATCCACCTTCGTTTTAGTTGATTGATGTGAGTATGACGTAGCACTTTCATGATTATTGAACCGTTACATATATAAGTTGTTGTGATTTTGCGTATCTATATGATGCTTGGTAGCGTTGGACCTGGTTTGGCAAATTTCGGGACGAAATTTCTTTAAGGAGGGTAGAATGTAGAGACCCGTAAATTTCCTTATTTTTTTTAATTTTAATATTTTATAAAGGGATAAGTGATGGTTTAGTGTGGAGATTGTGGTTGTAGGTTAATGTGCAAGAATATGGAAAATATGGGTGTTAGTGTAATATAGTGCATGTGTGTATATGTGTGTGTGTGCCAGGAGAGAAAATTCATTTTCTCTCCTCCCTCTCCATCTCTCGGTTCTCTCTCTCCTCTCCCGGCTCTCTTCATCTCTCTCACTCTCTCACCCAAAAACTCGCCTCTAAACTCAAAACCCAAAACTATCAACCTCAACTCCATTTTCTACTTGTGTAATCGGGCTCGTATCGCATTGGATAGAGCTCGGTTCGGTGTATTTAGCTCGGTTGGGATTCCGGAAGCTAGGGCTTGCATAATCTCTTTGGTTTCGGCTTGGATACTCGAGGTAGGGAATTCTACCTCTCTTTATATGTTTTATGGGTGATTTGGTGCATGAATCGTGCTTGTAATGTCGTGTTTAAGTTTGGATTGAAAATTCGTAGTTGCTGTTAGAATTGTCTGTTTTTCCTAGATTCCTACCGGTAGGCCCGTCCTTTCTACCGGTAGAACGTTGTTACTTTACCAGAAAATCGATTCCCTACCGGTAGGAGCCTTTTCCCTACCGGTAGAACAATTGAGAAATTTCTTCGTAACCAGCTCAAACGTACAGCAGCAGCTCAAAAGCTGCTCAACGTATCGAACTTCTACCGGTAGGAATTCCATACCTACCGGTAGGTCAAGCACAAATTCGAATGTTGACCTTTCTGTTTCCAAGTTCTACCGGTAGGACTTGCTTGCCTACCGGTAGGTTGCGTGAATTGGAGTTTCTACCGGTAGGACTTGTTCACCTACCGGTAGGTCTAGGTTCTACCGAAATGTTGGCCTTTCTGTCTTCAAGTTCTACCGGTAGGACTTGCCTGCCTACCGGTAGGAGACTAGGAGTTTGAGCTGCTTTCAGCTGCTTCCTTGAGCTGCTGCAGTATCTTTCAGCTGCTTTCCTATATCCTTCAACTCGCGTGTCGAAGCTTTTCATTGACTCTATTGGGTTCGTTTACGCATCATTTCTAGTGTTTGGAGAATAATACATATTTCATACCTAAAAACGTACCCGATGGACTTGAATGAACTTAATGGGTTAATTATCACAGAAACTAGGATCGACGGATTGACGTTAATGGATTACGGATAAAATGTGATATGTTACCGCATAAAATAAACCGAAAATCGCAGTGAGTAGTTGATGCGTGGGTCATGGGTTTAACTTGAAGTAAAAGGTTAGTAGATTGCTTAAAGGGGAATTAATGACGGTTTACGAACATGTGAAGAACACAATGATATAAAAGATAGCTATTCGATGTAACGTGAAGCACGTATTGTGAATGTTGATATCTTTGAAACCTGAAGCTGAGAATAAAACATGAGAATCAGATGTACGGGGTCTTAAGAACCCGGAATGAGAATCGGATGTACGGGGTCCCGAGAACCCGGAATGAGAATCGGATGTACGGGATGAGAATCGGATGTACGGGGTCCCGAGAACCCGGAATGAGAATTGGATGTACGGGGTCATGATCACCCGGAATGTAAATTGGGTATACGGGGTCCTAATGCCCGGAATGTCTTTTGATTGATATCATAATGTGACGATGTGAAAGATTTCTTGCGTGCCCATCAAGGATCCATAGGGAACTTCTGAGATACTAAGCGGTTGGAACGTAACCATATGAGGTGGATGTGTGAAGATCGAAAGATGAGTAAAAATGAATTCAAAGGACAAAGATAGGTTAATTGACAAGAGTGAAGTGTTCGTTTACGTTCTAAATTTCTAATATAGTACTTGTGTCTTATCCATGCTCCTTTGTTATCCGAAAGTCCATGTTTCATCGGCATCTTTCATCTCATTTGCATATAGAGTTTGCGTAGACTTTTCTACTGGGCTAGTGTAGCTCAAGCCTTATATTATTTTCAGGTGCTAACCCGGAACCATAGCTTGCATTGCTTGGCGTGCTTGGAGTGTGGACATTATTTTTGAAAGTTAACCGAAGGAGTTGCCTATTCATCTTTGTAAATTTATTTTGAAAGATGTATTTGTAACTAAAATTGTAATTCTTTTGACTCGAAATATTGTAACCACTAATTCTTTTTCGAACTTCGCTACTTATGATAATCTGGGGCCGTCGAGCCAATGTTGTAATATGTTGGAACATTATGGACTTGGAAGCTTAATTGAGGGAATGGGAACACAGTGATCTTTTGGGTACAGTACGGATATTTGTGAGTATTTTTATTATGAAAATCATTTATAATTATGTTAAAATTCGAGGACGGGACAAAGGGCATGTCGGCCCAAGGCCAAGCAAAGCATATTTCTGGGGCTCGTTTGCCCAAGCATCAAAGAAAGGGCACGCAGGCCCACTACTGTTGCTACATGTCAATTGGGAAAGCCAGCCCGCTCAATGTCTCTCTATCTTGGTGCGCATCTTCAGGGCAAAAGGCAGTAAAGTACTTGGGCTCAGTGGTAGTCCTTAGGCGTCGTTGTCCTCGTAGGAGCCGCCCTTAGCTTGCATCTACATTTTCAATTTGTGCATTTTCTTAGTATGCATCTTTGCATATTGTATATCAAATGTTTAAAGCAGGAAAATTCTATGACGGAATCGCTTCTGTGCGTTAGTGCAAGTATGGGGGAATGACACACGCCACTTTCCTTGTCTCATTTGCCATGGTAACCATCAAGCGCACAGCCTTGCCATCCTACTTTGCTGGCACTTGGAATGCACTTTGGGGAATCAGAATTCAATCCAATTCAATGGCTCGATCCTTTTGTATAGTGATCCGCCCTTTTCAAATCAACGACAGCCGGTCCTGTCCAATCTTCAATGGCACGATCATTTAGACTGATGATCCGCCCATCTCAATCAACGACAGCCGGTCCTGTCCTTTTCACAACGGCTTGATCATTCTGCACACTGATCTGCCCTTTCAATTCAACGATAGCCGGTCCTGTCCTTTTCACAATGGCTTGATCATTCTGCACACTGATCTGCCCTTTCAATTCAACGACAGCCGGTCCTGTCCAAATCTCAACGGCATGATCATTCTGCACACTGATCTGCCCAGTTCAAGTCAACGACAGCCGGTCCTGTCCAAATCTCAATGGCTTGATCATTCTGCATACTGATCTGTCCTTTCAAATCAACGACAGCTGGTCCTGTCCAAATCTCAATGGCTTGATCATTCTGCACACTGATCTTCCCCTTTCAAATCAACGACAGCCGGTCTTGTCCAATTTCCAACGGCTTGATAATTTTGCAAAGTGATCTTCCCGCCCATCCAAATCATCAACGACGGTCAGCCATATCGTCCGACTCAATCAACCTGATGGTCAGCCATATCATCAGCGGCGGTCAGCCATATCATCCGACTCAATCAACCTGATGGTCAGCCATATCATCAACGACGGTCAGCCATATCGTCCGACTCAATCAACCTGATGGTCAGCCATATCATCAACGGCGGTCAGCCATATCGTCCGACCCAATCAACCTGATGGTCAGCCATATCATCAACGACGGTCAGCCATATCGTCCGACTTAATCAACCCGATGGTCAGCCATATCATCCATGACGGCCAGCCATATCAGTCATTCAACGATGGTCAGCCATATCATCCATGACGGTCAGCCATATCAGTCATTCAACGATGGTCAGCCATATCATCAATGACGGTCAGCCATATCAGTCATTCAACGATGGTCAGCCATATCATCCATGACGGTCAGCCATATCGTCTATTTCCACCAAATCAACGGCTTGATCATTCTGCACACTGATCAGCCCGTCTCCTGTCATGTCTGCAACGGTTTGATCATTTATACTGATGATCCTCCCATCCAGACTTTAACGGTTCGATCATTTATACTGATGATCCTTCCTGTCAAATCCCCCAACGGCTTGATCTTTCGGTACACTGATCAGCCCATCTCTTGTCACAATTCCCCAACGGTTTGATCATTCGGCACATTGATCTCTCCGTCCGCCTTCACGACAGTCGGTCCTGTCAAATCCATAAACAACGACCAGAACATCATTCGATGGTCCGTTCATCCGCAACTGATTGTTCCCCAGGAGAGTCCGTCTTGGCCTGTCCCGAACGACAATCACCCTCAGTCTAGCCGCAAGTGCATCTTCCAACAGGCTTATTGCTCTGTCTCGGATGGTCTTTGATAAGGAGATTGGCTCTGATTCCCTACAAGATGGAATTCAACCTGCCTGACACGACCTACCCGTGTTTGTTGGAATACTTTGTGCCAAGGATAGCTTGATCCCCAGCAACAACGGCCTGTCCCGTCCAAATCTGCAATGACAGCCTGTTCTGTCCAAATTCAATCAACAAGCGGCGATGCATTCGTCCACTTCTACTTCCATCCCCAGCGACGGTCCGTCCGTCAATTCAACCAATAAGGTTCTGTAAGTATGCTTGTCTACTTTGCTAGTATGTTCTGCTCTGGATTGCCTTGAGAGGTGTCTAGAATTCTTTGACGTTACTTGTACCAAGTCGATGGTGCTTCAAGTGCCGTCAAAGAGGGGCTACTGTAGACACCCCAATCTGGGCTTCCAGATTAGTTTACTTACGGTGTTTGATTCCCCAATGATGAAATGGATCAAGAACACCCCGGGAATGATAGCGTCTTTGAGTTTTGAGAGTTTGCAAAACCCTTGAACCTAACTAGCCTAAGCCACTTCAAAAACCAAAAACCCTACTGGTCCGCGCCAGGGCGCAACCATCCCGTGCCAGGGCGCACCCTCGCGCGATAGACTCACTCCATCGCGCGACAGTGCGCCAGGACGCACCATCGCGCGCCTGACTCACTCCATCGCGCGACAGTGCGCCAGGACGCACCATCGCGCGCCTGACTCACTCCATCGCGCGACAGTGCGCCAGGGCGCACCATCGCGCGACAGACTGACTCTATCGCGCGATGGTCAAAGCTGTCCCCATCACCTTTATCAGCTGGGATGCTTAGCCACCAAGCAAACCTCAACCAGCCTCGTGGACTGGCTGAGCTCCTCTCATTACACCAACCAGATTCACCTCCATCCTTCTCTATAAATACCCCCATTCTTCTTCCATTAAAGGGGTTCAAGAATTTCAAAAGAATACACTTTGGGTCACCATTCCCCATTTTCACACCTCAACCTTCCAAGAACAAAGCTTGTTCTTTGCTTCTACCACTCAAACTCCTCAATCAAGCCTTCAAACATCAAAGTTCAAACACCTTTCAAACTCAAAACCGAAGGTATAGCTTACCTTTGTTCTGTTTTCTGTTCTGATCTCTGAGGGGGGCTGGCAGGGCCAAGGCTGGTAATCAATACCAGTTCTGGTCCTAAAGCTGGCAAGGTTTCAAAAACCGTCGAGGTAGGAACCAACGCGCGATGGTCCCACTCTCGCGTGCGACACTTCGGTGCTGCATGCGATGGACCGCGTGGGGATTGGTGTCCTACTGTTTTGTGCTTTATTTTATGTATAGATCACTCTGTTAAGCATGTTAAAAACCAGTTTACTGCTTTCATTTGTTAGAAATTGCTAGCCGTAGTTCAATTTGCATGTCTTCTGTTTTGGAGTACCCCTGGGATCATTCTGGACCTGTCCCAAAACCCAGAAATGTGTAAACCAAACACTGGTCCGCGCCAGGGCGCACCATCGCGCGCCAGACTGGCTCCGTCGCGCGACAGTGCGCCAGGGCGCACCATTGCGCGCCGGACTCGCACCATCGCGCGACAGTGCGCCTGGGCGCATCCTCGCGCGCCAATCTGAAACCATCGCGCGACAGAGTGCCTCTGACCAGTGAGTGGCCTTGCACGGGTAGCTTAGTTTTAGGTCATTATTTTGTCCCCACACTGTTTATGGGGTGTTTTATTAATTTGTAGGGCTTTTTAGCCTTTAACATTCCTTTAAACTGTATATTATGCTGCTATAAACTGCGTGGTTTGTCCTGGGTGTGCACTGGTCCTTCCAGAGCCCAGATGGTTTGAGAATAAGAGCTGTGGGTTTGAACTTACCGGCGCGCGCTTGTCTTGGAATTGTGTGCGCAGGAGTAAGCAGCATGCAGTGACTTGCTCAGTGCATGCTGGTTTCTTCCTACGCACGTCACTCAAAAACAGGGGCCTCCCAGTTTGTTTAAACTCCCACAGCAGTCTGTTCTCATCCTATACTAACTGCTCATCCATGCTATCATTCACATCCTGCAAACATGTTACAGTTTTAAATCCCCGATTAACTGTTCCCCTGCCCTAATTGGCTAAAAATTGATTAATGAAACAGAATCGCAAACAAACATTTTTCGCAAATGCCTAAGTAGAGACCGATCTCCGGATTGGGCGAGAGGGGTGCCATAAAACCCTTCCCCTCTCGTAACCTGGCTCCCGAACCCAGATATGGTTATGACGGACTGGTTCCTTAATTTTTTCAAATCAAACAGCGCGGCAAGTGCTTCGAAATACGGTTCCTTGGGTGTCGGACCTTCAAACCCGAGTGGCGACTCTGTATTTTTGCGAGCGCTTGCTTCCCCGCTCGCGCTCCCTCGACCCGGGCATCTCGCGTCTCAAAATCCGGAAATTTCGAAAACGGGCACGCATGCCCACACGTTGCGACCCCGACCAGCTGTTGGGGTACCAGGCTCACCTGTATACTTCAGAACCCTGTTAATCTCTAATATTCGGGCATAGCTTGGTTCACTCCTTGGACGCCTATTAGCATTGTCCACTGCAAGTCAAAGCACAAAACAGAAGTTAGAATGAGCAGAAATACAGTAACAAAGGAAAATGCAAGTAGCATAATAGAAAATCAGGAGTATACGTGGGTAGCCCCATATGTGGGGGCAATGGAGGCCCACCACTTGACCATCCTCCCCCAGTGGCTCGAAGCCTCCAGTGACGTAGAGGAAATCGATTTCATGATCTCGAGCAAAGTCTGACAGGTTTTGCACGAGACGCTTTTCTGCCCTTCTAACTTTGAAGTAGTAAGGATTGTATTCAGGATTCAAAACAATATTGTATCACCATTGAATGTCCCAAATCCCTAATGAGTTCCTAGAATCCTGTTTAAAGCTCCTACTCCCATTATAAGCCTGAACACGTTTGTTGAAACTTGCATGGGAGTGAGACGGTTCCAATTCAGGACCTGGTGAAGTAGTGGGTGTAAGGGAAAACGAACTCCGCCTTCGACAATGGCTACAATTGGGATACACATCCTATCCCATGAACCGCCATCCCTGTCTGCACCTAAAAGGGCGAGTTCAAGCCCCACGTTATCAGGGACGCTATACTCGGTCCTAAATGCTACAATGGCAGTTGGGGTTTCACAGAGTTTCCTAAACTTGCTGGGTTTTGGAAGGTTTTCATTATCATCCGCCATTGATACGAAAGAAATGAACAGGACAAAATCGAAAACTGGGTGCAATCGAAACCCTAAAAGATAAAATCTAGAACGAATCTCAGAATAAGACATAATAAGGAGCAAGAATAAGAAGTCTTACAAAGCTATTGCAGTGGTTGCCTGAGATGCAATCGAGTTGCAAACAACGGCAATGGTGGATGAAAAACGGATGATTTTCGCCTGGTTTTAGAGAGAGAAAGGGAGGATTCGAACTTTGGGTGGAAAACCCAAAAGTATCCCTTTTAGGGGTTTAAAGTGAAAGCAACGGAGACAAAATGTCTCCTCTTGTGCCGTTACATGAGAGGTAACGGGAAAAGAGAAGTCTCAACGGATGGCCGTTCTGACGCCGTTTATATAACGTCAAAATTGAGTTAAATGCAAAGTGTACGAAATACGCCACGTGGAGTTCCTGCCGCGAGACGGCATGATGATTTAAACGCCAAAAGAATCAATGGCATGTCTGCACGAGATCTAAGGAGTTGAAGGCTTAGTTCAAAAGATAAGTTTTAGTTTTACCAGCTGCTCCCGAATAGAGGCAAAATGGCAAAACTGGGGAGCAATTGTAGGGAGGTATTCCCGAACAGATAGAATCAAGATATATGGTATGAGGCACCGTGGTATAAGATCTATTAGGAGAAATAACATGCGAAGTCACTGCTTCAAATAGTCTGTTCGGCCTAGAGTAGGCCCGAACAGACTGAGAGCTCATGAGAAGACGTAAAGTCAAAATAGTTAAATAAGGACCAAGTTACATGTGAAGTAGCTGGTTCAGGCAGTTTGTTCGGCTACGATACAGCCGAACAAGGAAAGAGCTTCAATCAATAGCAAGAGCAGAGGGAGTACTCTGGAAGATTTCAGAGTAGTCATGTCCCGTAAGGGATGAGATCCCAAGAATATAGGATTTGAGAAAGATACCCAACGAGAATGGGATGTTCGGCCATTAATGGAAAAGAATCCTAAAATGACTCTTTTATAATAAACTGATAAGGGAACGAGAATCCAAGATATTCTGGTTTCCTATACGAGGTAGGAAACCTAATGCAACACGGATACTTGGGCAACAAGCATCCATGAATCTATAAATATGAGGTAAACCTAGAGAAAAATGTATGCAATACGTGACATTCAAATTATTTTCCTACTCATAATTAGGGTTCGATTACTAGTACGTGATACTAACTTAGGCATCGGAGGGTCTTTGCTACGAGAGGCAAAGGTGCGCTCACCCCTTGTCTGTTTTGCAGATTAGGGTTCAGGCAACGAACTAGGGTTCCGGTGAAGAGATACGAGTAGCCATTGCAATCAGGTGCTGCTCAAAACATCCATTGTTTTCATCCCCTTACAATCGATATGATTGGTCTTCATCATATTTAAAGCCACTCGATCCGGCAACATATAATCTATAAACATAAGAAGTTTTCACCTCATATATGCGCAAGACATAAGCTTAATTGACTTTTACTGCAATTTCTTTGACACAAAAATAATAGGTGACAGCGAATCATCTCACCAGACACCGCAACAAAGATAACAGTGCATTCTTTTAATTGATTCAGTTCGATCTGAAACCGAACCGATCCGCCAAATTTAGCATATTAAGATTTTTATCTATCCGCAACATATCTCAATTTCGTTCGCATGCTTAGTCTACATACATCGGACGATTTTGATCGAACACAGATGCTCCCGGAAGTTGGGTTTCATGACTTTCTGGAGAAATTAATCTGACACTTGAACTGTATTTTCTTTTTTCAATTTTGATGATAGCAAATTTGCTTTCAAAATAAGAGGACAAAATAAATGAGAAATAAAAGGAACAAAGTTTGTGGAAGCTAATTGGAATTTTTAACGACGGCATTTAAACGCCAAACTATATTTAAATATGATCATGACCCAATTGACTATATATATTATATATGTATGATTATGTAGTTTGCATGACATTTCAAAAATGCTATGGAGGGACAAATCTAGGGTAGCAAGCACCCCTAATTTCAAAGGGCCGAAACCTTATGGTACGTATGTGAGGGAAGGAAAGAAACATATTGGAGCATATGTAAATAAATGAATTGGAGTAGTAATTATGCATTTTATTGCAGATTTTCTAAAAGAAACGTGCAAATAGGCGGTGGGATTAGTTCTCAGAATTAATTGAGTAGCTCGTAAGCCGAGCCGAACTTCTGACGTATAAAAAATGAAAAATTAATCAAGAAAAAGTTGATCCCTCCCTTCCCTTTGGAGAGAGTGCGAGTGAGGAAAGCTACACAATTGTGCATGGACTTGAATAAGGTAAGTCATGAATTGAGTAATTAGTTATGCTCTCTTTTTTCCCTTTTTCTTTGACAAAGAGTAAAAGTCTTTCTTGATACTTAAAATTTTCAAAATTTTTAATATAATTTGGTATCTAGCCCAATTAAACGACTTGTATGAGATAATATCCCGCGTCTCCTATTGAGGTCTGACAAAAATCGGTTTAAAACTCCATATAAACTAGTCTAACATATAAATTGATAGCACACAGATCGAACACCCAACCAAAGACTCCTTGAAGACTTTAATAAGGTACCACCGTCGAAGTCTTCACCATTCCGTCCAACTTCAAAAATTTCCTTCTTTACCAATCAAGACCAAGTAAAATTACAATTACCATAACAAATATGTCACTCAAATCCGTGAGATGTGACATTTTAATTAGGAAATAAATCTTCAAACACTTGTGTAACCATCTCATGTATTACGTAATTTTAAAGCATAATGAATTTGAAATGGTCAAGAGTATATTAAGGAGTGTTTTGACAAAATAAGCCAATTGGCTTTTTTTTTTTATCTTTATTTAAATTTTTTTCGCATTTGTTAGTTGTCGCATCAAATTTTTGTGGATTAGTAGTTTATCTGTATGAGAGGAATCAGAAGAGTAAAAAATTATGGTCTAAACTTAAAATTTTTGTATATAGACAAAAATCAACCAAAAAGCCAAATTTTTTTGAACTTTATTAAAAAAAATTAGTTTGGATCACAATTTTACTTTTTTGATTCATCTCATCGAGATAAACCATTAATCTATGAAAATTTGACGCGAAACTAACAATTCGGAAAAAAAAATTGAATAAAAAAAAAAAAGACAAGTGACTTATTTAGCCATAACACCTCTAAATAGTCAGCGGTATATCCTTCTGTGTCTCTCTTACTTTTCAAATGTTTTTCAAATTGAGATCAATTATCTACGGCGGCTTCTGCCTTCAGTCTACGGTGGGACAAGTTCGAGTTGGTGTGGCGGGTCATGCAGGAGGGTCTGTTCTGCGTTCATACCTTGCCTCTCAACTTCGGCCTCTCCAATCCCTCTTCACGAGTGTGTTCGACGGGTCCGGCTCTGGCGTCATGGTTCCAGGGATTGGGAGATGCTGCCAAGCAGAGGTGCTTGGCAGCGGTGCCGAGCGCATCTCGGCCGTCCAAAAGTGTTTTGGATGGCCCGGATGTAAAGGTACCGAACGGATTTAAAAAAAAAGAAAAAGAAAAGGAAAAAGATGTTTCGATTCGGGCCGTTGATTCCGAGATGAACGGCCGGATTGGCCGCTCGGCACCCGCTCGGCAGGGGTGCCGCTCGGCAGGGTCCCCGGGTCCTGGTTCCAGGCAGTTTTTGTTTTTTGATTTTGTTGTTTATATTTGTTGTTTATGTGTTTTCAGACCGGTAGTGTCCGCTTTTATTATACTGTTTTCTTATATATAATATCTGCATTTTTTGGCTTGGCAAAAAAAGGTCTCCATCCACCATCGAAACCAAAAGTCACAACCATTGGTTTTGGAACAGTGATGAAAATTTACGTACTTTGAATTTCTTGCTCAACACATCAAAAAAAGAGAGTAGCCCTAGACTAATTTTTTAATAGTGGGGTAAATAGTATTAACATGACAGTAAGATGAAAACTTACCATAAAAAAAATGTAAGAGGGAAGAGTAAAGCCGTAGGGGTGTAAACAAACCGAATCGAGCCGAACCTTGTGATATTCAGGATTAGTTCGGTAAGGCGTAGGCCAGGCTTGAGTTCGGCTCGGGTTCGATTCGAGCCTAGACAATGGAGTTCGAGTTCGAGTTCTGCTTGTTAAAAATTTTCAAAGCTCGGGCTCGGCTCGTTATGACTCATTAGACTTAAACGAGCCGAACAGAGCCGAATTCAGGCTCGACTACAGTTCATTTTTGAATACAACTCGAGCTCGAATTCAGACTCGAATACAGTTCATCTCCCGATCCCCTTCACTAGAATAGACCCTATTTAGAATGTCATGAATTAGTTCCAATACTGGCACAAATTCAAATCAAGATAACCTTACAAACTAGAATAAAAAGAGTACAAAAATGCACATACAACATCAAATAACCACCAATAAACAAAAATCAAGACACCCTAAAAATACAGATACAAGCCCTTCTTAAATTCTCATCAAAAAAAAAAAAACATGAAATATTAGAGGAGGAGATTTCGTTTTCTTCATCTTAGAGTTTTTCGAAATCAATTTGACACCTAAATAAAAGTCTTGCAATATTTTTTTTTTGGCCACAATGATAACTGTTGTTATTTATACGTCAGGAACGATACATCAGACGGGAGACCCGTCCCTCGAAAGGGGACCAGGTAACCACGTCGTCGTTTGTTACTCTATATTGAGTCTATCGACTATCAACAATATACAGGAGTAGTAACATTTAAACTATACATATACCCCTAAAATATACTCCCTCCGTTCCATAATGTTTGGCACTTTCACTATTCCAGCCTTATGAAAAAATTAACAATATCTTTTAATCCATGATATTTTTTTATAAGCAATATGGATCTTGTTTGATAGAGTTTAATTTGTTCTATTATACAAAGTTCAAAAAATTGCCTAAAACATTATGGATTGAAAGATATATGCAATTTAAAAATGGCACGCATTCCTGAAAATGCCAAACATTATGGGACGGAGGGAGTATAATATTAATGAATAGACCCCCAAAGTATTAATAATTACATTTTGACCTCAAGTTTGCGAGTCTAACCGAGCTGAATACTATTAGGCTCAGGTTCCGCTCACTTATGGAACGAGCCTAAAATGGAGGTTCAGGTTCAGTTTGTTTAGTAGACTAGTCGAATTCGAACGAGCCTTTACCGAACCGAGCCTCGAATAGTTTGCGAACGGCTCAGTTCATTTACAGGCCTAAGTGAAGGGTAAGAGGAAAGGAAATTCATGGTATAAAACATTCCTCAATCCTAATGTTCATTTCTGCCAATAAGATATGGAGAATAAATATTTTACTGATTTCCTTTTCTTTTTATGATGGTCCATTCAATAAATTATTGAAACCGAATTCCCTTTTTAAATGGACTTTGAATTCAATTAATACAGTTATTCTTAATAAAAAAATTCATTAGTAGCTCATGTAAAAAAAACTGGACCGAAACTCCAATAGCTCTTGGACAATGCCAAAAAGCACCGATAACTTCTCTCTCTTCTCCGAAATCAGCTTTAAGTTGTTAACTAAGCTCTGTTTGTGACTCCATGATTTTTCCAGTCATTGCAATTGATCAATTCGCTAGTTTTATTAGAGATATCACAATGAGATTTTGATGAATTAGACTTTACGAACGAATGAGATCATCTGCTATGTAGATTTTGTCCAACGCTGCCGATGAGTTTGGTAGTCAGAGAAAATTAGTCACAAGAGGACATTGAAGTGGAATTGTGAGAGAAAGGTAAATCCATTGGACAAATTTTGGAGGAACAGGAGAAATAATTTAGTCCAAACTCCTTACTTTAGTTTTTTTCCCTTTTGATTCATTACTTCTTATGTGAAGACCAAATATTTTGCGTAATGATGATTCCATCAAGAACCGTATGCACATGAACTATTCGATGAAATGTGCGAGTAGAACTTTAGTTGTTTAAAGCTAGTGGATTTCACTAGTTGCCATAGTTATTTCTGAAAGAGCTGAGCTAGTGAAAAATTCACAAGTTCTAAAAACTAGTGAAATTCACGAGTTTGAAAGCTAGAGAAATTCTCTAGATAAAATTTACACCCAGTGAAACTTGAAATTCAGCAAAAATTTGTGAAAATTTGAAATTAGTGAAATTTGAGAAATAGTGAATTTCACTAATTTTTTTGAAGTAGTGAAATTTCGCCGTAAAAAGTCACCGGCCGAAATGGTTGTTGAAATTAGTGAAATTTGAGAAGTAGTGAATTTCAGTAAGTTTTTGAAGTAGTGAAATTTCGCCGGAAAAATTCACCGGCTGGAGTGATCGCCAGTCGGAAGTGGTTGTGGGGTGGAGGTAGGAAAAGGTGATGAAATTTTTTTTTTTTTTTTTTGAACTGCAGGGTGATGAAAATTTTAAAAAGATAATAAAGTGTGAAATTATATTTAGTTAAGGATAAAAAGGTAATCTTCGTATGAGATTGTCATTAGAGGTAAATAAAAATTGGATTCATGCTTAATGAGAATTAACTCTAAATTTTGTAGACCCACAGCTAATTCTCTGATATTGCAAGTAGCCGATATTGGGCCTAGTCCTAACCACAAATAAATACAAATTGTGGGCTACTACTCTACTTTGATGGATTCACTACGGCCCAAAACCACATCGCACTCGGCGCAAGATTGCAGGAGCGGTTTACTATTACACTACTGTCAACGCTTCTTCCTTCGTTTTCCATCCCTTCTTCCGGGCACTCCCACTACTTTCCCCCCCTCTCTCTCTTTCAAAAGAAAAAGAGAATCCCCGCCAACCACAGCCCCGATTCTCTCACATTGGACTCTTGATTTTCATTTTCTAGGGAAACCCAAGTAAAAGCGAAGCAAATCGCACTACTGTACTGTTGGAGAGAGAAGAATGCCGCGAGAAATAATAACGTTGCAGGTGGGGCAATGCGGGAACCAGATCGGGATGGAGTTCTGGAAACAGCTCTGCCTCGAGCACGGCATCAGCAAAGACGGCATCCTCGAAGATTTCGCTACCCAGGTTCACTCTTTTCCCCTCAAATTCTCACCCCCCCCCCCCCCCCCCCCCCCCCCCCCCCCTTTTTTTTTTTTGTTGTATGAGAAATTTGGATTTGTACGCGTTTGATTGCCGATGAGAAAGCAAGGGACGGGAAAGAAAATTAAGATTGGTTTTACATGTTAAATAGGAAACTACTAGGAGCATCTTCAGCCTACTCAAATTTGAGGAAAAGCTTCATTTCGTACGAAGCACTCTAATGGACAAACTCAAAGCTGAGCGCAAATTGGAGTAAAAGCTTCATTAATGGCATGGTTGTTAATTTGAGTCGGGAGAAATAGCCTTGGAGTGGAAGAGTCAAAGTTTGAGTCTCCGTTGATTTGAGTAAAACTTTTGGTCAAGGAGTGGAGTGGAGTGGGTTTTAAGGGGTTTTACTCAAATTTTGGGTTTCAGTAAAAAAACGGTAAGGGCTGGAGATGCTCGTTCTACCTTTACTCAAAATTTAAAATTTGAGTAAAATGTTGATACGAATCATTCCAATGGGTAAACGCAAATGTATTGATAATTTGAGTAAAAGGCATTATTAATGGCACAATTGTAACCTTAAGAGAGAAAATAGCATTACAGATTTGAGTCTCGGGTGAAAATTTAAGTAAAACACTCAATCTGGTATAGGTTTGAGTCAAGATTGGAGTGAGTTTTTACTCAAATTTTGATCTTGAGTAAAAAAGAAAGTTAAGAGCTGGAGATGCTCTAACAAAATCTCAGATATGTAAATTTAACTAAATAGTTGAATTTTTTAGGCTCAGTTGCGCGTTCATAAGCAGCGGCCAGTAGTATACATGTATTTTGTGTTTGAGGCTGGTAATATTAAGTGACTGTCTGATATGCATTTTCTTAGCAACCAATTTAATGGCATAAATGTTTCAGGGAGGTGACAGGAAAGATGTATTTTTCTATCAAGCCGACGATCAGCACTACATACCACGAGCTTTACTGATTGATTTGGAGCCTAGAGTGATTAATGGCATTCAGAACAGTGAATACAGAAATCTGTACAATCATGAGAATGTGTTTCTTTCAGATCATGGTGGGGGTGCAGGAAATAATTGGGCTAGCGGATATCATCAGGTTTATTGTATTTCTCAAGCTTTTAAAGGCTCATTCTCTCCACAAACCATAATCTTTTGTTAGAAGGAAAAACGTTTATTCAATAAAGCAATACTTTTTTACAGGCATTTAAGCTATCTGACTTATTCAATCATGTTTGTTGTAAATCATTTTCTTGTAATCTACCACCTAAATAGAGCAAACGGTTAATGAGGAGCCTCGTTTGAGAAGTTTCGCGGATTTTATGGACATGTGTAGCCTAAAAGCTTCACATGGCCATCATCTAAAACAATTTCTATACTTTTGGAGAGCCAGTAGACACTCTTGGAACTCCATAAATTTGGTGAATAAACTCCAAAGTTGTGCCTTCATCATCAGTTAAAAACTAGTTTATGGCTTTATGGCTATAGTTTGGATGGCTTCCTGATGTATCCGTTGGTGCATTCTACAGTAGAGGAAGAAGTGGGTTTGAAGGAATAAGTCAGTTTTTGACAAGTTGAAGGATGGCATAATAAGATCTTTGTTTCAATTCTGCATGCTAGTAGTATGTTTATTTTTTTGATGAGACTCCTGTTTAAGGATGTTTTGTTCCTTCTGTTGCTTTCTTATCTCTTGGCTTTCTTATCGGGCAGACTTTGGATGCATTAGAACTGTGCGCTTTGTGGATTAATTGAATTTGGCAATGTTCTAAAAGTCGCTAGGCGCTAGTCAGGCGGTCGGCCGCCTTCAAGCGATTTATCGGTGCGTAATAATTAGTGATCGGCGATTAATCGTTAGTGATACCTAATCCTTGTTTTAGAACACTGGAATTTGGTTATGTGTTAGAGGACTCAGAGCACAAAAGTGTGTTGCAATTTGGCATGGTTGTCTTTCCTCACGATGACTCATTTGTACATGGTGTGTTTAAAAAGGGCTGTAACGTGGTGCTAGTATTGCCAATGTGTGGTACTGGTTGTCATTTTCACAAAATAGCAGCCCCTTGATATGGGTCTATATCTTCAGCTTGTAGGAACTACATATACTGTAGTTACATCGGTTTTACCTATGAACCAACCCCCTAAAGCGAAATAGGTACAACAAAAGAACAATTACCTGACTAGTCTACAAACTGATTGCATTTCTATATTCCTAGTACTTAGGGTGGTGGTCTAGTCAAGCCAAGCTCAAAGTAGTTTACAGCCCCTTTACTTATTGTTCTGCTGAATATGGTTCTGAGCCCAGATGCTACAATCCTTCATTCATATTCTGTCTCAACACCTGATGTCTCTTAGTAAGGGCTAACGACTTCTTGTGTGGCTTAGAATCATGATTTTACCATGCCTTTTCGTGATCGCGAATACTTATATGTGTCGGATGGTGATTTTGCAATTGATCAGGGGAAGGGTGTTGAGGAGGACATAATGGACATGATTGACAGAGAAGCTGACGGAAGCGATAGCCTTGAGGGTTTTGTTTTATGCCATTCCATTGCTGGAGGAACAGGCTCAGGTCTTTCCAACTCCTCTCTAACATCATATTTAATCAAGAGTTTAAAAAGTTAATTAATGTCATGAAATTTCATTCTTCAAACCATATTATTGTGAAGTATGTTTCTGTTAGAGCTTGTCCCACAGAGATAAAATAACACCTCTTGAACTAGTGTATGAGCCTTGAGGGCCCTCTCACTCCTTGCCCATTGATTTTGAGATGGAGACTTCAAAAGTTTCAATGTATAGACTTTGGCATTGGTTAATGATACATTGATGAGAAACGAGCTTGAATTAAGAGCCTTGAGGGCAAGGTTGTCAAATCGTGAATCGAATTGACCTTTTACCAAATCGTGAATCGTAACGATTCAATTCAAAATTTTGAAAATACATTGGAAATTGTGTCTACGCACCTACATAATAAAGATACATTGTAACATTCAAAAATCTAAGTTTAAATTTATATTAAAGTTTTTTCCCTATTACTATTGGATGATCACATGGTCTAATAGGAAAGACACATGTACATTATAGTAAAATGGATATGTACATATAGATGTTAAACGTTCATTATAAAAATGAAAGCTTGGCCTCAACACAATAAAAGTTTGTAGCTTGGTAGGTACGAAACTAAACTAGCTTGTATGGCAACATATGTGGGTCGGTTTGAGGCTCTTAGCCCTGTCCTGGTCTATGATTTAGAGGGTACATATAGTGATGGCAACGAGGTAGATCGGAGGCGGATATTGACATATCCGAATCCGAACCCTTCACCCGTCCCCCGAATCCGCCCCGATCAGATATATTTTTGCTCCATCCCCGCCCTGAACTGAGAACGGAGATCTGATCGAAGATCTGGATATCCGAATGTTAAAAAAAAAAATAGAAAAAAACCCATTTATAACATGCCTTCACTCGGTTTCTTTATTCATGGATAAACAAAGTAAACTATTCTCTAAAAATTGAAAGTCTGAGCTTTGTTCTATCAAGTGTAAAAGAGAGCAAATCGGCAATGTGTTACACTGTGTGAGAGAGAGAGAGAGAGAGAGAGAGAGAGAGACCTAGTCAATCCGCACTCGACTGGGGTGGGAGAAGTGAAGGATTGAACTCTGGGTTTTGTGAGAATAAATGAAATAGACTATCCTAAAAAGGCTAAAATAAAGTATATGTATTATGTCAGGGTATTCGGGGCGGATCGGGGCAGATCGGGTACGGCTCAGGAACGGATCGGATCAGAGACAGACTAACCTCCAAATCCGATCTGATCCCTGAATTTTTTTTAAAAACAAATCCGTATTCGCCCCAATCCCCGAAAAAATCTCCGAATATCCGATCCGTTCGGAGTGGGTAACAGATTGGATACGGACGGATCGGTCGAGATGGCCATCCCTAGGTACATGATTTAAAAAGTTCATTTTGTGAGACAACGCATCCATATAGATATCATCCTCAACAATTTTCAAAGTTACTTGTATAATTACCATCTAGCAAATTAAGATCGTAACATTTTCAAAGATGTTGAGCACATCTATTGACTCACATCATAACAGAATATGAAAACTTACCAAAATAAAATACATAACTCATTAGTGTAAGGCATTTTAGTTGTAAAGAACTTCAAAGAGAGTATTTAATCTTTAATAAGATTGAGGAAAAAGGGTAACATGCTCCGAATCAAAATAAATACGATATTAACAAATTTTGCAAATGTGGTTTCATATTAGGCGAAAGCAACATTTATGATAAACCATGATTTACCTATAGATTCGTATCGTTTTTGCATGAATCGTGAATCGTACGATTCACCACCGATTCTATATAAACCTTGATTCACCTACAGATTAATATCATTTTTGCGTGAATCGTGAATCGTATCGTGAATTGTACAATTTTGACAACCATGCTTGACGGTCTTTATTTGTAACAGTATTGATCCACAATGCGTTGGCCACCATAGCTATTCATAAAACTAGTATTTGTGCCCGTTCAATCCACGGGATAAAAAAATAACATTGGTTTTTTTTGGCCCGTAGATCAAATGGGTACAATGCTAGCAATAAAAAAGATAGTTTAATACTTTTCCGGTGCACGCTAGCATTAGTTTCATTCTATACACTGAAAGATGTGGTGAAAAATATGAATTTGAAATACCACGTGATGGTGCCTAGGAGCATAGAATAATTTTTTCTCCCACGTCTCTCTCCAAAAAAAAATCCAAAAATCTAGAAAATTAGGATTGGGGATTTTGATGGTTTTAAAGACAAAACACATTTGCTTAGTATATAGATTGCGAACATGTGATTGCTCAGCTTCACAGTTCACTTGTTGAGCGGTTTTAGCTTTTCTTGCTTTCTGTTGAATAACTAGCATGCGGTTTTGCAGGTATGGGCTCATACCTGTTGGAGGCTCTTAATGATCGCTACAACAAAAAGCTTGTTCAGACATATAGCGTATTCCCTAATCAGATGGAGACAAGTGATGTGGTGGTCCAGCCTTACAATTCACTTCTGACGCTCAAGCGACTTACACTGAATGCTGATTGTGTTGTTGTCCTCGATAATACTGCACTTAATAGAATTGCAGTAGAGCGACTTCATCTTTCAAATCCTAGTTTTGCTCAAACAAATTCTCTGGTCTCTACTGTCATGTCAGCAAGCACGACCACGTTACGTTATCCTGGATATATGAACAATGACTTAGTTGGCCTTCTTGCCTCTTTAATTCCAACGCCAAGATGCCATTTCTTGATGACCGGATATACGCCACTCACAGTGGAACGCCAGGTAAAATATAGATTATCATATTTCCCAGTTCATATTATTTCTCAGCAAATCATCTGATAGAGTAGTAGCACTTCTATAGCACATTCACTGATATTTTTTCTATTATCTGCACAGAACTTCTTGAGCTTTTTTTGACTTTCTAACGATATCTCATCGTGTCTGTGACGCATTTACCCTTTCCTTTCGATTAAAGCAGTGTAAATTAAATTAAGATTTAATTATATCCTCGAAGTTGATGTGGTACCTATGTGTACTACTCTACTTCCTTCCCATATGGTATATGGTGCTTACTGCTTAGTAGCAGGATCCTTCTAAAATGGGTGCGCTCCAAAGACAGGAGCTTGAATCGGTGCTCCCTAGATGGGAGCTTATTGGGCACTTAAAGCGACTATTTCTTACTCTTAAGGGAGTTATGCCATTTTGGAAATAAAAATATGAAAATCTTATCACTCAAGAAGTTTTGCAAATTGAAAAGGTAAAATTTCAAAATACCCCCCAACATTTACACCAAAATTCAATTAGACTCTCAACCTTTCAAAAACTTCAATTTTACTCCCAACGTTATATTCCGTTAATCAAAACGCCCCCTTCCGTCCGAATGACTAACGGATTTCGTTAAAAGCTCCGTTAAATACCGTCCCGATCGAATTTCGATGATCCAAGCCACTCAATGTGTTCAAAACGTGATTTTAAGGTTACCCGCGAGAAATCAACAAAAAAAAATGAATGGGAAGGGCTTCATCTGAACAGTTTTTTATTGGGCTTCATCTGAACAGTTTTTTATTGAAGCCCAATAAAAAACTGTTCAGATGAAGCCCTTCCCGTTCATTTTTTTTGCTGATTTCTCGCGGGTAATCTTAAAATCACGTTTTGAACACATTGAGTGGCTCGGATCATCAAAATTTGATCGGAAAAGGGGAGGTGCGGATCGATCCGGATTTTGTTCAAGTCCGAATGTCTGGATTTTGCTTTGGTCTGCACCTCCTCTTTTTCGATCGAATTTCGATGATCTAAGCTGCTTAATGTGATTAGAACATGATTTTACGGGTACCCGCGAAAAATCAACCAAAAAAAATGACCGGGAAGGGCTTCATCTGAACAGTTTTTTATTGAATAGTTCAATAAAAAACTGTTCAGATGAAGCCCTTCCCGGTCATTTTTTTTTTGTTGATTTTTGACTGGTACCCGTAAAATCATGTTTTGATCACGTTGAGCGGCTCGGATCATCAAAATTCGATAAGGACGATATTTAACGGAGCCTTTAACGGAATCCGTTAGTTATTCGGACGGCAGGGGGCAATTTGACTAACGGAAGATAACGTTGGGAGTAAAATTGAAATTCTTAAAAGGTTGAGAGTCTAATTGAATTTTGGTGTAAAGGTTGGGGGGTATTTTGAAATTTTCCCAATTGAAAATATCTAACATTCTGTAAGTACCCTTTAAGATCGTGAAAATTCTCATTAAGTAATCACTTTTCCTTCAATGGTTAAGTATTTAAAGATACTTTATATATGTATTTATATGAAATCTATATACGCTCCTTAGGCGCTCCCAACCTTAAAAGCTTCTAGGTGCCTCCGCTCCCCTGCTCCTGCCCCCCCTCCCGCTTCCTGCTACTAAGATATGGTGCTTTAGCGATAGCATTGAAAGTGAGAGATTGGTTGGCAGTAAGCATATACATCAGGTTTTTGGTTGCAAAAGCTTAGGGAACGTTTGGTAACCTTTTTGTTTTCGGTTTTTGGTTTTTGTTTTTACTTTTTTGAAAACTAATGAAGAAAACTTGTTTGGTAACAAGTTTCTACCTTTATGTTTTTCATAAGCTTTTTTAGAGTTTTTGTAAACTATGGAAACTACGAAATAGTGTTTTCCCCAGTTTTTTTTTTTTTTGAGAAACACAAATATTACCAAACATGTTTCTTGTTTTTGTTTTTATGAAAACATAAACATGTTTCTACTTCTAGTTTTTTAAAAATAAAAAACTGAAAACTGAAAAGGTTACCAAACGCACCCTAACATTCAGCATTTTAAGATTTATTTTGGTTACTAGTATGGAATGAAATATGATATGCGAGTTCTAACGTGGTTGGACTAATTCTTCCTTTAGAATTTGAACATGCTGGTGATGGGACATGATTTTGATTTGCTTCACATGCTGATGATGATAAAGAAGTGGCTGCAAATATAAATAGAACTAAAGCTGATTGTTTTTTATTCTTATTTAAGCATTTTTGAATTTCAAGTTCAAATTCCACCCCTTTTTGTCACTTGTCTAGTTTTAGGGCTCAATACCCCAAGTAGTGTTAGCAGCAATGGAATCTTGGAAGGCCTGAAGAGGAAGCCTTCTTGAGATTGAGCCAAGAATCTATTATTAGACATATATGCAATGTTTGCTATTCTGACAAGTTTTTATGCAGATGAATCAGGTACTTAAGTTGTAGTCTGATGCTGATTATCCTTTCTTGGCAGGCTAATGCAATTCGTAAAACTACAGTACTTGATGTTATGAGGAGACTTCTACAGGTAAGAGAACTATACCCCCTTTTTTTCGAATAGCCACCTGTAGTCAGATCTAGCTCTCACAAAGAGGAAAGGATAAAACAAAGCTGTTACACTCGTACCGGAGCTCAAAGAAAGGTAGCTATCTCAGTAGAAAATATTAGATTAAGAGAAGAGGAGTGAAAGGCAGGCGAAGCCATAAGAGATAGGCAGGCAATCCGGCCACGAATACCGATTCCTTTAGAAATAGATCTTCCTATCCTGTATCAGGTAGCATTCCCTTTCTTTATCAAAGTATAGTACTAGCAATGAAGCAAAGAGTAGGGGGGCAGCAGGCAAAAAAAGAAAGACAGATAAAAGGGAGCAGGAATCCCAATTATCCTGGGTTATTCCCAGGAAGACAAAAAGAAAATCATGTATTGGTGGCCTATTGCCAGGGTATTGTGGCTGTAGCCATTGCAGCTTCTATGTGAATGTGCAAAACTGTGTTAGAATTTCCCAAGGGCTCAAGAAGGGCATGACGCTGGCAAAGGTGAAGGGCCACCCTTTCCACAAAGTACTTGTAGGCATGATTTTGACAGTGGATTTTTTGTTTTACAGACAAAAAATATCATGGTTTCCTCTTATGCTCGGACGAAAGAAGCCAGTCAGGCTAAATACATATCGATATTGAATATCATTCAAGGAGACGTGGACCCTACTCAGGTAATGAAATACCATTACTTCATCATTCCTGAATTTTACACACTGAAAAGATCTGTATGTTTAAGTCCCATCTTGGCGGCTCGATCTTGCAAGAAGTTGTGAAGAGAGTGATAACTTTTATTTTAATTTTCTACTTGCACATCGCACTAATGGGGAGGGGCAATATTTTCTGAGAGGCATTCCATTCTATTCTAGTGTCAAGTTTGTGGTCTTCTATTAGCCTCTTAGGCTGGCAGTGGTCTGATGTTTTGCATCGATGAACTTTATGAACAGTATTCTGATAAGTTCTGTCCTCAAATCAGGTTCATGAAAGTTTGCAGAGAATACGTGAAAGAAAGCTTGTCAATTTTATCGATTGGGGCCCTGCAAGCATTCAGGTATACCTCATAAAGTGCTGTTCTTTTGGGCTCATTATTTTTCCTTTTTTTATGTGAAATATTTGGTAACTCTCCCTTTTCTTTTATTGTAGGTTGCTTTGTCCAGAAAATCTCCATATGTTCAGACTGCCCATAGGGTGAGATTTTACTCCTAAGCAGTCTTTTGGAATTTTTCTGAGTTTGCTATTAGAGATGAGGAAAAGTGTATAAGGTCTTAATGAACCCTTACACATATACCTTTATTTATATTACTCTGGAGAGTTACACATACATAAGATAAACGATGTGGGACAAACCCACTCTCTTTAATAAACACTTCTAACACTCCCCCTCACGCTGGAGAATAGATATCACAAAATCCTAGCTTGTATGAGGTTTAAACAGTGAATTGGTAAAAACATCTGCTATCTGAGCACCTGTGGACACAAAAGGCATAGCCAACACACCACCATCAACCTTCTCTCGAACAATATGACAATCTACCTCAATATGTTTGGTTCTCTCATGAAACATAGGGTTTGAAGTGATATGTATTGCCGCTTGATTGTCACAATACATAGGAATGGGTAAATTGCACCCGAAATCCCAGCTCCTCAAGAAATGATCTCAACCAAACAACCTCACATGTAGTATGAGCCATGGCACGATACTCTGCTTTTGCGCTAGACCTTGCAACAACAGTCTGTTTCTTACTTTTCCATGTAACTAAGTTGCCACCAACAAATGTACAGTAACCAGTTGTTGAACGTTTGTCAGAAGGTGACCCTGCCCAATCTGCATCAGTAAACGCCTCAACACACAAATGACCATTGGAACGGTAAAATAAGCCACGTCAAGGATGAGCCTTAAGATACTTCACAATACGAATACAGGCTTCCCAATGTGGAAGACGAGAAGCAGACATAAACTGACTCACCATACTAACAGCAAAGTTTGACATTAGGATCCATTGGAGTCTCCACAGGTTTGGCTCTCAACAAACCTGTCTCCTCTAGAATATCCAACACATATTTCCTCTGGGACAAACTAATCCCATCCTTGGACCTTGCTACCTCAATACCCAAGAAATATCGTAGCTTATCCAAGTCTTTAGTGTGAAATTGACAATGTAAGAACTGTTTCAACTCACCAATCCCTTTCTGATCATCTCCAATAATAATAATGTCATCTACATAGACAATGAGCAATACTTTCCCTCGAGCCGACATAAGGGAAAACACAGAATGATCTGATTGACTTCGATGCATGCCAAATCTCAAAATAGCCTCACTAAACTTACCAAACCACGCTCGAGGAGATTGCTTAAGTCCATAAAGTGCCTTGTGAAGACAACATACCTTATGATGCTCACCCTGAGCAACAAACCCAGGTGGTTGCTCCATATAGACTTTCTCCTAGAGATCGCCATGGAGAAACGCATTTTTGACATAAGCTGATACAACGGCCAACTAAGAGTGGTAGCAAGAGAAATAAGAATCCGCACAGAGCCAAGCTTGGCAACAGGAGAACGTTTCAGAATAATCAACACCATAAGTCTGGGTGTAGCCTTTAGCAACCAAGCGAGCTTTGTGACGCTTAATAGTGCCATCAGGAAGAAACTTGACAGTATAGACCCAACGACAGCCAACAATAGATTTCCCAGCAGGAAGAGTAACAAACTCCCATGTGCCATTAGTATGAAGAGTATACATTTCATCTGCCATAGCTGTCCGCCACTCAGATCGAGATAATGCCTCCTGAACAGTTTTAGGAACAATAACGGAGGAAACAGTAGCAGTGAAAGCACAAAGGGATGGAAAGAGATGAGCATAAGAGAGAAACAGAGAAATAGGATGAGAAGTGCTCGAGGGATTAGAAAAATCATATTTTACTGGGGGACGACGATTCTCACGAGTCGGATATCGAGGAGTAGGTGGATCCGGCGACGGAGGAGAAGACAAAGGCGTGGGCACAGAGAGTTCGGCAGACTGGAATGGTTCTGTAGGCGGAGGTGGTGCCTGAGGCGAGGTTTGTGCCTGAGGCGAGGTTTGTGCTAGTGGCGGAGGCAATGCTGATGTTGGGAAACGACGAACATATACCTGCAAAGGTTGGGGTGGAACAGTGCCTGTAGGAACAACCATAGGTAACACAGACTCGAGTGTAAGAAGATCATTGGTAGTAATAGGGTCCGAGTAATATGGCAATGACTCATTGAACGCGACATCAGCACAGACAAAGTGACGACATAAAGTAGGAGAGTAACGTCGATAGCCTTTTTGGGTGTGTGAGTATCCCAGAAAGATACACCTAAAAGACCGAGGATCAAGTTTACTCCTATCAGGATCAAGAGCATGAATATAACAGGTGCACCAAAAAACCCGAGGGGGTAAAGAGTGGAGAGGCCGACCGGAAAACAAGACCGTATGGGGAACCAGACCACCTAAGACCGTAGAGGGCATACGGTTAATCAGATAACATGTAGTGAGAACGGCGTCACTCCAATATGACTTAGAAACCTGCATTTGAAATAATGAGGCACGCATAACCTCAGACAAGTGCCGAATCTTGCGCTCAGCAACTCCATTTTGTTGTGGAGTCCGAGAGCACGACGATTGGTGAATAATGCCATGATCATCGAAAAACTGAGAAAGAAGATGGTGAAAATATTCACGGGCATTATTGGAACGAAATATCTTAACACAAGTATCAAACTGATTTGACTTCCATGTAAAAAGTTTTAAAAACAAATTTCAATTCAGACCGCTCTTTCATTAGATAAAGATATGTAAGACGAGAAAAGTCATCCACAAAAATAACATAATATTGAAAATCAGAAACACTGGGCACATGAATAGGCCCCCAAATGTCTGAATGAACTAACTGAAAAGGACGCGACACACGACGCTCAACCCTAGGTAAAAAGTGACTCTACGGTGTTTACTAAACTCACAGACTTCACAAACTAACTTATTAATGGAACGACAGGAAGGCACAAGGTTCTTCAAACTCTAAAGAGAGAGATGACCAAGACGACGGTGCTGTTGGTATGGAAACTCTGATGTCTAAAGAGCTACAGACTGAGGAACAGTCAAGTAGTATAGGCCACCTCGCTCAATGCCCCCACCAATCTTCCTCCTCGTCTTGAGATCCTGAAAAACACAGCCAAGAGGAAGAAATGTGACGGAACAATTTAAGGATTTTGTAAGACGACTCACAGACATAAGATTAAATGGGAAACGAGGAACATGTAATACAAATGATAAAGTAAAAGAGGAAGTGACAGGAACTGAACCGAAACCAATAACAGCAGTGGTAGAACCATCAGCTAAGGTAACATGAGATGTTCTACCAACCGGTTGTCGATCAAAGAAAGCAGATGTACCAGTCATATGATCTGTGGCTCCTGAGTCAATAACCCAAGGAGAGGAAGAAGATGAGGCAACACAAGCAACAGATGAACCGGTCTGAGCGAGCGTAGCAGTAGAGGATCCTGTCGCAGCCTGAAATGACAAAAAATGCTAGTACTCCTTAGTTGAAATAACCAAACTATCGGCAGAGGATTGAGTAAACTGTTCAGTATCCTGAGAGATAGCAGCCTGATGAGCCTGGGGAAAGCCTTGAAGATTATAACAAAACTCCACCGTATGATTTGTTCCCCAACAATGAGTGCAAAATCTCGAATCACGGCCGCGACCGCGGCCACCTCCCCCTGATATGCAACCCCCACGATGACTGCCAGAGATGACTGAATACCTTGCTGAGTGGAGGTAAGTCACGATTTTCCAAAATTTGATTACCCACAGGGCCAAAAGTGGATGATGCACCGGATAAAAAACGAGTAACCCTCATGCGTTCACGCTGGCGCTGTATAACCTGAATATCAGCAGTAAATGGCTCACATATATCCAATTCATTACAAATGCGCCGAAACTTAGCATAATAATCCTCAAAAGAATCATCACCCTGAGATATATTAAAGAAAGACTAATGAAGATCATATATTGTTGACACCTGAATACAACTCCTTTGCCTGTGCCCACACCTCTCTAGCTGTATCACAAAACATCAACATACTAGCAATCTGTTCCGTCATACTATTCAATAACTCTGAACGAGCATGGGCATCAACAGCTTTCCATGCCCTATATGTGGGTTCAGCAGTAGCAGGAGGCACATCAATCAGATAAGAGTCCTCAGACTGACCCATATAATACACCTCAACAGCTTTAGCCCAAAGAACATAATTGCCCCCATTAAATGGTGTGGAGGTAATAGGGCGCCTCTCACGAGACTAAGAACCACTCGATAAGCTACCAACAAGAGTAGAACTAGAGCTAGAAACAGTACCAGAATCAGAATCCTTCTTCTCAGACATTCTACTGAACAATGGAGGGGTAACAACTAATAACTAGCAAATAACCAGTACGCAACCAAAGCAATACCAACCAAGCAGAATACCAATAACTACTGATCAACAAAATCAACTAATATACTAACATTGAACTGGTCACCAGACTGGATAGGTACCCAATATCAGCAACCTCAACATAACAGATTATTCACAACCACCAGTAAACCACATGACAGAGATATTTGACAAGAACAACATAGAAAATAGTTACTAGAACGAGAGAAACATCAACGGAAATTGCAAACACGAGAAAACAAGACCCGGTGATGCGTGTTAGTGCATGAAGATGGTCGCCGGAATATTGATGAACAGTAACGCGATGGCAAGTACCGATGATGAACAGTGATCGGTGAGCAGTACCGACGGTGAACAGTAATCAGTGATTTTAGGAATTATGTACAGAGGCTAGGGTTTAGGCTAGGGTTGTGGTGGTTTAGGGTTAAGGTTAAGATGGTGGTGTATTACGATTGTGGTGGTTTAGGATTAGGGTTAAGGTTACACTTTGATACCATGTTATTAGAGACGAGGAAAAGTGTATAAGGTGTTAATGAACCCTTACACATATACCTTTATTTATATTACTCTGGAGAGTTACACATACATAAGATAGACGATGTGGGACAAACCCACTCTCTTTAATAAACACTTCTAACAGTTTTCTTTTCCTGAAAGTTTACAGCAAGTCTAAACTTCCTTGTTATGTTGATTTGACATGGTCAAAAATTGTTGTGGTTTTCCATTTATTAGGTCAGTGGGCTTATGCTGGCAAGTCATACAAGTATCCGGCACCTCTTCAGCAAGTGCTTAAGCCAGTATGAGAAGTTGAGAAAGAAGCAAGCCTTTCTTGACAACTATCGGAAGTTCCCAATGTTTGCGGTAAGTGCCTACCTCATCGCTTTCGTAATTAGGTTTCAGCTCTAGTATGTCTATGTATTGGTGACCTCTATCATTATTCGTAAGTTCTTTAGTTTTCTATTTCCAAAAATGTGATGTGCAGTTATACATATGAGCATAGTATGAAAACTACAAAATTCATAGTAACTACTTGCCACACGTGGTTTACTGGTTATTTTATATGAATAAGGTGAACTCTTACTACAATGCTTTCACACGTTCTTATAAGTTGTCCATTTCCTGAAGTCCTAAATTAACACATTTGATTCGTAAACTTGAGCATTATTATACTGCCTTCCATGGTCATGCATACTGCCCTCAATTAATTTCTACTGATTTATCCGGAATTCAAGTGGGCAACTGGAATCGATGTTCAAAATTGCGCTTTTTTCTTTTTCTTTTTTGCAGCATGCCATGTTTCTAATTTAGTCGATGACTCAGTACCTTTAAGTAGACATTTATGTCATCCTTCACAAAATGCTTCTATTTATTGCATTATGTTGGTCTAATTCACATATAATATGAAACATGGACAGGACAATGATCTTTCAGAATTTGATGAATCGAGGGACATAATTGAGAGTTTGGTTGACGAATACAAAGCTTGTGAATCCCCTGATTACATCAAATGGGGAATGGAGGTGAATCCACATTTGCCTTTTGTTTCTGCTGTCTTCAGTCCTTTCGCAATCTTATGACCTAGTTCTATATATTTATGCAGGATCCTGACCACAATTTGACTGGTGAAGGCAGTGGTAGTGGAACAGTGGATCCAACATTAGCAATGTGAACTAAAACAAGTAGGTTTAACCCTTGTTCCTAGTAACAACGTATGCTTATGGTCATTACTGATGCCAAACTTTTATTCTGAATCGTGCCAAGTGTTTTTCTGTGCACTACTTGGTGGATCTTGATTTGGATTGCTGAACTTGTAGTGACGGAACTGAAAGCACCCTTTAATGTAATTAATAAGAAAAATTCTTTGCTGAAACTAACTTTGTATTACTTTGAACATGGTTAAATATTGGTGCCCTCTGCTGAAACTAGCTTTGTATTACATCGTTTTGAATGTGTTTCTCTCTTTTGCAATCAGAATGGTGACTTGACTAATTTACTCAAGAACAGGTTGTTGCACGTGAGGTCTGAGGTTGTATCCCAGAGGGAACATAGTACAGTAGGATAGGGGCATTTCTGTTTTGGTTTTTGCTACCTCGTTAAACGTGGTATGGTAGGGTATTGTCAAATTGTCATCTGGCATCTTGTCTTTTGGTACACATGAGGGGTGATTCTTATTGTATGTATGGTTTTCAAGTACACAAATTTGGTAAGTGATCCCTTGTCCATTCAAAAGATTCCTGTCATGTGGTACATAGTCATGCATGTTATGTGGTCCCATCTATTGGTTGAGTAGTTAGTTGTCCATTATAGTGTCTTCGGATGATTGTGTGTGTTATGGTAATGCATGTGGTTGTCTCTCCGGATGGAGAGAATGCATGTGAGGTCCTCATGGTGCTTCTAGTTATGGTTTTCAAGTTATTCCATACAAACTAAACTGTTCAGATCACGATGACGAAATTTCAGCGGGACACATCGAGGCGCCCTACAACCCCATAGTGCATTGGCGCACTACGGATCCCCTTGTCCATCTTGTACATGCAGGATGTTACCATTTATCTTGTACGGAGTATTATTTATAGGATGCGATTCTTTTGGTATTCAAGTTTGCTCCCTTAGTTTGTAAGACAGCTTAGAATGTGAAATTTTTTTAACGAGTGAAAGGAAAAGATACAATAATTAGGTAAAGAATCTTTTCTTGATAATTTCATTTTTCCTATCGATATCTTTTACTTGAAATCACTTGTTAAGTACGCTTCAAACTCGACCTAATGTCACTGGGAGGATGGGCTCTCCCTGGCATTGGCTAATTTGGAAAGGTTAACACAAACAAGAAGCTCTTGTGTAGGTGAAGGAAAACTCCTAGAAAGCCACATTCTGCACCTGAGTCAAGCAATTTATGCTGCCATTATCTATGTATATACGGGCATGGTAAGAGATGTTTTAGGTCGGGAAATATCTGGCTTAGATAACTATACTGTGATTGGTCTTTATATTGGTTTACCTAAAGGGAATGAGTGGTTTAACTCCAATAAAAATTAACTGTTGAGGTATCTGCAAGACTGGTATAGTAGGTACTATTAGTTTAACAGAAGTGGGTCCTGACATCCCATCAATGGTTATTTGAACTATTGATTTGAAAGATGTTTTCGTTACAGAAAAGATTCCAAACCCTTGAATAAAAGCCGAGACACCGCAAGGCTTAAGGAAAACTCAAGAACCACAAACACCCAAATCGGTATCTCAGTATGTTTCGTTGGTTTATACTGTGTAATTGTTGAAGGCAAAATCCACTTTTCGAACTCTAGTTCTTTCATGGCTTTCTAAAATGAATCAACAGTTGAACTTCCAACAATTTGAGCCGAATCCATTGTCTCAGTAGCTCTTCAACCTACCGTAGGCATGTAAAAATTCTAGCCTATCACAAATTGCCACGTATTGCTAGGGCATACAAATTGGTCAATCAAATGCTGCCATATGCTTGTAAGTCAAAGTCAAAGTTTCATGGACGGGAATCAAGTGATGCCAAGTGTCCGTGGTCAAAAGTCAGAGACATGTAAATGGACTAATCAAATGGTGCCACGTGTCAAAATGACACAGTTATTATTTTATTAAGTCCGGCCAATCAAATTGGGCCAATTGGTGAATAATAATATATCTTTTTATATATAATTACCTTTTTCTAAAAAGGAAAGGAAATTATCAAATTATTATTATTCCTTTTTCAATAAAGAAAATAATTAAAGAGATCAATATGGAAGGTTAGGGTTGGAGTCTCCATCCCACATCCTTATAAAATAGAGGTGCTCCCTCTCATATTTTTTTCCATTTGCACATTGAAGCACACAAACTCTAGAGCTCTGAAGATCAAAGCCCTCAAGCCCTTCAGAATTCTGTAAGTCTCCACCATCCAACAAGTTCTTCAAATCGAAGCTTTAAAGCCTCGAAGAACATTCAACCCAAGTCATCAACTTCTTTGCAAATCACGGAGAAGATTCGCCATTTGATTCGAGATTAAGCATCAAGCTCTCATTTCAACAACCAAATAGAAGAATCAGAAGACTTTATTTTCTTTGATTAGAAAATACATCAGAGATTGTAAACCCTAATTTCATATATCAATAAAATTGACTATTGTTTAACATTTTTTCGTCTTTTTCGCAGACTCGAAATTTGTGTTCAACACCTACAATATCCTGTCCCTCCCTCTCCATAATCCATGTCTCTGGACAATTCAATCTCATACTAACCTTTCCTAAATCGAGAAGTGCAATCTACCACTACCTAAATGATGAACATGGCTCATGTGGTTCTTAAGGAACGAAATCCAGATTTTTGCAATCTTGAAGTGGAAAGGCTTATAGGGTGTATTAGGCACTTGGACTTTTTCTATGGCCTGGTTTAGTGATCTTGGCATTAGAATTTTCGGGTGCATCTTATCCAAAGTCAATTAGCAATAGATAGAGTAGTTGTATTTTGTTAGTTTGAGTGACTTGTGAATTTATACGGAACAAGGTCAATACCTTCACACGTGCATTATACGGAACAAGTTCAATACCTTCACACGTGCATGAGAGAGAGAGAGAGAGAGAGAGAGAGAGAGAGAGAGAGATTTTATCCACTTCAATATGCAACACAAATACAGCTTGTTATAAGAAACTACTGTAACTAGTTTATTTTTGGTTTTGAGTAGATAAGAGCATCTCCAATGGAGAGCCATTTTTGTAAGGGTTGTGATCCAATAGCTTTTGGTAGTAATTCTTTTTTTTTTTTTTTACCTTTATACAGAAGCGGGATCTAGGGGAGTTAGTTAGTTAGTATGTTAGTTCACAAGGGATCCATAGGCTATCCATAGCTCTGGACATCAGTCGCGCCTCCGTGGGGCTCAAACTCATGCCTCCATTGGGGAGGCAGATGATTGCCAACTTGACAAACTTGGATTCTCTTTGATAGTAAATTCAATGACTGTGACATGTGGGTGTCATTCAATAGCAGAAAGTGTTAGCAGCCAAATAATGGCTCTAACACCATTGGAGCACTTTTGCCAAATTATCGTTGGAACACTTGTGTCTAAGTTTTAATCAAATAACAATATAACAAACAAAGAAATAACTTGGACTCTTAAAAATTAGCCTAAAACACTGCAGATGTTCTAATAGATTGTGCAAATGGCCATATCGAAAGGGGAGTGATTTTCAAATTCCATTTTTTGATATCCACACTTTCTTTTTCATTTTTCTAGTGTTAAAAGAGCGTGTATTTTATTTTATTTTTGATAAAAGACAAAAAAAGAGAATGTGCATATAAAAAAATGGGGTGTGAAAATCATTTTTTAATAGAAAATGATTTTTGAATCTCAAAATCTGACCCCACGCCAATGTTCAATGAGAAGGATTAATTTGGAAATTAATTAAGTGAATTTAATGCGAGGCGGAGTAATTAGGTAGAAGCTGGCAATTGTACTTGTTGTCGTCGATGGACATGGACCCTAAAGTAAGTTTTGTTGCTGCCAGCAATGAATACCACTCCACAAGTACCATTAGATGTCGTGGATGATAGGATGAGTAGCAAGCAAATCCCACCAAAATTAGTTCTTGGAAAAATGCTACTCAGTATTTCACAAATTATTGAACTGTTTAGGTTCCGGTGAGGGATCTCTTATTTTAATAAAATGAGGGACTCCCCTTCCCGATTGAATTTTGATGATCCGAGCCGCTTAAAGTGATCAGAACGTGATTTTAAGGGTCCCTATGAGAAATCAGCAAAAAAAATGACCGGGAAGGGCTTCATCCGAGCAGTTTTTATTGAACGGTTCAAAAAAAACTGCTCGGATGACGCTCTTCCCGGTCATTTTTTTTGCTGATTTCTTGCGGGGCCCCTTAAAATTACGTTCTGCACACATTGAACGGTTCGGATTTTCAAAATTTGATCGGAAAATGAAAGTCCCTCATTTTAACAAAATGAGGGATCCCTCACTTGAAAATTCCTATATATATATATATATATATATATATATATAAGAACAGAAGTAATTACTGAAACTGTAATTCAATTGCTGAATTAAAACAGTACATGAATGGTTTACCGGTTTACAAGGAAGCTGGAGTAGATTGATACTCAGCAATTAACTGGGATAGAAGAGTATATTCAGAACTCTAATAACTTTGTAGAAGAGTATCTAAAATATCTCTGAGTTAACTCTTGAGAGTAAGAATTCAATTAACTCTGTAATTGGCTCTTATTCCCTCCTCCTACTACATTACTCTTGGATCCTTTTATAGACTAAGGTCCTGAGTATTACAAATAATATATTTATAGAAAAGTGACTGAAGAAATCAATCAGTTAATCAACAATAGTAAAAGCAAAAGTTGAAGTTGAATGATACGTTTAATTGAAAAGGAATCAATTATGAATAGTTAATTCCGTGGATGAATAGTACTGTGAACAGTAATGAATAGTAATTCGGATGAATAGTGCAATTATATAATAGCTCTATAGTTGAGTATAGAATAACTTAATATGAACAAAAGTAAGAACAGAAGTAATTACTGGAACTGTGATTCAATTGCTGAATTAAAACAGTACATGAATGGTTTACCGGTTTACAAAGGAAGCTGGAGTAGATTGATACTCAGCAATTAACTAGGATAGAATAGTATATTCAGAACTCTAATAACTTTGTAGAAGAGTATCTAAAATATCTCTGAGTTAACTCTTGAGAGTAAGAATTCAATTAACTCTGTAATTGGCTCTTATTCCCTCTCCCGACTACATTACTCTTGGATCCTTATATAGACCAAGGTCCTGAGTATTACAAATAATTTAATCACGTGACTTTTCCTCTTTCGGTGGAGAAATGATGACTAAAGTGACTGACTAGTCCTGCTTTCGGTGCTGGTGGGACCAAAAGTAGAAATAATTGATGACTGTTGCTGCTTTCGGTGTAGATTGCCAAAAGCAATTATTGACTGCTGACAGTTGGTGGAGAATGGCCAAAAGTAATAATTGGCTGATGACTTGTTGACTATATGGGATGCCATTATGCAAATGGGTCTTGAGCATCTTGAAAAACGGACCCATATGGGTTTTTGCAGGATGTTGCTGTAGCTGACTCTTCAAATGAATTGTCATCTTCTTCTTGACTGGCTTGAGCAATTAATTGTTGAGCTAACATCAATAACTGTGAACACTTAGTTTTTGACTTGGATTTTGACTGTATGAGAGAACTTGGAGTTGGACTTCTAAGTCTGATGGTGGAAAATGTTGGTGAACTTGGTTCAGGAAGAACTGCCTTCTGTTTATTCGGGTGAACCTGTGTAATTGGAACTGGAGCTTTAACTGGAGTTGGAACTTTGACTGGGAATTCTTCTTTGACTTGTTCAATAATTCGTTGATGCTTGTATACACTCCACCATTTTACCAAATATTGGCGAGTAACTGTTTTGTTAGTGATGCTATATCGCCATTTGAAGATCCATGGTACCTTGTATTTTGCCATAAATAGTAGGAGAATAGGAAATTGACTAGTGTGATGGTTGACTGGATATAAAGTGGAAAAATAGTTGACTTGATCCATGAGTTCAATTGGGAAGAGTTCAGGAATAGCGCCATTTTGATGCCACCATCTAGAGAACCAAGATGGAATTACTGATTTGAATTTGTGATCAAATGAGAAAAATCAGGAGTGGGTAAATGATTCATTTTCATGGAGGATGACTTTGAACCAAGAATCAATATAATCATAGTAATTATATTGAATTCGGTGACCAGGGAGATTTCTGAGCAAAGATGAGTGTCCCCATTCATCAAGACTGACTATATTGTGGATGTAGAGAGAATGGTAAATGACTTTATTTGGATTGACTCTATCAGTAATAGGTTTGATTACAATTGACTTGTGGTGGAGAAGAATGTCTTTGTAAAAAAGAAGGGTTTTATCTGGGTGAGCAGGAATGAAATGCCAACCCGGAGGAAAAAAGGCTTTGACTAATTCGAGGGGACTGTGAATATTTTTGTGGACTGGTTCAATAGAAAATAAATTGGTTGCAACTGGTTTGAGAACATATTCAGTGGTGCTTGCTGGGTAAGTAAATTTTGGTTGACTTAGTTGGATGGACTGGTTTGAAAAAAAGGGATCCATTGTGGATGGTGTAATAGTGTGATTAGAGGAAGGAGTGTATGCAAGCGCAGAACTGTAACTGGTCTTGGGGATTTGCCCAAGAACTTGGTACCTGTTGCCGCAATCTGCTGGAGGAAGTGCAAGCTGGTTTTTTGTAGGTAAAGCTGGATTCTTGCTTTTGTCTGTCATTGTAAGACTAAAATTGGATTGTTTGTAAGTATGATGAATAATGAATGCTGCTGAAAAATGGCTTTAAATAGCTGAGAAGTACTTTTTGATGAATGAGATACTATTATGATTTGTTAAATAAAAAATTCTCTGGTGAGAAAATCAGGGATAGAATTTTGGTCTCCCTTAATATATTCAATATCAAAATCAAAAATACTTAAAATTGACTGCCACCTGGCAAAGATCTGTTTACTAGCTATGTTCTTAACATCTTGTTCCAGAATATATTTTGCACTTTTACAATCAATTTTGACTAAAAACTTTTGGTTTAATATATCATCTTGAAATTTTGAAATACGTAAAACTAGTGCTAAAATTTCTTTTTTAATGGTACTATAATTGCTTTGTGCTTTATTCCAAAGACCAGAATGAAAACGAACAATTTGCTCAGGGGAACTAGAATTGACTTTTTGTAGGAGGATGCCACCATAATCAATATCTGAGGCATCAGTTTGGATAATTTTAAAAGAATTGACTGTAGGAATACCTAGACATGGTAATGTCTTAACATATTTTTTGACTTGCTGGACTATGGAAGTGTGTAGAGATGACCAAGGAGGGGGTTTGTCTTTTAATCGTTCAAATAGTGGTTGACATGTCTTCCTAAGATTTTTATAGAATTCTGCTATGTAATTTAAAGATCCTAAAAATCTTTGTAATTGATTTTTGTCAGTAATTTTATCAGAAAATTTATCAGCAAATTGAATTGCTCTACTAATTGGTACTATGGTAGACTGATGAATGTCGTATCCTAAAAATCTTATTTTAGTTTGAAATAATTTAATTTTAGGGGCAGAAATGACTAAACCATTATTTTTAATGGTATTGACAAATCTATTTAAGTGTTTCCAATGTTCATCAATAGAATTGAAAAATATGAGAACATCATCTATGTAAACAAGGATGAATTGACTGAATGTGTTAAATATTTCATTCATGATATTTTGGAATTCACTTGGTGCATTTTTTAATCCAAAAGGCATTACATTCCATTCGTAATGTCCAAAAGGTGTAGTAAATGCTGTTTTGTACCTATCATTGGGATGTAACTGGATCTGCCAAAATTCACTTTTTAAATCAAATTTTGAAAAGATTACTGCATTGCTTAATCGGTTGATTAAATCTTTTTTATTAGGTATTGGGTATTTGATCCATTCTAGTACTTCATTTAATGGTTTGTAATTAATAACTAGTCGTGGTACGCCTCTTTCTTTTTCTGCATTTTTATTGACATAGAAAGCTGGACATGACCATGGTGATTTACTTTTTTGAATGATGTTATTACTTAGTAATTCATTAATTTCTTTCTTGCAGGTTTTCATTACTTCAGGGTTCATTTGAATAGATCTGAATTTTGTAGAGATCTGATTTTCATTAAATTCTTTTACGTATGGGAGATTTACTATGTGCTTTTTCCGATGCCAAAAGGCACTAGGAAGGTTAGAACAAACTTCTTTTACTAGTTTTTCTTTAAATTGTTCAATTTTTTGATTAAGATTTTTATCAGTAAGGTATTGTTCAACTAATTTATATCTGATTTCATTATGTAGGAATCTTAGTTGATTTTCTTTCTGATTTAAAGAAGGTATAGGGAAGTTTTTAATTTGCTTTAATTCACGAAATTCTGGTTTTGTTAAAAATTTAAATATTACTTGTTGACCAAAAGGTTTAGTGGTAATTCCTTCGTGATTAGTTGTAAAAGGATAAAGTAAACAAATAAAAGGTGTTCCTAAAATCACCCTATCAGTTAGGTCTTGGACCAACACAAAAGAAGTTCTAAAGCAAATTTCATCTTGACAAATATGTACTTTGGGTAATTTATAGTTAATTTGCATTTTACTACCATTTGCAGAACTCAATTGTTCAGTTGTTTTGTGAAAATACATAGTAGGAACCAAACCTTCTTGAATGCAATTAAGGTCTGCTCCTGTGTCAATAAGAGCACTAACTTCAATTTTGAAATCATGTACTACTAATTTAACTTTAGCATACCATTTTTGGTAGCAATCCTGGTAATTAGTATCTTCTTCATTCTGAGTTTTTAACTGATTGTCGCATTCTTTTAATTTGGTAATTTCTTTTTTAATAAGATTAACCTCTTGTCTGAGATTTGGTACAGTAATTTGATTTGATTGTGATTTAGTAGGGAATTGACCGGATACTTTATGGAGACTAGAATTTATTTTTCTCTTTGTAACTGTTGTAATTGTATTAACTTTTTTGTAATATTTTTCTAAGTATTGGAAAAAACAGATTTCTGTTCTGGTATCTTCCATGAAACTTTCCCAATGGGCAATTATCTTTGCTTGTCTAGATTGTGAATACTTATTAGCGTAGTCTTTTCGTTTTTGTTTATTTTTCTTTGACTTAAATTCTTTATACAATTGATCAAAATTAATTTCAAAATCTTTATGTAAGACTTTTAAACTTGGGTCAACTTCTTCAAAATCTGTTTGAGTTGGAGACCCTTGGGAGGTTTCTTCATCTTCAAAGTTTGACTGTGTAGAATAACAGGGTTTACTAATTTGTGAGTTTGACTCAACACCTTTTAGTTTAATGTTAGGATCAAGCAAATTTTTGTCTTTCCTAGGCTTGGTGACTGATCTGTCAATAGTAACTGAGCTATTTGACCTACTTAATTCTTTGATTCTCAGGGGAGGGTTTGTTCTTTGTTGATCAAAACTTATCCTGACTGTGCCATCTAGGTATTGTTGAATATAGTCGAGATCAATCGTGTCATTCTGGAGTTTCTGTGGGAAACTCTCATTTTCACTAAGCCAACTAGCTGGTAACTGGATGTCATTCCAAGAAATGATTTTGGGTACTTGAATATTGGCATTTGTACTACTTTGAAGAAGGATAGTTTTGTCTTTTGGACTTTTGACTAATGCGTAAATATTTAAATTAGTTTTCATACATTTGTAATAAAGACAGTAGATTAATGCAATGGATTGACTTCCTTCAAGCATTTGAGTGATTGCGCCAGCAGTTTGAATATTTAAAGTTAATGCTTTTAAAATATTCTTGTCATTTAAACTAAGGGGTAAATCGGGGTAACAGTTGAAGTAGACTGGACCATTATGTAGGCTTGACTCCATTAATCCTAACAAACTATCACTATAGACTGTGAATCTGTTATCTCTTAGAGACAGTAATACCGAAAAATTTAATCCTTTTCTTGTAAGTGGTTTAATAGCTACTTGTATTAATCCTACATGAATATATTTATATCCTCTTTCGAGGTGTCTTTTAATTGAATGTTGACTAAGAAGAGAACATCGTGCTTCTTGTTTACTAATAGCATAAACATGTTTTGCAGTTTTTGCTACTTGATCCGTACGAAAAGTATCATCTAGGAAACTTGACTTGTAAATCTCTTTTACTGGGATTTTGGGAATATTCCAATTAGTTAATCCTGTATCTAGATCCTGATATTCATGTTCCTCTTGGTTGACTATGTCCGACAACTCAGATAAATTAGCCATTGAAGAACTGGCTGAAGATCAGGGGGAACAAATCAACTTACAGTTTACTCAGTGTTTAATCCTTCAACAATTTCCTACTTGGCTCTGATACCAAATGGGGGCGGAAGCACAGACACAGTAGGAGAACATGGGTATTATCAGAGTAGGGGAGAGATACAGAGTAGGAGGTGATCCAAAAGGAGGAGGTGACTGAGATATTTATAGAAAAGTGACTAAAGAAATCAATCAATTAATCAACAATAGTAAAAGCAAAAGTTGAATGATACGTTTAATTGAAAAGGAATCAATTATGAATAGTTAAATCCGTGGGTGAATAGTGCCATGAACAGTAATGAATAGTAATTCGGATGAATTCGGATGAATAATGCAATTATATGATAGCTCTATAGTTGAGTATAGAATAACTTAATATGAACAAAAGTAAAGACAGAAGTAATTACTGGATATATATATATATATATATATATATATATATATATATATATATATATATATATAATTTTAGTTAGTATTTTAGTTCGGTTGTCATCGGTCGACCACCTTGCAAAAGACCACCTTAGGTAATCCGTAAAAGTCCCCGTGAGTAAGTCCCAGGGTAGGGCAGTGAGGGGTTGAGAAAAAACCTGGGGTATGTGTCAATTGGTGTATGTGTTTATCATGACAATTTAGGATTAAAATATTAATTAAGAAATCTTTAGGGTTAAAATACTAAAAGAAAAGTCTGTAGGATTAAAAACAATGAATAGATTATTTAGGTGTAGTTCTTCAGCCAGTTCTTCAATGGCTTCTCTATCTGAGTTAGCGGACATAGTCAACCAAGAAGAACATGAGTATCAAGATTTAGATACAGGATTAGGAAATTGGAATATACCTAAAATCCCAGTAAAAGAAATTTATAAATCAAGTTTTTTAGATGATGCTTTTCGTACTGATCAAGTTACTAAAACTGCTGAACATGTTTATGCCATTACTAAACAAGAAGAGAGATGCTCTCTCCTTAGTCAACAATCAGTCAAACGTCACCTTGAACGAGGATATAATTATATTCATGTAGGATTAATACAAGTTGCAATTAAACCATTAACAAGAAGAGGATTAAATTCCTCAGTTTTATTATCTTTAAGAGATAGTAGATTCACAGTCTATAGTGATAGTCTCCTAGGATTAATGGAGTCAAGTCTACATAATGGTCCAGTTTATTTTAACTGTTACCCCGATTTACCCCTTAGTTTAAAAGATAAAAATATTTTGAAAGCATTAACTTTAAATATTCAAACTGCCGGAGCAATCACTCAAATGCTTGAAGGTAGTCAGTCAATTGCATTAATTTACCGTATTTACTATAAATGTATGAAAACTAATTTAAATATTCATGCATTAGTCAAAAGTCCCAAAGATAAAACTGTACTTATACAAGGTAGCACAAATGCTAATGTACAAGTACCCAAAACCATTTCCTGGAATGATATCCAGTTACCAACCAGTTGGCTTAGTGAAAATGAGAGTTTCCCACAGAAACTCCAAAATGACATAATTGATCTAGACTATATTCAACAATACTTAGATGGTACAGTCAGGATAAGTTTTGATCAACAAAGAGTAAACCCTCCTCTGAGAATCAGAGAATTAAGTCGATCCAATAGCTCAATAGCTATGGATAGGTCAAATAGTTCAACTACTTTGTCTAGGAAGGACAAAAATTTAATTGATCCCAGTATTAGATTAAAAGGTATTGAATCAAGTTCACAAATTAGTAAACCTTGTTATTCTACACAGTCAAAATTTGAGGATGAAGACACCTTTCAAGGGTCTCCAACTCAAACAGATTTTGAAGAACCCACTGATCCAACTTTATTAGTTTTAAATAAACCTTTTGAAATAAATTTTGACAAATTATATTCTGAATTTAAGTCAAAAGAAAATAAACAAAAAAGAAAAAATTATTTTGGTAAATATACATCTAGTAAACAGGATAAAATTTTAGCTCATTGGGAAGCATTTATGGAAGAATCCGGAACTGAAATTTATTTTTTCGACTACTTAGAAAATTATTACAAAAAAGTCAATACTCTTACAAAAGTAAAATGGACAAAATCAGACAATACTGTTACAACTGCTAGTCACCCTCCTTTAGATTCAATCATTATTAATTACAAAGGATCTGCTATATCAGCATCTCCATTCAAATTACCAACTGATAGAACTGAATGTAAGCAAATAGCTGAACAAATTAATTACACTAATCAATGTCTCACAACGATTAGTAAACAATTGGATAAAATAGAAACTAAAATAGATGAGGGATCCTCTAGTAGCATCCCCTCATCCAGTAAAAATATTGAAAAACCTCTTATCCACCTCCCTGAAAAGAGAGAACAAATTAGTCTAAACCAAAATCAAAAATATTCAAAAAATTGAAAATTTGCTCACAAAAATAGCAATTAAATTAGAACCACAGTCACCTCAGCTTGCTACAATTACACAAAACTACGACTCCCATACCTCTAGTCAAACCTCTTCCGATGAAGAAATCACAAACCTGCAAAAACAATTCTCTGAGCAAGAAATAAATCGCCTTTACAACCCCTCAGCAAACCCTACTAGCATTACCAAAAATTGGTACTCTAGGCCAACCCCTCCTGATTTACAGTATGAAGAAAATAATTTAATTAACCAGTTTTCTGTTTCGTCTAATAAATTATATGAATGGAATATAGATGGTCTAAGTGAACACCAAATATTAGAAAAATTAAATCACATGTCAATGGCTGCCAATAGTTACCTAAGTAATACTGAACTTAGTCAACCACAAATTGTTGATTTATTAACCTCTGGTTTTACTGGAATGCTAAAATCTTGGTGGGATAAATACCTCACCAGTGAGTCAAGAGAAGAAGTAAAAACATGCTGTTCAACTTGATGAAAATGGTCTCCCAATTTTTGATAATGAAATTGGAATGGGAATAACCGACGGAGTTAATACCCTAATTTACACCATAATTAAACATTTCATTGGTCAACCTAGCAACATTACCTCTAGGATACATGATCAACTGACTAACTTGCGTTGTCCAACATTAAGTGATTTTAGATGGTACAAAGATGTTTTTACATCTAGAGTCATGCTCCGAGATGATTGTACAAAATCATTTTGGAAAGAAAAATTCATTAATGGACTCCCTAATTTATTTGCTCATAAAATTAGAGATGTTCTTAGTCAGCCAACAGGAGTAATTGAATATGATAAGTTAACATACGGTGACATTATTAGTACCATTCAAAAAGAAGGTCTAAGAATGTGCATTGATATGAAAATTAGTAAACAAGCCCAAAAAGACAAAAATAAAGCCAAATATGAATTGGGTAACTTCTGTGAACAATATGGTCTACCCCCTGTAGCACCATCACGAAGGAAAACCAAATCTCATACCAAACCAACTACCAGTCATAAAAGTCACAAATACTATAGGCGTAATAAATCCTCCACACCATCCAAAGATAAATATTATGAAAAACCCAAAACACAAAAGCATACAAACAGAAAAACAAATGACAAGACAAATGACAAGAATAATGTTACATGCTACAATTGTGGCAAAAAAGGTCATTATAAAACTGAATGTAAAGTCAAAACAAAAATTAATCAACTCAACATATCCGACACTGATAAACAGCAAATTTTAGAAATTTTTAGAGCACAAAATCTGAGTAACACTAGTAATGAAGATGACAGTATTAAATCTTCCGAGTACCATTCTCTAAGTAATAGTCCCAGTGACGACCAAATTGAGATAGGATGTACTGCTAACTGCTGTAAAACAATAAATGTACTTACCAAAGAATTACCTGAAGAAGAATTACTTATTGACTTAATAAGTAAATTAGATGATTCTGAGTTGAAACAACAATACATTAAAAAACTCAAACAACTCTTAATCCAACAAAGTAAAAAACCTCAATACAATAAGCCAATTATTAACCTCAACACCACTATTGAACGATTCAGTAAAATTCACAAAGTAATAACCCTGCAAAGTCTCCAAGAAGAAATAAATCTGATTAAAAAAGAAATTGAAGCAATTAAAAATCAACTTCCAAGAAAAAGATTCGTCCGGTTTAAGGATGACCAATTATCTTCTGAATCTTCTTCCAATGAAGAAGAGCCCATTAATCAAACTCAACATCCTAGTCAAGAACAATCTTTTGATCCCAATCATCCAATTGATGATTCAGTAAATTACAGATTAAATTTACTAAATAAAATAAAATTACAAAAATGGCATGCACGTATCAAATTAATCATAGGAGATTACAGAATTGAGATTACTGCCCTTATAGACACAGGAGCAGATTTAAACTGCATTCAAGAAGGAATAATACCAAAAAAGTATTATCAAGAAACAACTGAACGGTTGAGTTCTGCAAATGGTAGTAAAATGCAGATCAAGTATAAATTACCTGAAGTAAATATTTGCCAAAATAAAATTTGTTTCAAAACATCATTCATTTTAGTTAAAAATTTAACTGATAAAGTAATTTTAGGAATACCCTTTATTTACTTACTTTATCCATTCACAGTCACTAGTAACAATATTATTACCACTTCTCTTGATCAACAAGTCAATTTTGAACTTTCATCAATACCAAACGAAGATGACTTATGTCAACTTCAAAATTGCTCTATTTATCCTACTAATGGTTTATTTGATTGTTTTACAGATGGCTCAAAGTCAACAGAAAACTATTCCTTTTGGGAAAATCCTACTACCAGTATTTCCTGAAGGAGCCAGCACAAAATTTAGGAAGCTTAAAAACGTAGGCAGCATAAATGAGACCCAACAATGTCTTCTGGATAATCTCTGAAATACGCGTGGGGATCATCGTAAATTCCTAGACAGCTTAAATTCTTTGAGTATTTATTTTAGTCAACAGACTAGTGGAGTTATTTTCCCTAGTTCTTCAGGTGGAGTTTTGATAAACCCATCTTTAGTCAGTAATAATTATACTAACCCTTCACATTGTGAACGATGTGAAGCAATAAATTGTCAATTCCTGAATTTAAATTACAGGTACCACCAGTCAATGATTGAACTTGCTCAACTCCGAGACAAGAAGGCCTCCTTTACCCCACTGGTAAAGGTAGAGAAAAGACAATCATCCCCACTGGATGATGGTGAAAGCGTGTGTGTGTTGGAACCATTCCAAAAAATGGCATCCAAAGCCCTAGCTTTACCACAGTCATTATCTCTCATACCCACATCTCTACCTACTGAAATAGCAAACCATATTCAACACCTAGCCAGACAAGATGCCCATCATTTCCAAGAATTCCTATTTGAAACCCTTACTAAACTAGCCAGTCAACCAACCCCAGGATTATCAATCACTTGGGAAACTCACTACACTGAAAATCCAGTCACCTGCCCCAATACTAACCCATTGTGCCAAGAAATACCATTAGAACGATACAGTTGCCCTTGTAATTTAGTATTTAGTGTCCCGAAAGCCTGTATCAATATACAGTACTTTCAAGACATTATTGTTCCCTATAAAGATCAAGTCATCCAAATTAGCCCAATGACCCTACTAGATTATGGATTTCTTAGACAATTAATTTTCACTAGTCCAAACCAAACTGACCGAGTCACCCGCAAATTAGCTGTTTGTGTCAAAAACCTCTTTGCTAAATATGGCGCATTAATATGCCAAGTCCTAATTACTAGTAAAATGCCGGAATGGACAAACACGGGGAATGTGATACTGGCCCAACATGTCATGTATCTCTCTGCAAATTGGCCATTCAGCAGATTGCATGCACCTATTCAACTCATTGAAGATGAATGCCCCTGGCCATGTTCCAAACCACCCAGAGCACAAATCCGGCATCACATAGCCAAGTCAATTGCTCAACTCCTTGAAATTGATAATCAATTCATAGATCACCTGCATCATTTAGTGTGTGAAGACCCTATTCAAAAAATCAGAGCCACAGAACCTATTCAAGAAGTCCCATTCATTTTCTACACCAAATTTCAAAACCTAGTCAAGGAATATCAGAATCAGCAAAGCCACCTACTTGAAGACAGTCAAGCAGATGAATCTACCTCACAAGTCAACAGTGATGATAATGGACGGGATTATTGGGAGAATCTCACATGTGAAGAATTGCAAAATATGGACAACATGATGGATTGGTAGTCATTTCTACTTTTGGTCCCTGCCCCGAAAGTAGAAACAGTAACCTCCTTTATTTACTGTAGTCACGTGATTCTACTATTCAATGTTTGTAATTTCTCTGATCCTTATTCTATAAAAGGATCCGAGAAGTCAGTAGGCAAGACAGACTGGAATAGAATACAATAGACTGAAGTAGGAGAGTAAAAAGAGAGGAGAGAAAACGAGAGAGGTTTTAGAGAGAGAAATTCTCCTACCACTTCCCCTGTTCCTCATCCTCTGTAGTAAACCCAGTCATTGCTGAGTATCAATATACTCCAGCAACCCTTGTAAACCAGTAAACTGCCATGTACTGTTTCTGATTCAGCAATTGAATTCAGATTGTTTTAGTAAGTAATTCATTTCAGTAATTTTGTTGTTCAAATTACTAGTAAAGCTATTCTATAAAATTATAGAGCTACTATATAATTGATTTATTCATTATTCTTTCATAGATTCAATTCACTATTCACTATTCACCCGACACTATTCACGTGTCACTATTCATCCGTCACTATTCATCACTATTCACTCACGAATTTATTATTCATCCGTCACTATTCACTATTCATACGTCACTATTCATGTCACTATTCACCATAGGTACCATAGCCTTTGTTTCTGATTCTATTGTAACATTTGTTTGATTCTTTTAGTAATAGTAACATTATATATATATATATATATACTCAATTACAGGAGTATTTGACTGTGTTGGCATGGAAAAAGTAATGAGAAAAGTGTAAACTATGCATTGAAAATACTATCATTATTTTGCTGGTCTAAGTGATGGCGTAACCGAGATTAACTATGTGTAATTATTTTAGAAAACCTAATCCACCATTTTCATGGTACATTAATGCAAATTTAAAGAACTCTTAAGCAAGAAGTGTATGAGAATAATATAAATCAAAAAAAGAAAGAAAGAAAGAAAAGCTGACAGATCGAGTAAACACTCAAAGCTAAAAACATAGTAGCAAAAATCAACAGTGATCCAAAAGACGTATAGGAAAATTCATAACAAAATAAGCATGGTAGGGATGGACTAGGTGAGTTTTGTTGAATAACAAAAACGCGTTATTAGTAGAATTTAGGAGGAATATATAAAATGTTAAGAGGGGATTCATTGAAAGATGTTACAAAATTATGGAATAAATACTCTCTCCGTTCCAAAATGTTAGACCTTTTTGGGATAGCGTGTCATTTTCAATTGTCTATATCTTTCAATGTGATTATTTAAAAATATGTAATATGGATTTTGCATGTTTGATAGATTTTAATTAGTTATATTAAACAAAGTTTTCAAAATCACATAAAACTTTATAAGTCGAAAGAGAGCATCTCCAACACTTGAGTACAAATTGGAGTTGCCAAATTTTTTTTTGAAAGCTTATGCAGCATTTTGGCATCTTCAATTTGACATCAAAGCCTGCTCTCCAATCCTTGTGCCAAATTCTATTTATTTGACATCAAACTATCTCCCTTCAACCATTGTGTCAACCCTCATGTCAAATAATATGTTTTTACATTTTGAATTTTTGTGAACTCCGATAATTATATTTGCCAAGATTTTATTTATACATGCAAACTTAACCATTATGCAAGTGTTTGACGTAAAAATTTAAAAATCAAAGAATTGCTAAAATAATTTCTTAATTAACTTAAACAAAAAATCTCACTACATCGAACATTAAATAAAAAGCAAAAAAAAAAAGCTCAAACGTGCACACGGTTTGAACTTCAGACTAAAAAGGTAAGTTTTTGCAAAGGGAAAAACTCAAACAATGAGTTTCGAACTTCCCAACGGTTAGAATTTGAAAATTGGCATTGGGGCTTTGGGATGTCAAAATTGGCATGCGGGTTGGTGGTGTCAAAGCCACATCAGCTTTGGCATGGTGAAGACATATGGGTTGGATTGAGAGTTGATGTTAAAAGTG